>NC_060121.1:129815015-130118045 GCF_021461395.2 Schistocerca americana
AGTGTTGGAGCAAATACAATTGCAAAATCCTGGAAAATTTTGCTACAGGAAAATCAAGAAAATTCTCCAGATGATGAAAATCTACAGCAGCACACCGAACCAGAAAATACTACCCTGCTTTCATTCTTACGAAAAGTTCCGAGATGTGCTGAAGCCACAGAAGATGACGTAAATGAATGGATTGTCCAAGATGAAGAATTTGAAGTGACAGATGAAGAAATAGTCAACATGGTAAACGAAAAAGAAGAAGACGAAGAAGATTACGCTCGCATGATTACAAAATTTTTAAAGCACTAGAAATAACAAGTGATTAACTTAAGGTTGTGAACATGAAACCTTCCCGTCTCCTCTGTGTCTTTTACTTTTACTCAACCTTCCCTTCTACAATAACATATGAAACCTTCCCTTAGGATTTCTATCTCTTGCTTAATAATAACAAATGAAATCTTCCCTTTGAAATTAATTCTCTTTCTCAATAATAATAAGTGCAATCTTCGCATACAAATTTAAATGCTGCTTATTAAAAAGTGATTTGCTGATTATTTCGACGAAACATAGAATGTGTCGTCGTCGTGGCCCTCAGTCGTTACGTGCAATAACCCAAAACTTTCCTTACCTTTCTTACTGTTACTGGATCGCCATCTGACAGCTACATCGAACTGCGACATGAATATACTTACTCAGTTTTACTATATTCTATTAGCTGCTGGTGGGCTGTCGTAATAAGTGGCTGTATTTATTACCAAAGCTGATGTTATTCTTTAATAGCAAAGCTGACGTTATTCTTTAATTAATTTGACTGAAGTTACGTAATTCATAGTTAAACTTTTTCTTGACAACAATAAAATTTTGCAAAGTTTTACGTTGATGGTTTTTGGGATGGATTATAATCAGTAATGCAATATTGCTTGCAAAAATTAATTATATTCTGAAAACGATTATTCATATACTTACCGTTAGTAATGAAATGATTTTACGAACGTTCAAATAGGACTTACGTTTTACAATAATCTTACAACTAGCATGGCGCAAACATAGCTTCAGTAGTCTTGAGTTTCTATAAAAAAAAAAAAAAAAAAAAAAATCAATAATATTAGTTCCTCTTATGATAATATTTAGCTGATGTCTCTGTACATCCGTTTATAATCTCTTGTAAATCATAGCTGGTGGCTGGCAGCCACACCGCTCCTCTCAACCTCTCGCTTCAGACCTGCTACCGCTTTGCATCTCGCTTATTACTGACTTCCTATGGACGCTAAAGTGCGGTCTCTCCCGCCAACAATGCTTTCTGATGCAGACAATCCCTGCTACCATTACAAAATGTATCAGTGCGCGATCTTTCCCGGTCTTTTCTTAAAATGTATCCATACGCGGTCTCTCCCGCCGTTTTTAAAATTATATCGATGTGAGGTCTCTCCCGCCAATAATACTTCGGTGCCGACATTCCCTGCTACCACAATTATTTCTAAAATGACAAATATTAATTATTCCCACTTAATCCTATTAATAAAATATAAACATCTTTCATAAATTGTGGTTTGACAATAGACAATAGAAATATACACGTTTTACAAACATCTTCGAAAAATCAACACAATTCTGTTTCATTGGGCAAAATTTACGTACTAAAAATTGGCATAAGAGTTTTATTTACATATTCTACTCCACTATCATCTGCTGTGCACAATTACGAACTTGCGTAACGATAGACACAGACGACAGAGGTTGTTTGCTTTACACTATCAACAAAACTCACCTAGAAGTTTATTGGTATACCATCCCAATCAAACTATGTAGGGCGAAATAGTGTTACCTCTACAATACCACTCCCAATGCCTTAACAACCATTCCTTTAAACTGTGGTCAACAATAATCTATCTCAGTTACTGCTGTTCTTGCAATCCTATTTTACGACCTGTCCAGTAATTTGGAGTTCAGGCACAGTATGAATGTCTACCATAGTTTAGTCTGTAATCTGCTATGAAAAGCCAGTGTTCTTGTTCCTCCACATTAAATGTGGTAGTGTCAGATTCACAGCTTTGGTCAGCATATATTAGGTCCATCTAGCTTTCCCAACTGCTTTATCACAAAGTTTCAATGTGTGACACGGAGCCGGTCGTCGAGGCCGAGTGGTTCTAGGCGCTTCAGTCCGGAACCACGCGGCTGGTACGGTCGCAGGTTCGAATTCTGCCTCGGGCATGGATGTGTGTGATGTCCTTAGGTTGGTTAGGTTTAAGTAGTTCTAAGTTCTAGGAGACTGATGACCTCAGATGTTAAGTCCCATAGTGCTCAGAGCCATTTGAACCATTTGACCTCCGCTGTTAAGCCTCATAGTGCTTAGAGCCATTTGAGCCTTTTTTGTGACACAGAAGTGAAGGTGCAGTGTTTTATCCAAAGGTCCAAACCATATACAAGGGGCGATCAAAAACTTTCCGTTTCAGGGCCTTGGTGCAGCCTATACGTATCGTAGTGCGACTGTTATGCGGGTATATAAGCACCGACATGTGGGCAGGGGATCAGTGCGACACTGATGTCCATCCTACGTGTACGGGATAAATTCGAAAACGTGAATTATGGCGACGTCATTACCAAATGCTTCCAGATAGGACCAACGTGTTGTTACCCTTTTCTTGGTTGCAGAAGCACAAACACCAGCAGACATCCATCGGAGATTGAAGAACGTGTACGGCTGTCGTCCATCATCCCCTCGTCCCATCTGTTGTAAAGGTGATGGTCACCCTGTTCTTTGATTACCAGGGCCCACTGCATACTGATTTCGAGGAATCCAGTGTCTCCGCCATTGGGAACGGTAGCGTGGGACACTGGAGAAATTCTGGCGTGCAATTAAGGCTAAACGTCTGGGTTAATTGCGACAAGGGGTGCTGCTGATTCATGATAACGCACGTCCACCATTCCTAACGCTGTAACGCAAAAGTTACGCCAAATCAACTGAAAGAAACTAGAGCACCCCCCCCCCCCTATAGTCCTAATCTCTCGGTCCCTCAAAAAAGGTCGTAAAGGTTCGACGATTCCCTTCGGATGAGGATGTGCACGAAGCAATTACAGATTTCTTCATGCAGCGGGTCACGGTGTTTTGCCAAACGGGTATCTTCAATTTGGTGAGTCAGTGGGTTGATTGCCTCAATGCTCAGGGCGATCTCGCCTGATTTATCACACCGACTCTGGACTGTACGGCCTTCTAGCCGAAATTTTTTGATCGTCTCTTACAATTCTATAATGCTGCACACTAACGTGAGTTGCAATACACTGCCTGGAAAAAGTGTGAAGTACCTAGTGAATTATTATGTTCAAAAAGAAAAGTTTTCTTTCTGTTTTGTGTGGCGCTCTTTAGTGGTAATTGCAAAATAAATTTTGATAAGAGGAAATTAACTGGAGTGCCGTTAATTAAAAGAAGCAGCCAAGTATAAAAAATGATGATAAGTTTAAATTATCACACGGCACAAATAAATTTACGACTAAGAGAGGGAAAATTAATAATTCAAGATTTTGACTGATCTGCTTTGATACAGCCGGAGTGGACCAACATCGTTTGTTGGCCATATGCCGATCATTAATATTACGCATTATCCTATGCACAAAAGTGTTGCACGGAAACTGCATCTACAGATCGACTTAACACATCTCAGGAACGCATGAGTGGCTGCTGCAAGTTCGAACATCAATTATGTTCGGCAGAGGCCAGCAGACTTATGTCGGCGGTCTTGCAATTCTCCTAGCTGAAACATAGAAAGACTCGCAAAAAAGGTTAACATTATTGAAACAATGATAAACAATAAGAATTATACATTGACGATTCCTTTATATAGATGAATACTTTACACAACTTGAAACTATCATTCAAGTACAACTGTCTGATTCGAGAGAGTGGCAAGAGCGGAGACATCAATAAAGTATATATATGAAGATGGTATCTGTTCTTTCGGACATGTCCGACATGTCGGCCGTTTGACCATCTTCTTCTGTGCGGATGCACAAACAATGCCCGAACTCTTACGGGAATCGGCAGTAAAGAGGTGAGTAATGAGTATGATGGGCAGAGGCACTATGAATACAGTGCGGGACAATAAGTTGCGAATGTGGGTCTGACGGGAGGAGTGCCAGAGATAAGTCCCTGCAGTCACACGGTCCTCTTTGCCCTTGGAGGCTCAGATGGATAGAGCGTCTGCCATGTAAGTAGGACATCTCGGGTTCGAGTCCCGGTCGGGGCACACATTTTCAACTGTATCTGCTGACTTTTATCAACGCCTGTATGCAGCTAAGGGTATTCATTTCATTGTAATTTCACATCAATAAAGAGCGGGCCTCTGGAGAGAGAGAGCCAGATGCTGCCCGTGTTCATACACAAGTAGACTACTGAAGGCAACTTCACCGTCATTTTTCCTCAGTCTGTTCATGTTCTGAAAGCCTCTTGCGTGGAAAAAATGTTCGAGAGACTTCGCTGCGCTCCTTTCCGGCGTGGCTGATCGCATAAAATTTGATTGTTGTCGCCAATTAAAAAGTACAGGGTGATCCTAAATGATGGACCCATTCTCAAAAATTCGTATGTATTCAAGTACAAATCGAAAGACAGTAAGCTTTTTACTAATGAAATTAGGAAGTTTCAAATTTTTGGAGGGCGGCAGCGGGCGGACGGTGATGGTTTCAGAAGCGGTCGGTAGAGTTCGCGCGGCAATAGGGCCGTCATTCCTTTTCACTGTCAGTCGTGAGTGAGGTGGCGACTGTAAATCATAAGCGTTCTTGAGTTCGCGAACAGTGAGTCGCAAGTTGCAGTGCAGCGGGCATTTCGTAGCAAATTCGGTATTCAACCACCAAGTCGCAAAAGCATTAGCCGTTGGTTTAAGGAATGTACACAGACACGGACTGTGTGCAAAGGAAAATGCACAGGCCGATCGCGTGTGTCAGAGGATGATGTCCGACGCATTCAAGAAAGTTCTGTGCGCAGTCCCACTATATTTACCAATAGAGCCAGTCGAGAACTTGCAATACCCAAACGAACTGTATGGAAAGTTCTGAGATGACGTATGCTGTGACAAGCTCTACCGGTTACTACGTGTGTAGGTTCTCAACCCCAACGACAAAGAGAAGCGTCTTGCATGTTGTTATTATGTGCTAGCAAAGATGGAGGATGACGCATTTCTACAGCGTGTAAATTTTAGCGGCGAATGACGTTCCACATTAGTGGAAAAGTCAACAGACACAATGTTCATTCACGTACTGAGTTTGGAAAATCCACATTCACCATTGCAACATAAAAGAGACTCACCAAAGACCAACATGTTCTGTGCCGTATCCCGCACAGAGGTTTATGGACCATTTTTCTTTGTGGAAAGAAATGTAACAGTAATCACATACGTGGACACATTGGGACAATGTCTGTTCGATCAAATTATGGAAGATGTCTACGATTTCATTTTCCAACAGGATGGAGCTCCGTCCCAT
Organism: Schistocerca americana; assembly: GCF_021461395.2. Lineage (NCBI taxonomy): Eukaryota > Metazoa > Arthropoda > Insecta > Orthoptera > Acrididae > Schistocerca > Schistocerca americana. Next base: position 129,820,476 of record NC_060121.1, read on the forward strand.
TGACACCGCGATGTACGAGGTTTTTTGAATGACTCCCTTCCTCAGCACTGGATCGGTCGCAGGGGTCTTGAGGACCTGGCTCTGCACTTCTGGCCACCGAGATCTCACACCCTGCAACTATTTCTTATGGGGTTATGTGAAGAAAACTGTTTACGTCCCGCCTCTACCAACCACTCTGGACAATCTGCACTCAAAAACAGCAGATACCCGTTCACGTAAGTGGGACGAGTTTGGTTACAGCGTCGATGTTTGCCGTGCAGCCAATGGTAGCCACATTGAACATTTGTCATATTTCTAAGTATTAAATAATCATTAAAAGCTAATTAACTACAAATTATTACAAATTGTTAAATTTATTTAAGTGATATCAAACATTATGAAAAAATTTGAAACTTCCTCTTTTCATTGGTATAAAGCTTGTTCATTTTGGATTTATACTTGAATAAATACCATGTATTCAAAATGGGTCCATCATTTAGAATAATCCTGTACAATTGCTCTCTTTTGCTAGTTTTAATATCTGTATCCTCTGTCACAGTTTAGAAAGATTAGTTACAACTTTAGATTATAAGTCAGCGTAAAGACAATACACGGAGTTAATACAAAAATTCGGCATTTTGTATGGAGGTTTTGTGGCGGAACCGGTTTATAGTATTTTGTGACTTTAATTACTTATAAATGATATTTCAGGTAGATCAAAAAAATATAAAATCTACTGGCAGCGTAACAATTCGTTTCATCTCCAAACTGATTATCCCGGCTAATATTTGTCACTCCGCTAAAGAAATCTCCACTTCACGTTATGTGGAAATGTAGTCTGTAAAGTCGTGTGAGTGGGACTAAATTGCATATCATTTATCAGATTTTACACAACCGTTACTTAAGATGGAAACACCTTTCTCTAGCAAAAGGAACATTTAGTCACAAAATACTGCCCGCACACAACACTGACGTATGCCTCCTACTAAAATATTTCATGTAAATAGTCCGAAATAATTAGGCTTCATACATCAGCAAAAAAGAAATTGATATTACGTAACGTGCTGTGAGCACTATTTTTAAAGATTCAATCTGAGTTGAATTCTGTCTTTTAAAGTAGATTCGGGACTACCGGTGCACATTAATTTCCATTCATTTATATCTAACAACATTTATGTTTGTTAAAATTCTCGATTCAAAACTGCCGCGGAGATATTTTGCTAAGATGGCGGCAGACAGACGATAGTCGATTTGACTATTGTTATTCTTGATTCCTTTTATATGAAGTTAATATATTTAGATAAGTTCCTTAAGCCTTTTGCTTTCTACTCTTTACCATTTAAAATTATTCACTAATAATTTTAAATGATATTACTTCATATTTTTTATACCAGCTACTAGTAAACTCCACTGTAAGTTACTAGTGCTAAAGGTTGTGCTCCTAATTGTGGAGCTGAAAATTAACACTTAAAACATTGATTAGATTGGATTACAATTGAAATAAATACAAATCCACGTCTAGACAATATTGACTCTATTTTTCAAATAATAATTAACAATATATATAGTTACAGGTTTTGTCTTTACAGACCTCACACGTCTCACGTCTGAACAGTTCATCGGTTAGCACAGGAAGAACAACTGAACCACAAGATTATAATTGTCGTTGTCTATGAATGTAGTTCTCTGGTAATAGCTTTAGTTCACACAGAAATCAAAGTATTGCAGAAATAATGAAATAATTATCGTCATTTTTACACGATACAGTCTTTTTTATACGTAGTATCGATAATATTTGTTGAAGTTTGTACACTTAGTTCATTTTAACATCGTGCGACTATAACATAGTGTCCTCGATATTACAGTTTACATAAATTATTTTAGTTTTTGGGGTTTATATTTATTTATACATAAAAAGAAACATTTCAGGAGGGGAGAAGGAAACGAAAGGAAACTCCACAGGTTGAGGGGAAATGTGATAATATTTCAGTGATTATAAAACGGATTCAATTTCACGAAGAACATGAAAGTATGAGCCCTCTTATCAATATGACGTTGCACCCCCGTGTATCTTGGGTTCATGCCATGTCTCGGTTGGGAAGGGTGTCATAAAGCCGTTGAATATTCTCCTGAGGCACACAACAAGGCTGGAAATGACTGTTGTAACTGGTCCTCGATATCCTCGACACTGACACTCAGACGGAATTGGCGTTCGAACTGGTCCGACAAATGTTCTATCAGGGACTGATCTGGGGATCTTGCTGGCCACAGGATTACCTCAACATCACACAGACGGTTCATACAGACACGTGTCATGTGTGGACGAGCAATGACCCGTTGCAAAATGGCGCCACGGTACTGTCGCATGGGAGAAAACAAACGAGCACGCAGGTTGTCCATGAGAATTCACTGTAGCGCCAGAGTTCCCTCCGTCACTACCACCCATGACTTGAAGTCATGCTAATTTGTATAGTTTAATAAATATTTCTTTCTGTACGTTATTTTTTAATATGTGTTGTGTAGTTGCACAGAAACGTTTCATTCTGGGTAATTTTAGCTCTACATCATCTGACTTGGAAAATTTAAAATTGCACCCTAAATATTTCATTTTATTTACTAAATTATTTTCCGTCTATGAAATTTTTGGCTATTATGGGTTCCTGTCCTTAAAATGACATCACTTTTGTTTTATTTGTTGATATTCTCATTCGGTATTTAGCGGCAGTTTGGCTCAATTTGCATACTGAAATCTGAACCTAATCTTTACATTCTCCTATTATAATCTGATCAGTAGTGAAGAGAAGTGTCATAAAATTAAAATTCTTACTTCGTAATGTATCATTTAATAAATTCAATGTAAACATTAAAAAAGGATGGAGGACAGTAGGCAGCTTTGTCGGACATCTTAATTCATATCGGCAGACTGTGTCCCATTCCTCACACTGTGGATCGTCATTATATTATGTTCATATAATGACCGAATTTCGGATAGAAGACAGGCCGTAACTCTCCATTTCTTAAGCAACTGCTGTAGCATTTTCTGCATAAGTTTTCAAACACATTTCATAGTCAATAAAAGCATAGTAAGTTGGCAATCTAAATTCGCTTCTTTTCTCGGTTACGTGTGCCAAAGTGAAAAGACAGTCAGAACTTGATTTACCCTACCTAAAACCATGTGGCACCTCTAACATACGTGTTTCCGCTGTTGGTACTAATCGCCGCGCGGGATTAGCCGAACGGTCTCAGGCGCCGCAGTGATGGGCTGTGTGGCTGATCCCGGCGGAGGTTCGAGTCCTCCCTCGGGCATGGGTGTGTGTGTTTGTCCTTAGAATAATTTAGGTTAAATAGTGTGTAAGTTTAGGGACTGATGACCTTAGCAGTTAAGTCCCATAAGATTTCACACACATTTGAACATTTTTTTTGTTGGTACTAATCCCTTGTTTTTAATTTTAGCATAGAGTTTGCTGCAGGAATTTAGTAGACTTATTGCTTGATAATTTGCACATTGTGTTTTATCGCCTTGCTTGTCATTAGGGAATATCAAATCTTCATTCCAATCGTCTGGTACAAGTCCACTCAGCCAGCAAACATTCATAAAATTTACGAGTCTATGATTTAGTTGATTGGATGCACATTTAAGCACTTCTATATTTATTTAATCAGTACCAGGCTTCTTTTTATCTTTTGTTTCTTTCATCACATTTTGAAGCTCTCCCATTGTTATCAGTCCGCAGACATTTGATGTATTTTAACCATTCTTTTTCGATTTTTAAGTATCGCGTTCTTGTTTATTCAAGTGCTTCATGATCTTGTTTGCTTGGTTTTGTTTTCCATGAATATCGTGTTCTATTTCACTCACTTATCGAGCCCAACTTTCACGTTTAATTTTCCGTATTTTTTTCTTTACTAAAGCAGATTTACTTTTATAATACCCTCTGTAATTCACATTATTACATGATGACAAAGTTTTTAGGTATGCCTCCTTTTTGTCTTTTACTTACTTGCTAACATGTTCATTCCAAATTGTTATTCCCCTTTAGAGTATGTCTTTTTTCTCATTCCTAATGCTTCAGCGGCTATGTACGCTATAATTTCTTTAATATCACTCCAATCGTTATTTATATTATTTATTACTGGTTTAGTTTGACACTTCTCATTTAGACTCTTTCGGTATAATAGTTTGATAACATATTGATGGAGTAGGTGCGCCTTTAAGTTCTTTCTTACATCCGACTGGGTGTTTATACATAGTATCTTCCATATTTTTAAAAAAGTTACGACACTTCTTGTTAAAAAGCGATCTGACGATACATCCAAGCTTCTGTAGACGTCTTTAAATTCTTACCTGTGCGTTTTTAATTGCAAGTATATAATCTATTACTGAAGCTGTACCTCAAGCTGTCGAAGTAAATTTATGAATGTCATGATGTTTAAAAAAGGTGTTTATTACTCCTAATTCATAGTGTGTGGCAAACTCTATTAGCTTATTTCCATTGTTATTTAGTCTGTTTTCACCCTCTGTACCTACTATATCTGCAGTTGGTCTCTTACTCACTCGGGTGTTTAAGTCTCCCATGAGACGTATATAAGCGCTTTGATTTAGTTTTCCTGTTGTGTTCGGTAACAGGTCATAAAATTCAATAGAATTTTGAGACGTATCCTGTTCTTCAATGCTTTTCTCGTCCAGATAGAGACTCCAATAATAGCTCTTTCTTCTTGCGATAATCCGTAACAGATCATTACATAGTTCTGAAATTCGACCGTTTCCCGTAATTTTTTTGTTTCAGTTATGGCCGCAATATCGATTTTAGCATTGCTTCTATTCTTCTTCTAGTTGTGTTTCTTTATGTGTCAGACCTCTATCATTCCATGCGATAGTTTAACGTTTCTGATATGTGTGGTTTGTTCTTAAGGTTTACCTCATTTCTCTGATGGGTCGGCATTACGGCTGCTTATCTTCTTCTTTCTTTCTTCGTTTAGGTAATCTAAGGACCACGCACCAATTTCAATGCTTCCTTCTTTGTTGTTATTTCTCTTTCCTCAAATATTCTTTCATCTTTTTACTATGTTTTCTTTTTCTCTCCTCGGACCATTTTGACCATGTCTTCTTTTCTCTCCTGCCTTGGAATCCTTCTACTTTAAACACTTTCCTCTTGAAACCCTCTCTTTCTGTTGCATCTTTTTTCACTTACGTTGTTTCTTTTCAAATCTTTCCTAACTTCTTGAATCCAGGCTATTGTTGACTTCTTGTCCCAAACATATACTCCTGGAAATGGAAAAAAGAACACATTGACACCGGTGTGTCAGACCCACCATACTTGCTCCGGACACTGCGAGAGGGCTGTACAAGCAATGATCACACGCACGGCACAGCGGACACACCAGGAACCGCGGTGTTGGCCGTCGAATGGCGCTAGCTGCGCAGCATTTGTGCACCGCCGCCGTCAGTGTCAGCCAGTTTGCCGTGGCATACGGAGCTCCATCGCAGTCTTTAACACTGGTAGCATGCCGCGACAGCGTGGACGTGAACCGTATGTGCAGTTGACGGACTTTGAGCGAGGGCGTATAGTGGGCATGCGGGAGGCCGGGTGGACGTACCGCCGAATTGCTCAACACGTGGGGCGTGAGGTCTCCACAGTACATCGATGTTGTCGCCAGTGGTCGGCGGAAGGTGCACGTGCCCGTCGACCTGGGACCGGACCGCAGCGACGCACGGATGCACGCCAAGACCGTAGGATCCTACGCAGTGCCGTAGGAGACCGCACCGCCACTTCCCAGCAAATTAGGGACACTGTGGCTCCTGGGGTATCGGCGAGGACCATTCGCAACCGTCTCCATGAAGCTGGGCTACGGTCCCGCACACCGTTAGGCCGTCTTCCGCTCACGCCCCAACATCGTGCAGCCCGCCTCCAGTGGTGTCGCGACAGGCGTGAATGGAGGGACGAATGGAGACGTGTCGTCTTCAGCGATGAGAGTCGCTTCTGCCTTGGTGCCAATGATGGTCGTATGCGTGTTTGGCGCCGTGCAGGTGAGCGCCACAATCAGGACGGCATACGACCGAGGCACACAGGGCCAACACCCGGCATCATGGTGTGGGGAGCGATCTCCTACACTGGCCGTACACCACTGGTGATCGTCGAGGGGACACTGAATAGTGCACGGTACATCCAAACCGTCATCGAACCCATCGTTCTACCATTCCTAGACCGGCAAGGGAACTTGCTGTTCCAACAGGACAATGCACGTCCGCATGTATCCCGTGCCACCCAACGTGCTCTAGAAGGTGTAAGTCAACTACCCTGGCCAGCAAGATCTCCGGATCTGTCCCCCATTGAGCATGTTTGGGACTGGATGAAGCGTCGTCTCACGCGGTCTGCACGTCCAGCACGAACGCTGGTCCAGCTGAGGCGCCAGGTGGAAATGGCATGGCAAGCCGTTCCACAGGACTACATCCAGCATCTCTACGATCGTCTCCATGGGAGAATAGCAGCCTGCATTGCTGCGAAAGGTGGATATACACTGTACTAGTGCCGACATTGTGCATGCTCTGTTGCCTGTGTCTTTGTGCCTGTGGTTCTGTCAGTGTGATCATGTGATGTATCTGACCCCAGGAATGTGTCAATAAAGTTTCCCCTTCCTGGGACAATGAATTCACGGTGTTCTTATTTCAATTTCCAGGAGTGTATTTAAAAATCTGATTGATTAACCTGTTTCTGTTCATTCTGTATATGAGTCCAAAAAATAGCAGTCGTCTCTTTCGTAGTGTTTCATATATGTTTTTGTGTTGCAATGAACTTCTTCATTGCTCCTTAATTTCCATACCTCTGTAGTTTTTGGTGGTGCAAGTATTTTTGGAATGATTTTTCTTTGTAGGACTTCAAGTTTGTGTAATCTGTAGTTCAGTACTAAACATTCACTTGCATAAAGACATTCTGGTTTTACTACTGTGTTGTAGTGCTTCATCTTCAAATTTTTAGACAGACACCTTTTGTTGTAGACATTCCTAGTTATTCCGTAAGCTCTCTCCGTTTTATGTACTCTTTCTTCTATAGCGAATTTTTCTAAGCCATTTTCTTGGATAATGTCTCCCAAATATTTAAATTTATTTACCCTCTTTATCTGGCCAATATCTGTTGCTAGGGGATTCCAGAGCATTTTTTTATGTTTGTCATAAATTTTGTTTTTTCTACAGATAATCTTAAACCTGCTTTTTCTTCTAAGAGACCGATTTGTATTCTAGCATTTGTTAGGTTTTCAGAAGGAATGGCAAAATCATCCGAAAATGCTAAACAGTGAATTTCAATACCTTTGTTTTGAATTCCCTGGTGATAGTTTCTCTTCTTTAGTTTTCGTTTCCATTCTCTTACTATTTTCTCTAATACGCAGTTAAAGAGAAGTGAAGACAGGCCATCACCTTGCCTTACAAGTGTTTTTATGTTGAATACCTTCGATATTTCATCCTGAAACTTTACTTTTGATTTGGTGTCTGTGAACGTTTCTCGAATAAGGTTTGCTAATTTAGATTTGATTCCAAATTCTCTGATCACTTTATTTAGTGTTTCCCTATCAAGTGAGTCAAATGCCTTTTTAAAATCTATAAATGTTACAACTATATCTTTGGAGTCTGTAAGTCCGTGAAGAATTATGGACTTAAGGTTCAAAATCTGTTCTGAGTAAGATCTGCTCTTTCTAAATCCAATCTGATACTCTCCCAATTGGCTATCAAGTGTTGCTTCTACCTTGTTTAGAAGTATTGTTAAAAATATTTCATAACCCACTGGCGTCAAAGATATACCTCTGTAGTTATTGACATTTTGCTTATCACCTTTCTGGTGCAAGGGGTGGATGAGAGCCACTTTCAAGTCTTCCCGTATCTTTTAAGTTTCCCGTATTTCTTCAAACTTGAGCTGAAGGTTAGTTATAATTTTTGGTTGAGACCATCTAATAAGTTCAGCTGTAGTTGAGTCTTCTCCACTGGCTTTGTTGTTTTTCAGGGTACTTATTGATTTTTTAATTTCTTCAGTTGTAGGTGGTGGATCTGCTTCTGTATTTTCAAGGAGATCTTGAAATTCTAGCTTACAATTTGTTTCTTCACAGTTCGATAATTTTTCAAAGTACTTTCTTAGTATTTCACAATTCTGGCTGTTACTTAGGCCTACTTTCATTTGTGAAGCAAATACTTGGACCTTGGTTTCCCTTTGGATGACTTTTAAACATCTGATAGAAATTCCGGGAGTTATTTTTTACAAAGTTGTTTTGTATGTCAAGAAGTTGTGATTTCTCAAAAGATCTTTTAGCACTCTTTATTATTCTTGCTGTTTCTTTCCTTTGCATTCTAAATGCATCAAGGTGTTCAGGCTTCCCAGAACATTTCCATTTCTTCCACTGCTCTGATCTTTCTGTAATTCATTCTTCATAGATTTCATTTCACCAGACTTTCTTCTTCAGTTTTGTTATTCCCAATACTTTTTTGCAGCCTTGTTGATTTCTTTCGACATATCTTCCCATTTCCCTGATTTAGTTCCTTTAATTTCTTCCTGAAATTTTTTATTACCTCTTTGGTGGTGTTGAGCCTGTCTGTATTATGTTTAATTGATATTTTGTACTGTCTCTTTTGGTTGTTATTGGGGAGAAGTTTCAGTTTAATCTTAGTCGGGGTATGCTTGCATTTTTTTTAAAAAATATCGAGAATCCGATATGTTGATATATAAAGAAAGATCAGTACAGGAACTTGAATTATCGAAACAAGTATCGATATATAAACGGCCTATAATAATATCTTCAGCACATTATAAATATAATGCATGTTTTGGAGCTGTATGTTTACGTATTGATTTGTTATTAGATATTTTGTACACCAAAAAACTACCAGCCTGTCTATCCCCTTAGAGCAAAAATATGAAGGAAAACGATGCACATTCACGCTTGGCGATAACCACTTTGCTAACAATAGTAACTGTTGTGGGTGGGCAGGAGAGCCAACACCGTGTTATTAGAGGAAGCCGAAAGGCACGCGTTTTAGCTCACGCAGGCTGGCGTGAGGTCTGGAACAGGACAAGGAAATCAGACTTTAAAAAAAACGGACGTAGCTGGTGGAATACTTAACTTTAATCCAAAACTGGTGAACGTCGCTCTTGACTGTACATTATTCACAATATCAATAGTAACTGAACATGGTGCCTTGCTAGGTCGTAGCAAATGACGTAGCTGAAGGCTATGCTAACTATCGTCTCAGCAAATGAGAGCGTATTTTGTCAGTGAACCATCGCTAGCAAAGTCGGTTGTACAACTTGGGCGAGTGCTAGGAAGTCTCTCTAGACCTGCCGTGTGGCGGCGCTCGGTCTGCAATCACTGATAGTGGCGACACGCGGGTCCAACGTATACTAACGGACTGCGGCCGATTTAAAGGCTACCACCTAGCAAGTGTGGTGTCTGGCGGTGACACCACAGTAACTGCATGTAAGTGGCACAATAAAAGGTGTTCGATGGGTACGTAGTTCGATTTCGTCACATATTGGATTTATCCGGAATACTTCGACTTGTCTTGTTTTCTCATTTCTGCCAACGCCACCAACCTGGCGAGGTGAAGTTAAGCATTGGAATTACTGTCGGTAGCGCCGAGCGCCGAGCGCCGATACGTCAGCATCTACCGCCTTCCCCCCCCCCCCTCCCCCCTCTCACACGTCTCCGCCCACGGCAAGGACCAATCTCGTCATTCACACCTTTGTTCATCACTTTCAGTAACTTTTTTTGAAGAATGTCGATGTGAAGCACACTGGTTGCGTTAAAAACTGTTCTCTAACGCAGCTGGCATGCTGCTTCTTCACATCGCAAGTCTTGTTGTTCCATTCATACCTCCACCTCCCAGTGCAATCGGACTTCTTCTTCACTTGCTTCACACAGTCAAAGAGAAAAACTGGACGTGATGAAAGCTGAAAAAGTACAGTGGTGTCCAAAATTAAAGCAACAAACCACTATTTCCCCGTCCTAAGTCTCATTCACAATATAATCATACAGGTTGTTAACAGAAGTCCGTACGATCGTGTCCTGCACGGAAGGTGGCGTTCTGGTCAACGGACAGCCACGCCAACGATGACGTCAGGGCATACATGAAACGATCCCGGTTTGCCGTGTAGTCCCACATCCACAATCGCTGTGTACACAGTCACACACGGTGCAATGTGACACACAGAAGACGCCTACCAGACTCACTGCGGAGTAGGCCCGTGGGAAGAATGGAAGCAGGGCAGTTCAAACTGATGTGGCCCGTTGGCTTGATGTGAATCATTCTGTTGCTGGCCGAAGTGGCCGAGCGGTTCTAGGTGCTTCAGTCTGGAACCGCGCGACCGCTATGGTCGCAGGTTCGAATCCTGCCTCGTGCATGGATGTGTGTGATGTCCTTAGGCTAGTTAGGTCGAAGTAGTTCTAAGTTCTAGGGGACTGATGACCTCAGAAGTTCATTCTCATAGCGCTCAGAGCCATTTGAATCATTCTGTTGTTTTTCGGATGTGGCGACAGTTTATAGAGATCGAAACTGTATCCTGAAGATCAGGGCGGGCCCGACCACGTTTAACACCAGAAACAGAGAAGTGTTATTTGGCCGCAAGTGCACGACGGTACCGCCTCAGTACTGCGCGGCAACTGGCATCTGACCCCGCAGCCTCCACTGGACGTGTTGTATCGAGGTAAACGGTGTACGGAAGGCTTCGGCAGAGTGGCCTTTGTCGTCAGAGACCTGCTGTTTGAGCAACTCTGGAGTGCCTTCACGGCAGGGAACATCTAGAGTGCAGCCGTCAACATGCCACCTGGACTGTCGGACAGTTGGTCAATGACCTTTCAGAGGTGTCTCGAGTTGTACTGGACAGTGATTCTCGACGGATTCGTATCTGGATGGAATGTGGAACTCGGTTTCGGGGCTCAACCATCGTGGAAAGAGACTAATATAGAGGATGCTCCCTATGTTTTGGGTAGGGGTTATGTTGCCCACTCGACACCTCTCCATGAAACTGTATGGTTAAATCGGCAAGGTTTAACTGCTGTCAGGTATCGTGGCGAGATCTTGGGACCTCAACTGCGGTTGTTGCGAGGTGATGTGGGCCCAGACGTCGAATTAGTGGACGACGATGCTCGACTTCATACAGCACGCTAGTTGTTGTTTTCTTGGAAACGGAAGATACTGCACGCATGCTGTGCCCTGCTCGCTCTCCGGATTTGATTCCTATAGAGCACGTCCGGGATGCACTAGGGACGCGGCTTGCATCACGTCAGCATCCACCAACGACTCTCCAAGACTTGCTAACACTGCTGCAGGAAGAATGGGTGTTATTCCCTCAACGTGAGACTGATGACGTCTAACACAGCATGCCCCGTCGTTTGTCACGCCTATATTGCTGCCAAGGGTGGTCAAACCCCATACTGAGGGCATTAACCAGGTGTCGGAATGTGTGTGTAAATCCATTAAGACGGAAAAAAGCGAAGAAGAATTTGTCTATCTGAGCCGTGGTAAAAATTGCTGTTTTGAAGAGCGCGCTGCAGCGCGTTGTGTGAAGCAGTCGCCCTCCGTTTCTGGCGGTGGCACCGCTGTGGCAATCGCAGCTTTGGTGTGGGTTGGTTGGTTTGGGGAAGGAGACCAGACAGCGAGGTCATCGGTCTCATCGGATTAGGGAAGGATGGGGAAGAAAGTCGGCCGTGCCCTTTGAAAGGAACCATCCCGGCATTTGCCTGGAGCGATTTAGGGAAATCACGGAAAACCTAAATTAGGATGGCCGGACGCGGGATTGAACCGTCGTCCTGCCGAATGCGAGTCCAGTGTCTAACCAGCTTTGGTGTCTCCCCCTGGTGGGAAAGGGGAAAGGTTGCCTGTTCACGTGTATTTAAGGGGCGCTATGAACTGGTCAGTTGGTCAGTCGAAGTGAGTCTGGGTCAGTGACTCGTCACCAATTGCTGGTCTGTCTCTCGTTCCCATTTGTGCGGCAGTTAGTGTCTGTCTGTCGTTCGGAGTGCTAGTATGTCTGTCGTTTGGATCAAACTTTAAGGCCGGCAAAATGAGAGTCTTGCCACTCCGCCAGTAACAGAACTCAGCTAGTGGTCGCCCGGTCGGGGCTAATTGCCCGCATCTGAGTCTGCGCGTTGGGCCGACAGTCTGCTCGAGTTACTTGGGCAACGGCCATTGGCAGTTGGATCGGTCGGTTGGTCGGTCGTGCACTGAGACACAAGATGACTTGTCCACCTTGAGCGTCGGCGCATGCGAGGTCCCCACATGAGTCCAGCGCCGTATAGAAAGCGGTAGTGGTTTCGCGGTTCACACGAGAGCAACAGGAGCGAAGCCACGACGTCGAGCTGGCCGGTGCGAGCTGTGACGCCGTGAGACGGGAGATCGGCGCGCCTTCCTGCGTCCGTTGAAGCGGCTGGCAGCGGACCGTACGGGAGAGCGTTTTGGGGGTGCTCCGCCAGGTCTTCGTCAGACATCGCAGTTTATTATAAGTTAAGTGATTCGTGATATGTTATTTCATTTTCTTATTAAATTCTGCATGTTTCTTGGTCAGTCTCTCGTCCCCAGCTTGCTCGTCTGTCTCTCGTCCGCATTTGTTAGGCAGTTAGTGTCTGTCTGTCTGTGTGTCGGTCTGCCATACGTTAATAGCTGCCTCTGTCAGGTTTGTCGGATTAGGTGTTAACGATTTTATTGCTTGAAGCGTAATGACCGAATTCCTGAAATATATTTTTATGCTTATCATCTTGAGAGGCGGTATATGTGTAATGTGGAGCATATTTGTATATTTCATGTAAGACTGCATTTCATGGATTTTTATTTAATTGGTCATTTTAGTATGTAAAGTTGCCACCCTTCCACCGTAAGAGTTTTTCTTTTTAAAATCGAGTTGCACTTTCGGTGGAAGTTAATTTTTTTAATGTTAGTGTTTTGTACCATTTCCATCCCTCCTACGGAGTGCATAGTTTATGTGCTTGTGTGAGTTGTTAAAATTTTTAGTTCAAAGTAATCTGGTGCGTTGCAGATTTGGACCAGCGTAGTCTTTCAGAGACTGTTGTGAGCGGTCGTGACTACTGCCATGTCAAAAGGGAGCGGCAAGGTTCTCAGCCCGATGGCTCATACTGTCAAAATTGTAACTTGATATTTAGAGGGTGATTTCTGACTAAAATTTTTAATCTGTTTAAGAAAAAGGCTTTTAGGAATAAAATTTTCATTTGTTGAAAGAAATTTAATTTGTTTTCATCAGTCACCCACTGGCAACTACTTCGACGCTCTCATAGTGTGATTAAATGTGTTAATGTTCTTGATGAATCGCTAGTAAATAAAGTAAATTCGTGAGAAAGGGTTTTGAAAGTAAATCCACGGTTCACTATCGTTATGCATGCTGCAATTGTTTATGTCCTGAATTCTTTATACTATTTCTTCTTTAGTATCTCCTGATTATACTGTTTTGCGGCAAAATAAAAGCTACATTGCAAAATTTCCGTTTATTGCTTTAATTTTCGACACCAGTGTTGTAAGACTCCTCCACACAGTGAAAATACCATTACATTCTACTACAATTTCAGAAGAACAATTTCAAATATTTACCAAAAATTGCAAAAAAATATATAAAATAGAAATATCGGCACTCAGTAATATCTTTTCGATTTCGATTTATCGACATATCGCGGAGAAAAATCGGCATACTTATTGACGTCTTTCGGAAAAGTATCGATACATAGATATTTTATCAGTAACCCTACTCAGCATATAATGATCAGTCTGGCGTGAAATTATTTCGGATTTTTAGCAATTCCAATGTTCCCTGGTCGTGTAGAAAAAGCTGCGTAGGTTAAGGACAGTGGTGGGGTTGTCACCTGTCAACTTCCGTCCCAGTTGAATTTATTTCATCCTTGATCTGTCCTAGACACATTACCGTCACTACAGCTTAGAGATCTGTCCTCCCATTGTGCTGTCGTTTGTGTTATATTAATGGCATCATACACATTGGGTGGTACTTCCTTACCCATTTCATGCTCTTCTCAGAGCTATGGTGCGGGATGACACAGAATTTTCCAGGCAGCCTATTATTTGTTCTCGGATGAGAGATGAAGAGGTTAAGAAGTTACGGTATGCTTGGTGGACAATAAGACCTTCCTCCTTTCTGATGGTCAGACGTGGTCAGTTGAAACCTTGACGACAAGTATGCTTGCCCTCAGGTTCCCATGCAGTCTAACATCAGGCTAATGTCAATCTGAATGTCCCACAAATGTGGATACACACGGAAGCGCCACAGAAACTAATATAGGCATGCGCATTAAAGTCAGATGTATGTAAACAGGCAGAACACGGCGCTGGCGGTCGGAAACGTCTATATAAGACAACAAGTGTCTGGCGTTGGTGTTGGATCGGTTACCGCTGCGTCTATATAAGACAACAAGTGTCTGGCGTTGGTGTTGGATCGGTTACTGCTGCAACAATGACAGGTTATCTATATTTAAGTGAGTTTGAACATGGCGTTATACTCGGCGCACGAGCAATGGGACACAGCATCAATGAGTAAGCGATGAGGTGCGACTTTTCCCGTACGACCATTTCACGAGTGTACTTTCAATATCAAGAATCCAGTAAAACATCAAATTTCCGACATCGCAGCAGCCGGGAAAAGATCCTTCAAGAACGGGACCAACGACGACTGAAGAGAATCGTCCAACCTGACAAAAGTGCTACCCTTGTGCAGATTGCTGCAGATTGCAGTGCTAGGCCATCAACAAGTGTCAACGTGCGAATCATTCAACGAAACATCATCGATATGGCCTTTCGGACACGGAGACCGACTCGTGTACCCTTGATGACTGCACGACACAAAGATTTACGCCTCGCCTAGGCCCGTTACCACCGACATTGGACTGTTGATGACTGGAAATATGTTGCCTGGTCGGACGAGTCTCGTTTCACATTGTGTCGAGAGGCTGGACGTGTACGGGTTTGGAGACAATCTCATGGATCCGTGGACCCTGCATGTCAGCTGGTGGAGGCTCTGTAATGATATGGGGAGTGTGCAGTTGGAGTGATATGGGACCCCTGATACGTCTAGTTACGACTCTGACAGATGACACGTACTTGAGTATCCTGACTGATCACATGCATACATTCATGTCTATTGTGCATTCCGACGAACTTGGCCAATGCCAGCAGGACAATGCGACACCCCCACACGTCCAGAATTGCTACAGAGTGGCTCCAGAAACACTCTTCTGAGTTTAAACATTTTCGCTGGCCACCAAACTCTCCAGATATGAACATTATTGATGTCTTGCACGTACTGTTCAGAAGAGACCTCCACCCCTCGTACTCATATGGATTTATGGACAGCCCTGCAGGATTCATGGTGTGAATTCCCCCCAGCACGACTTCAGACGTTAGTCGAGTTCACGGCACGTTGTGTTGAGGCACGTCTGCGTGCTCGCGGGTGCCCTACACCACATTAGGCATGTGTACCAGTTTTTGTGGATCTTCAGTGTATATCGATGGAGCACAATGCTACTAACATTTGTTAGTTACCAATGTCTTATCTCAGTATGTCAGTGCAAAAGAGTATTTGTTTCTATGAATAAAATTACTCTTAGCACCACAAAAGTACCTACAGCACTTCAAACTTATGTACACTCCAAGGGAAGAAAGGAGGGGTGGGGGAAGAAACTACGCGTAACGTAGGAGTTTTCCGAATGGGACAGCTATCGGCAGACGTGATGTACATGAACAGGTAAACAGATGATTACAATTCCTGAAAATTTGGATGATTTGTTCAAGAGAAAGTCCTTTACAATTGACAGAGTGAATAATGCTTTGATCCATCTCTGGCCCTTAAGCAAGAAGTTATTTGGTTTGCCATTGATTTATAGAGTTGTTGTATATCCTACTGAAGGGTATCGTGCCAAATTCTGTCCAAATGGTGCGTTAGATGGTGAAAATACCGAGCTGGTTTGAGAGCTCTACCCATAATGGTCCAAACCTTCTCAGTCGGAGAGAGAACCGGTGACCTTGCTGGGCAAGATAGGGATGCCCGAACACGAGCAGTAGAAACGGTCATTATTTTGGTGAAATGTAAGCACAGGCTTGCTTGCTATGAAGGTCAACAAAACTGGGAATAGAATATCATGGACGTATCGCTGTGCTGTGACGGTGCAGCGGATGACAACCAAACGGGAGCTGCTACGAAAAGCAATGACACCCTAGACTATCAATCCTCGTTGTCGGATTGTATGGCGGGCTACAGTCAGGTTCGTAACCCACCGCCGTCCGCGATGTCTCTAGACACGTCTCCTGCCTGAAACCCAACTGACTGGGGTACAATGGTTTTCAGTGATGAGTTTCACTTCTGACTGAAGCCCGATGGCCAGCAAAAACGCGTCTTGAGACGCCCTGAACAGCGGTGTGACACCAACCTGACTGACATCTGCCATATGACCCTACAACCTGTTTGGTTGCCATCCGCAACGCCCATGCAGCACAGCGGTATTCGACGATATTCTACGCCCGTTTTATTGCTCTTCATGGCAAACCATTCCAGGTTTATATTTCAGCAAGAAATGCCCATCTTCACACGGCTGGCTCTGAATGCTAACAGCTTCTCAGCACATGCATCCTTGCGCTCGTGGCAGCGTCCACACAAAGTAACGTCTCTAATTCTCGCCACCGTAGTAGTGAAAATTAATAATAAAAAATTGAAAAAAGTTACATCAAAATCACCTAAAAATACTTCCGTACCTCAACATATATACTGTATAATGACTGTCTCTCGTGTCGGGAAAATATGGAAAATAATCAGATTTTAGTAATTAAAAATGGTTCGAATGGCTCTGAGCACTATGGGACTTAACATCTGTGGTCATCAGTCCCCTAGAACTTAGAACTACTTAAACCTAACTAACCTAAGGACATCACACACATCCATGCCCGAGGCAGGATTCGAACCTGCGACCGTGACGGTCACGTGGTTCCAGACTGAGGCGCCTAGAACCGCACGGCCACACCAGCCGGCAGTAATTAAAAACTTAGTAAAATATTTGATAAACAGTAGATCACACTTCAGTTTAATCATGTGAAATTCTGAACAAACATATCAAAATCTGAGTGCCATCCTATTACAAGTTGTACCTCAGTTATTGTTTGGCCTGGTAGATCCTGCCGAGGCAAGCATACTTCCAACGACCTTGTTGTGACAAAGAGGTTGACCTGATTACTCACTCGTTAGCTCAATAATTAAATATTCTCCGTAGATGAGGTCGTGACCGCACGCTATTATTTGCCGAATAATGCAACAAGAGAACAAGAGTTTTCTGCACAAAAGTAGTGATTATTAGTTTCTGCACCAAAGCCGTGAAATAAACCTGAAACCTCTGCACGGTATTTCACGGAATAAGAAAATGTTGTGCTGATGATGACACCCCCCCTCCCCCCCCCCCCCCCCCCCCCCCCCCCCCGGCCAAATGTAACTTTACGCTCATCGAGGAAGCTTGGTGGTATTTAGGATCAGCAGACGTCGTGATGGCAACGAGTTCCTTTCGATCTGTTTCCTATTCGTCCGCAACACAATCACGACACTGAACTGCACATCTATCACAGCCATCCTCACGGTGTAGGTACACATTTCACACTTCATAAGAGATTGGGAAAGATAATAGCAAACCGCTTCCTCAACTGCTTTTCCTTATTTATATTCATCAAGTTTCCAGTTTTTATCCTGTTGGTTTACAAGAAAATTACCGGGTGATCAAAAAGTCAATATAAATTTGAAAACCGAATAAACTCACGATGGCTTAAGTAAGGGGAGTGCAGTAGGTGGTATAGAACTTAGCAGCCCCATCAGTGAAACAAACAATAAGCTGATCGTAGGTTGTGTTCCAAAAATGAACAGCATAGGGACCGAAGTGATGACACTTTCTGCAGGACATGACCATCGTTTTGGAGAACAATGCTCAAGCACTGTTACATATTTGTTTCACTGATGGGGCTGCTAAGTGCTATACCACCTAGTGCACCCCCGTACGCCCTCGTGAGTGAAGGAAACACTTCATGATTCGCTTCAGAACTGCTACAAATTCCTTGGGCAATAAACCGCGCCGCTCGAACTGTCAACACAACGGGCACTGCTAAGAGTATCCTATGACTTCCATATCGCTGGCAACGCGTTATACACAATACTGGTGACTATTTTGAAGATCAGTAAAACTTTGAAACACGTATCTGTTTTGTACGAGCTGTACCTAAATAGTTCCCACTACTAAGGGTCCAACCCTCGTATATGAAAAAAAGTAAATTAGTTACAAACTACTGATCCCGACGGAGTTTCCCTCGGCGGGGGTTCCCTCGGGCATGGGTGTGCGTGTGTTTTTCCTTAGGATAATTTAGGTTAAGTAGTGTGTAAGCTGAGGGACTGATGACCTTAGCAGTTAAGTCCCGTAAGATTTCACACACATTTGAACATTTTTGAGTTACAAACTACGGCGTGCACACACTTTATTCCACGTGTAAACGTCACTAGAGATATTCTGATTTAGATTGCGACACGTTCGATACGCCTGCCATCATTGGCGATGGTGTGGCGCGGGCGAATAGCGAAATTCTGAGTGACCCACCGAAGTCTCGGAACATCGATGCAATCGATGACCTCCTGAATGGCTGTTTTCAGCACAGCAATGGTTTTGGGGTTATTACTGTACACCTTGTCTTTAATATAGCCCCACAAAATGGAGTCGCTTATGTTCAGATCCGGAGAATATAGTGGCCAATCGATGCCCAAGCCCGTGCTCTCTGGGTACACCAGCCAGACTGTCCTCAAAGCGCTCCTCCTGGACGTCAAAAATACTATCCCACTCCGATGGGGTCGAGGTCCATCTTGCATGAACAACATCTTGTCGAAATCAAGGTTACTTTTGATAATGGGGATGAAATCATCTTCCAAAATCTTCGCGTACCGTTCGTTAGTCAACGCGCCCTCAAGGAATATCGCACCGATTATTCCGTGACAGCACATTGCACACAACACAGTCACCAATTGAGGGTGAAGAGACTTCGCGATCACGAAATGCGGACTCTCAGTCCCGCAAATGTGCCAATTTTGTTTATTGACGAAACCATCAAAATGAAAGTGGGCTTCGTTGCTAAACCAAACCGTGCAGCGCATACTAATTCCTATCATGCCTCGCGGCTGATGGTACAATTTGAACGTCCTAACGCAAACCGTTCAGAAATTATGAATATTTTATTGCATATAGTTCAGTATGTTTTGAATACTTCAGATATACCAGAACTGACGCTTCGAATCGGGTGCTGATAAATACTGCTCACAAGATTGGATGACGCTCGCCCTTCTCCAACGTCGAAAGTCTTTCGATGCATACATACTGCGCATTCACCATCATCCAGATGATTCCAGCTCTGCAACATGGAAGTAGAAGACTTTCTGTACTCTTGATCTGAACACACTGCGTTTTCTGACAAACCCTGGCGAGATTTTTTGTATGCAACATTAGACACAGCTGGATGAGGGTCTTAAACTGAGAATATCATAGTATGTCACGAATATCTCTATTAAATAACGCCGAGAGACTATATAAGTATTGTTCTTTTGCACACTGACTCACTGTTTTTGGTAATATGTTTGATGATGAGGTGAAGTGTATGTTTTTTGAACCGCGTCTTCAAACACACTGTAGCTTCAGGTGTTTTAACACGGTGTGCACATTCCCTCCCTAAACCCGAGTCCAATTCATTTCTACTCTAATCGGATTTGTAGTGCAGTGCAGTACTGTAAAATTTCAGCAACCTTGATAACCGATACACCTGCAGAAATAACTTATTTCAACTTTTTTAAAACCTTCTGCACTCCATTTGTTTCTGTAAAACCGCGGGGCTGTCTGTTGGTGCCCGGCGGCGGTGTCGGCCGGGCCGCTTTCCCTTTGGAAGCAGGAAACGACAATGCAGGGAGGAGCGCCAGGTAACCCGAGGATTCCATACAAACTTCATTCTCTATGCAGACAGTTTCGTCCATCCCGGGAATCGAGGATCTCGAAGATTTTTGCGTGTTATCGACATTGATACCCGCAAGATATGGATCCCAGTGACCCCAAGACTTCCTAGAATGTTTTAATTTCAAGTCTGAAGTCGTAAAACAAATGACAAGAGAGAAGTTTTTCGTGTGATATAATTACAAATTAACAATTTTCGGATTTTTTTTTTTTTTTTTGCTTTGGTTGAAGTGTAAAAGCGTTCTTCCTACCAAACTTCATGATTCTAGGTCAGCGGGAAGTATCCTCTATGTTTTAATGACTAAGTTTGCAAGTGTCAAAATATGTGACATAAATGGCCGTATCTTTTAACTGCGCTGATTAAGAAGCTAACGTTTATTATACTGTCAGAGGACCATTGCCATTAGTATGTGACATGAATTTCAACGTGACACACCTATCCGCTGTTGACAAAAGGGGTTCTTAACAGACGGACGGACAAGCAGAATGTCTGGTAACAAACGGTAATAAATTTTATTTTTCGCTTTATGTCGTCATTAACTAACGATTCTCGGATTTGATTGTCGTGTTGAAACCTCGCTTTTTCCCAAATTACATGATTCTAAGTAAAATGGAAGTACTCTACAGGTTTTGATGAGTGAGTTAGCGAGTATCAAGGTATATGACATTGGATTTATTTAGCAGCACCACGTTTTTACTTCGCCAAAGGACCATAGCTGTTAGTCACATCAAATGAATTCGCAATTGAATATAAGGACTACCATCGGCTGTAGAATGGAATGACGACAATGTCAATATACAGGGTGGTCCATTGATAGTGACCGGGCCAAATATCTCACGAAATAAGCATCAAACGAAAAGACTACAAAGAACGAAACTCGTCTAGCTTGAAGGGCGAAACCAGATGGCGCTATGGTTGGCCCGCTAGATGGCGCTGCCTTAGGTCAAACGGATATCAACTGCGTTTTTTAAAATAGGAACCCCGTTTTTTATTACATATTCGTGTAGTACGCAAAGAAATATGAATGTTTTAGTTGGACCTCTTTTTTCACTTTGTGATAGATGGCGCTGTGATAGTCACAAACATATGACTCACAATTTTAGACGAACAGTCGGTAACAGGTAAGTTTTTTAAATTACAATACAGACCGTAGGTACGTTTGAACATTTCATTCCGGTTGTTCCAATGTTATACATGTACCTTTGTGAACTTATCATTTCTGAGAACGCATGCTGTTACAGCGTGATTACCTGTAAATATCACATTAATACAATAAATGCTCAAAATGATGTCCGTCAAACTCAGTGCATTTGGCAATACGTGCAACGACATTCCTTTCAACAGTGAGTAGTTCGCCTTCCGCAATGTTCGCACATGCATTGAAAATGCGCTGACACTTGTTGTCAGGCATTGTCGGTGGACCACGATAGCAAATATCCTTCAATTTTCACCACAGAAAGAAATCCGTGGACGTGAGATCCGGTGAACGTGCGGGCCGTGGTGTCGTGCTTCGACGACCAATCCACCTGTCATGAAATATGCTATTCGATACCGCTTCAACCGCAAGCGAGCTAAGTGCCGGACATCCATCATGTTGGAAGTAAATCGCCATTCTGTCATGCAGTGAAACATCTTGTAGTAACATCGGTAGAACATTACGTAGGAAATCAGCATACATCTCACCATTTAGATTGCCATCGATAAAATGGGGCCCTATTATCCTTCCTCCCATAATGCCGCACCATACATTAACCCGCCAAGGTTGCTGATGTTCCACTTGTCACAGCCATCGTCGATTCTCCGTTGGCTTATAGTGCATATTATGCCGGTGTACGTTACCGCTGTTGGTGAATGACGCTTCGTCGCTAAATAGAACGCGTGCAATAAATCTGTCATCGTCCCGTAATTTATCTTGTGCTCGGTGTCAGAACTGTACACGACTTTCAAAGTCGTCGCCATGCAATTCCTGGTGCATAGAAATATGGCACTATCGATGTTGATGTAGCATTCCCAACATCGAAGTTTTTGACATTCCATATTCTCGCGCAATTTGTCTGCTACTGATGTGCGAATTAGCCGCGACAGGAGCTAAAACACCTACTCGGGCATCATCATTTGTTGCAAGTCGTGGCTGATGTATCACATGTGGCTGAACAGTTCCTGTTTCCTTAAATAACGTAACTATCCGGCGAACGGTCCGGACACTTGGATGATGCTGTCCAGGATACCGAGCAACATACATAGCGCACGACCGTTGGGCATTTTGATCACAATAGCCATACATCAACACGATATCGACCTTTTCCGCACTTGGTAAACGGTCCATTTTAACACGGGTAATGTATCACGAAGCAAATAACATCCGCACTGGCGGAATGTTACGTGATACCACGTACTTATATGTTTGTGACTATTACAACGTCATCTATCACATAGCGAAAAAAGTGGTCCAACTAAAACATTCACATTTCTTTACATACTACACGAATATGTAATTAAAAATGGGGGTTCCTATTTAATAAAAGACAGTTGATATCCGTTTGACCTATGGCAACGCCATCTAGCGGGCCAACCATAGCGCCATCTGGTTTTCCCCTGCAATCTAGACGAGTTTCGCCGGCCGGTGTGGCTGTGCGGTTTAGGCGCTTCAGTCTGGAACCGCGTGACCGCTACGGTCGCAGGTTCGAATCCTGCCTCGGTCATGGATGTGTGTGATGTCCTTAGGTTAGTTAGGTTTAAGTAGTTCTAAGTTCTAGGGGACTGATGACCACAGATGTTAAGTCCCATAGTGCTCAGAGCCATTTGAACCATTTTTTTTTTAGACGAGTTTCGTTCTTTGTAGTTTTATCGTTTGACGCTTATTTCGTCAGATATTTGGCCCGGTCACGATCAATGGACCACCCTGTATACAGGGTAAGTGGCGTAAGACGTAACACCCCCTTTATTCCGGGTGCGATTGCACGTATCGGCATGCGGTTTTCGGCGAATCATAGCGGACTATGAGGCACATAGGTTGGTACATGCACAATAATCACAAAGTTTATATTGTCCGAGATAATTAGGCAAGTACATGTGATTCTTGAGTTTCTCCCGGTGTATTTGATAATCAAAATATCCACGGGTATGCTGCCGGTCTATAGTGTCCAACGGGCACAATATTTCGGCGATCATACATGTCGCCATCATCAGGTGAACTGACGGACTGAGCTCAGTCCGTCAGTTCACCTGATGATGGCGACATGTATGATCGCCGAAATATTGTGCCCGTTGGACACTATAGACCGGCAGCAAACCCGTGGATATTTTGATAGGCAAGTACATGTTTTTTAATTTGGACGCTGTACCTTTTTTACCATCATTCGAACGCTCTGGAAAAGACGCGTATAGTGATGTAACGCATGTTGCTATTGTGATTCAATCTTTTCTTAAAAGAGGGCGGAGGAGGATTTACCTACGTAGCCCAGGCCGTGCATGCTGCATAGAGCACGGCAACTCGGCCCGCACGTCGCGCGAGGCGTGTTTACGGTCTGCAGCCGCTTCCGACCGCCTCGACCTTCAATCGTACAATATTTCCCAGAGTCTTTTAAGCGAAGTTTGAATCACAATAGCAACATGCGTTACATCACTATACACGTCTTTTCTAGAGGATTCGTATGATGGTAATAAAGTATAGCGTCCCATTTAAAAAACGTGTATTTGCCTCATTATCTCGGTCAATATAAACGTGATTATTGTGCATGTACCTAAGTATCTGCCCCAGAGTCGGCTATGATTCGCCAACACCGCTTGTCGATACGTGCAATCGCTCCCGGAATAATGGGGTATTACGTCTCACGCGACTCACCCTGTATATATGCAGATTGATACGATGAATCAAAATTTGTATCAGGGCCGGGATTCGAAGCTTACTGGGCCCATGCACAAACCACTACGCCACAGCAGTTGGGCACAACTGCATTGACTACCTTAGCGTGCCTGCCTCCATTATCAAAATTTCCAATCACACTTCAGTCCACTTGGTAATTTCCATAAACTCGAACATCACTGCAGCAGGTCTCCCACTGTATTGGAATAGCACCTCAGCTTCGAATGAAACGGGAGATCGTGCCTGAAACCCAGGCACTGTTGCTTAATCAAATGAAATTGTTTTTACCTGAAACGATTTCAAATCTGAAACATCTATAATGTGGCCAGAATGAGATTTTCACTCTGCAGCGGAGTGTGCACTGATATGAAACTTCCTGGCAGATTAAAACTGTGTGCCCGACCGAGACTCGAACTCGGGACCTTTGCCCTTCGCGGGCAAGTGCTCTACCAACTGAGCTACCGAAGCACGACTCACGTGCGGTACTCACAGCCTTACTTCTGCCAATACCTCGTCTCCTACCTTCCAAACTTTACAGAAGCTCTCCTGCGAACCTTGCAGAACTAGCACTCCTGAAAGAAAGGATATTGCGGAGACATGGCTTAGCCACAGCCTAGGGGATGTTTCCAGAATGAGATTTTCAGTCTGCGGCGCAGTGTGTTCGCAAGAGAGCTTCTGTAAAGTTTGGAATGTAGGAGACGAGGTACTGGGAGAAGTAAAGCTGTGAGTACCGGGCGTAAGTCGTTCTTCGGTGGCTCAGTCTGCTTTCGGCTGCGGTGAGGCGAGGACGTCCGCTGCGCCTCGCCGTGCGCGACCGTGAGCGCTTGCTTGTGTTTACCTTCTCGCGGCGCGAGCTGTATTTGTTCCAAGTTCAGTCCGATTATGGCACACACATGGCGCCACGATACGATCAGAATTACTTTCCAACCAGATCACGCGCGTCCTCGAGCCTATGAAATAGAACAGTTCATACGCGACGATCTACATTTAGATCCGGCGACTGTCGTCGGAATACATTTTTCTATAACGGCGAGCGTGGTTTATGTTAAAATGACCAGTGCAGAGGTCTGCACGACAGTGGTTTCTAAATACTCGACCTCTCTCCGATTCAAACATTCTGACGGGCATATCGGTGCAGTGACGGTGGATCATGCTGGCATGGGCCTAAGGACTGTAAGAGTTTTTGAGCTCCCCTTCGAGGTCCCAGAGGAAGTTGTCAAGGACGCCTTCCGACCATATGGCAATGTTATCAGCCACGTTGCAGAAAAGTGGCAAACTTTCTCGACGTATAAGGTCTACAATGGTGTGCGCCAAATTAAACTTGAGCTCAAGAAACATGTGCCGTCCTATTTGAACATCGGTGGCTGTCGTGCAATCATCATGTACGACGGTCAACCGCGTACCTGTTCCGGATGTGGGCAGGAAGGCCATGTTCGATCGAGCTGCTTACAACGTAGAATTACGCAGATACCAGTGGGAGACTCCGTTTCCCCGACGGGGACGACAATCCTGCCCCTCAAGTACGCTCAGACGACGATGCGCACCATAGTTGAGAACGAAACGGGCGATCAGACACATCCATCGACGCCAGAAGTACCACGGGAGGAAGAGGAAGGACCCTCGGTGCCAACCCATATGTCGCCCCCTCCACAGCAACAACAGCAGCAACAGTCCCACGGACTCCAGACGCAACATAACATTCAGAACGCGATGGACGTGGACGCGAACATTGTACCGACCGCGGCTTTCCTAGCGGAAGGTGATACGACGCTGGATTGCCTCCCACATTCGGATACGGATGTCCACGTTCGTAAGCAACGTTCGCCCCGACGACGCAAGCGACGTCGGCGGACCCCTTCTGACGATTGCCTCCTACACACGGCCGGTCAAGAAGGTGACATCTCATCAGACGGCATGGATGCTGCGCCTGCTGAGGATCTAAGTGGTGTAGACGGTTCACTTGCCCATACTACGAGTGCCCCGTTACTTCTTGCACCACAGATGCATCAGGTCGCGTCGATGGATGGCGCTCCGTCTACCTCTAACAAAGACGACGTGCGTGAGAGAGATTCAGGTGCCGATCAGCTACACAGCATCGTGTTGCACCCACTGTGGTCGGACGATGTTGAGGAACTTCCTGAAGAGGGCACGGGTGACAGGGGAGGGGGCGGCATTGGGGATGCCGCTACTAGCGTGAACGACTCATAATTTGTAACGGGTTTGGTGGGTCCGGCATCTCTTGCGGTTAGCTTTTATTGCCATGGCGTCTACCCTAGGTGAAGAGGCTAGGCAGCACTCCTTTCGCCTTGCCACAATCAATATCAACGCGATAAGGGCACCACACAAACTGACAATGCTACAACGCATGCTTGATGCGGCGGACATCGACGTGGCCCTCTTACAGGAAGTATGTGTCGCTAGTTTCCCTGACTTCTACGGATATACCGCCCACATCTCCCACGCCTCTTCTACCGATTGTGGTGTGGCTGTTCTGTTAAGGGACGGTTTGGCGGCTACGGACGTACTGTACTTACCGAGTGCAAGAGCCATGGCAGTAACTGTCAACGGTGTACGACTCATCAATGTATATGCCCCTTCAGGATCAGGGAGACGGAGAGATCGGGCCCGCTTTTTTTCGGAAGATATTACGCGTCTATTTATGGGCCACATAGACGATATGGTGATCGGAGGTGATTTTAACTGTACATTATCTCCATCTGATCAGCAGCCACATCACGTCCCGTGTGCGGAATTGGAAATGCTAGTGCGTGACCTCCACCTGATTGACACGTGGCGACACATCCATGGCCCAGCTCCTGGTTACACCCATTATACAAGCCATTCATCAAGTCGGTTGGACAGGATTTACGTCACAAGCACCCTTTCGACGGCGACGAGAGGAGCAGAGCTCTGGCCCACTGCATTCACCGACCACACAGCCTATATTTGCACCATTGCCCTCCAACCTGCACGTGTGTGGCGCAGTAGGCCCCCCTGGAAACTGAACGTCGCCCATCTGGACGAGCCGGCATGTAAAGGTGCTGTCGAAGAGTCGTGGACCGCGTCCTTACGGCGTCGTGGTCGGTACCGATCGACCCTCAGTTGGTGGATTGAATGTGCGAAGCCTGCTCTTAGACGCACCTTCATGGCTTACGGCCGGGAAGCAGCGGCATGGAGGAGGAGCACGGAAAACTTTTATTACACCGTCCTATGGGAATGTCTTGCTATGGAGCCCTCACCTGACAGGCAGATCATAGTCAATCGCGCGAAAGCGCAGCTCGTCTCCTTAGCACGCCATCATTTACAAGGCGCTGTTATACGGTCGCGTGCTCCAGACATGATACAATCAGAAAGGCCATCTATGCACCACGTGCTCATAGAACGCAGGAGGCGCCGCAGGGCACTGGTAACCGACATGATAACCGACGACGGTCGACATGTGGTAGAACAAGCAGATATAGCAGAAGCCTTCTATGGGCATTACGCTCAACTTTATTCAGCAGTGCTCCCTGATATGGCAACGGTAGACACCGTTTCAGCACAAGTCCACGGTACAGTTCCACCAGACATGGTACCGAATTTACTGGGAGAAGTGACAGAAGAGGAAGTGCTCGACGCCATTGGTAAAGGTGCTCCCCATAAATCACCAGGAATCGATGGGTTACCATTAGAGTTCTATCGAGCCTTTACACAACTGTTGCTACCGTGTTTGATTGAAATTTGCCAGGAATTGATGTCCCCGGATATACCATTGCCTGCACCATTCTTGGAAGGTCTGATTGTCCCCATCCATAAACCGAAGGGACGGAATCATGTCCGCGACTATCGTCCCTTAACGTTATTGAACAGCGACTTCAAGATCTTTTCGAGGCTGCTATCAGAACGTATTCGCGGCACACTATTGCACGTCTTGTCCGGCGATCAGACGTCCTTGGGGGGACCCAACAACATCAGAACTGCGTTATGTCGTTACCGGGATCTCATCTCCCTTGCACGGGTGAGACGTTTGCCGGCAGCCCTCGCGTCTATCGACTTTAGCCAGGCTTTTGACCGTGTGGGCCACACTTTCCTCACGGCCGTTCTACGGCGCATGGAATACCCCGACCCCTTTATCACAGTGTTGACACGCCTACTACATGGTGCAACTTCTCGAGTTCTTGTCAATGGAAGACTGACGGCACCCATGCCGATCCGCCGATCAGTACGACAGGGATGTCCATTATCAACATTGTTATTTGCATTGGCCTTAGAACCTTTGTTGTGTGGTCTCCGAGACAGGCTCACTGGGATACAGTTCGGCGGCTCCATCTATCGCTGCACCGCATATGCGGATGATTTGATGATCGTCATACGAGGAGCTGACGATATGGCCGCGGCTTTGGACTGGATTGCAACCTACGGTACAGCTTCTGGTAGCCAAATCAACGTTGACAAGTCCGTCGCCTTGAGCATCGGGATTGGGCTACCGCAGGAACACATTGCCCCCTTACGCTTCAGTGATACTGTACGCTGCTTGGGCTTAGATTTCATGAAAGACATGCGACGCGCGACGACGCTCAATTATCGACGCCTTCTTAATCAAATTAGGGCCGGAATTGCAAATCAGCGCTTGCGATCCCTCAACATCGTTCAGCGGGCGTATTATGCCAATGTATACCTTGGGTCCCGCATACCGCATGTCGCCCAAACGCTACCCATTCCGAAGCCCTTGGCTCGTAGCATTATGGCAGCGCTGGGATACTTCGTCACCACTGGTATGTTACTGAAGATCAGATACGTATCTCTTACCCTCCCCAAGGAAAAAGGTGGTCTCGGCCTAGTTAACGTCCATGATAGGGCCATTGCCCTCTATGTTAGCTCACATTTAAGTCTGCTGCGCCGTTGTCCTACGAGCCTCACGAGTCTGCTTCTGACGGCGCTACGTCCTGCTTCACTAAGAGCGCCGGTGCCACTACAGGACATCCCAGCGCCCCTCTTTTATATAGGACGTTTCTATTTAGAACAAAGTTATTGCAGTGTCGCGCTCACGACACCTCAAATGGCCACAACTCGACGCCTATATCATGACATGCTGCAACGCCGCCCCCTAAATGTGGTCGAACTAAAATATCCTGACGTACGGTGGCGCGTGGTGTGGAAGACTGTACACGATGCCATGCTTGATTCCGATGTTGTTTCTCAATGGTACGTCGTCGTGAATGGGAAGCTCGTGACGCAAGACCGTCTCTACAATATCCACATGACAGAATCTCCCAATTGTGTGGGTTGTAATACAGTAGATTCTGACGAGCACCGCCTCAGCTGTGGAGAGGCGGAACCGGTTTGGCACCTAGTGCGGCAGATGCTGGCTTATCTCTTGCGAGTTAGGCCGGAGCATATATCTGCACGCACGTTATTGTTTCCGGATGAGACATTTTACCCCAAGACTCGAACCAACTCTGTCACCTGGATACGTGGACATGCCGTCCATTACCTCTGTCGTGACGGACACAAGGATTTCCTTGACTTCTGGCTCTATTTGCAAGAAAGACATCATGCTATTTCCGGGCATACCAGATATCGACAGTGCTTCGCAAACTACCTATGGAGTGCCTTTCACAGCCCGCCGTGTAGCTGGAATGTTCCAGGCAGTGGCAGATGAGGTCAGAACGAACTGCAAACGACCATATATTGAACAATCTTATCAGTGGGCGCAGTCGCTGGGAAGCCTCACTACGACGTGGTAGCTTTCTTTTCATGCCATTTATGTCTCATATCTTCGATGGCGTCTTCATTCTGTTTTAGTTTTCCAGGCTTGGTTAACTGTGACTGTTCGCACATTGAAAAAAAAAAAAAAAAAAAAAAAGTGGGCAGGAGACCTGCTTTCAAATCCACATAAATACACAAGAACAAAACAAAGAACAAAATGAACAACAAATAAAATTTAATAAAGTATTATACCCTTTCCTTTCTTCTTTTATTTTATTTTTTTTATACAAAGTTCAGAGGCATATTTAATTTTTGTTCGTTGGCGGAACCTGAAGTGGCGGCGAACGGCCGTCCTAGTTAGCTTCAGGATGAAAGTGGCGGTGGCACTAGCTTTGTTTTTGTTTTTAGGCTAGATAGGTTTTTGTAGGTAGTATGGGTGATAGGGGCCAACGCCTGAAGTGGAAGAGGAAATTTTCTAAATAAAAAAAATAAAAAAAAAAAAAAGTGGCCGTGCGGTTAAAGGCGCTGCAGTCTGGAACCGCAAGACCGCTACGGAAAAATAAAAAAATAAAAATAAAAATAAAAAAAAAATAAAAAAAAAAAGTTGGTAGAGCACTTGCCCGCGGAAGGCAAAAGTCCCGAGTTCGAGTCTCGGTCGGGCACGCAGTTTTAATCTGCCAGGAAGTTTCATATCTATAATGTGCATAGGCAGACCGATGCGGCGAATGAAAATTTGTGCCACGAATTATTTTGATTGGTTGCTGTGTCTCGCGTCTGCTTAACGATTGGTTCTGGGGAGGGCACTGCTCGGACAGGTGAACGGTAACAGTTTTTAAGTGGGAGGAAATTACATTTGATCTTCATAGGGAGATGACTTGTTGTCCAAACTGGCTTCAGACGAACAACTGCTCATTTGGTTGCGGTCAGAAAGTTTTTGGTAAACTGTAGCTTACCTCGTTTAGGGTCAAAGGACTGCTGTTTTGCGCTGCTACTGAAGCTTTCATCCAGCGGCATCTATGCCTGCGGAGGCAGACTGCTGTAGCACTATATTTGCATCCGCTGCTGGCAAACGAACCTAGGGCGAGACTCGCACCCGCTTAGCGCCTTCTGCTGCCGTAAACAGAGAATCAGCCGCGGTAAGGGTACTGTGCACTGCGAAGCGCTGAGTTCACATCGAAGAGAAGAGCAGAGGGGATTCAAGTCAAAGAACGTGGGGCTAAATTAACAGTGTATGGGCAGAGTGCAGAACAGAACTTAGGCAAGCGGTGATGATGTTTGACCTTTCTTTTCTTGTCCTATTGGAGACAAGTGGCCACTCATTTGATCTGCTTAATTTGCGAGAACATGTGCTCTGGTGTTAGAAGAAAAGTAACTGCCGTCGTTTCCTTTCTTAATTCAACTGCAGTCTTTCCTCCACTAATTATGAAGAAATTCCAAACTACGGGGTTTTCAAAAAGTCTCTCCGCAGTGCCGTATGATTGTTAGCCGCGCATGCCGTATGCCGCAGTGAATATACCGAAATGAAACTCAGTAAAATACAAGTTATTAATTTATTGAATATTCGTTTTCAGTTACAGATTTCCGCATTAAATCTTGAAAGTATCCCGTCTGTTGTTGAATACACAATTCAATTCGTCTAATCATGTTTCCAAATACAAGCTGTAACATTTCTTCTGTAACAGAAGCAGTGAAAGTGAATATTGCAGTTTTGATTTCATCCATGGATTTTGGACGGTTTTTATATACAGTGGCTTTCGCTGCACCCCAGAAGAAAAAGTCAGGTGGTATTAGATCAGGCGATCGTGGAGACCAAAGTCCCTATCAAATTATGCAATCACCAAAAACATGAGAAAGCAGTGACTTTGAAACGCGAGCTTATGCGCGGTTGCACCATCTTGTTGAAAATAACCGTTCAGTATTTCACTCAACACAAGTTCTTCTATGAATGGGTACAGAATATCACTACAGTATCGTTGTGCGTTTATTATTTCGTTGAAAAATATGGGACCCACAATCCCACGTCTAGAAATTGCAATCCAAACTCCTAAGTTTACAGAATGAAGTGGTTCCTCATGAATACACAATGGATTTGCAGTACCCCACATACGAGAATTTTGCGAGTTCATGTACCCGGATAAATGAAACCACGCCTCATCAGTGAAAAACGTTTCATTAAGAATATTCCCTCCATTTTGTTGAACGAAATTTTTGAACCATTGACAATAATGTAGTCTCTTGCCGTGATCAGTATTTTTCAATTCTTGCACAACTGCCACTTTGTATGGGAAAAGTTCTAATTTTTTCCTTGCAGCTGTGTGGCCCGTTCCGACACTAACATCGATTTCCTGGGCGAGTTTTCTTACTGACTTGTTCGGACTCTGGACATTTTATCGGAAATATCGAGCAGCTTAAACCTCAGACAAAACGCTAGGACAACCACTTCTCGGTGCATCTGTAACTGAACCCCTATCTCGAAATTTGCTAACCAAATCTCGCAGCACAGTATCGCGATGTGGGAGTATTGTCTCCGGGAAAACTGAATTAAGTGTTTGACGAACTGAAACTGTGTATTTACGGCCAGCTTTGAACACCTGTTCGACTAAAAACACACGTTCTTCAATGGTTAGTATTTTAATAGTGACAGAAACGAAACAAACGAGCGAAGGATCTAAACTTAAACGTTCACGTCAACGCGTAACGACACACATCAACGATACTACTGACGCTGGCTGAGATAAACGAAACAGTGGAATGCTGGGAGAGTCCACTTGAAGGGAAGTAACCCAGGCAGCCGAACAATCATACGGCACGCGCGGCTAAAATTCATAGGGCACTGCGGAGAGACTTTTTGAACACCCCGTATAATCCTTTCTGTTGATTATTAAATTTACTAGCGAAGGAATCCGGCGTTGCCCAGGTATTTACAAATACCTACGACCTGTCCCCGCCCATACCATGCAGCGTCTGGCCTTGTGCTTAATGTTTATCACATCACATCTGCTGAAATATGTGTCGTACAATGAAATAATCTGGTAGGTACCTTCAGCGCCATACGTGGATACTGGCTCCAAAATGTGTTGTGAATGGAGTTGCTAGCAACCGGGTAATAAATTTAAACGTCACGCACGATGCCGCAGTTTTTCACGCATCACACTGTTTATGACGTCATATCTCCTGAACTATGGGTACATTCAGTGGCATATGCCGATACTGTCTGTGACATTTATTGCTACTAGAGTTAGTAGCAAACAAATAATAAACTTAAACGTCATGTACGATGCTACAGTTTCTCACGTATCTCACTGTTTATGACGAGGTATCTCCTCAATTATGTGTCGTAAAACAATATAATTTTGCACTTACATTCAATGGTATGTTTGCGTACTGGTTGTAAAGCGTACCGCGAATACAGCTAGTAGCAAATAAGTAATAAATTAGAACGTCGTGCCTCATGCGGTACTTTTGCCGCATGACCAACGGAAAAGTGGTGAGTGATTTTTCTTTCATCATTTTGTAGGGGTTGTCAGCGAGAAGAAATTTCGTAAGGGTTTGAAATTATGTGTATAGTTCCTTGCAAGTCACTAAGTGCTCTCATTTCTCAAATAGTGGATCACTGTAGCTTGCTTACAACAACCACTCTTAATCGCTTGACATGTAAACAAAAAGTGTCGAAGTAGCTCATACTATGCCACTTCAATATAGTGGTCTGTGCTCAACATATTAACATGGTCAGTATGATGGTGTGTGCTCAACATTGCAAATAATTATTATATATACCATCTTCATATTTATATAGTTCTTCTCTGCAGATGCACAAACAGTACCCGAAGTCTGAGTATGCTGGGCAGAGGCACTATGAATATAGCGTGGGATAATAAGCTGGGAATGTGGGTCTCACGGGAGGCGTGCCAAAGATAAGTCCCTGCAGTCGCACAGTCTTCTGTGTCCTCGGTGGCTCATATGGGTTGCCCGCACGGTAGCTCAGCGTGTTCGGTCAGAGGGCTGCGTGCTCTCTGTAATAAAAAAAAAAAAAAAAAAAAAAAAAAAACTGAGTCAAGGAATCAACGACCAACTTGAACGGATGTCTTGTGACGTCCGCCCAGACCAAACGCAACGAACTATATCGAAGAGGGGAAAAAAAAGAAGAGACAGAGAGAGTGTTGGATATAGCGTCTACCATGTAAGCAGGAGATCGCGGGTTCGAGTCCCGGTCGGGGCACACATTTTCAACTGTCCCCCTCGACTTACATCAATGCGTGTATGCACGTAAGGGTATTCATTTCATTGTAAAATAGTTATTAGTTGACATGGTCGCCAACATTACCCAGGAAAATAAAGAGATTATTTATTTATTCATTTTTTTGAAGGACGGTAGTATTTCATCTTTGTCATGATGCTCTTGATGGCACACAATATCACTTACTGGCTTCTGAATAAATTCGACTATTCTATCCCAATGTTTTAAAGAGCCACCACGCAATGTTCTTAAAATATAGACAATAGTGTTTGCCTGCTAAGACATGTGCGTGGACGCCAGCCTATGTGGTTTAGAGCCTATTGTGCCAGTAAGTTGGTTTTACTATTATACTTGGTAATCCAAAGATTTACTACATCAGGATCATGCCATTTTTCAGAAAAGTTTGTATTTTCTTTGTTCGCCAGTCAAAGATGCCTTAGGTGGAACTTGTTATTGGCAAAATAGAAAATAATGAAGTCTATTTTGCAGCCAAGCCTATTTATCTCTTCAAAACATTCATCACACATTGCTGTATCATGCCGCCATGAATTGGAAAAAGTTCTGCAGGATGTGCGGAAATTCCCGTTGTAAACTTCTAGGACTTGTAGAGGGGAGTGAGTACATAATGTTTTGAATAGGAACCCATGTCCGAACAGATACCGTTTCCGTTCTACGACTGTTTTAATTCAGATGTGTAGCTCGTCCACGTCTTCTGAGGGAAAGAGAAATGTCTGAGAGTTGCACATACTGGTATGCTATGGGGTAGACAGGATGACGCGGATTACTTCTTGTGGGTTGTATGCAAAGTTTAATGTACGGGATGACTGTAGAGACAGAGAAAGATGTGCTGACGTGAGCTCTGCCCCCTGCACTGGAAATTGAAGAGACACCAGGTAGGAGGGAGAGTGTGTACTGGAGCATGCTTCGTAGGCACAATGTATGTAACAACGGCTATAGTCGCCACATCGATCCGCTGTTTTAACGAAACGGTACTGTTCTGTACGTACGTTATGCTGGATTATTTTTTGTTTTGGAATAATATAAACACGTAATGTTTAAGTGCTGATACAAAAGAATGTGCTTAAGTATTGGATGTTCCGTTACGTATACTTTCGAAATTTTACCTAATAATTGTACTGCGTCAAGCCTGACTCAGTTTCTCGATCAGAAGCGGTGAGATATACATCTGAATAGATATACATCTGAATCGAACGAAAACGGCACGTTTCCGGGCATGAGTTTCTGTTCAGAATATCATGCAGTTACTCCCCCCCCCCCCCCCCCCTACATGACGTAGAAGTTTTTAACGGTAATTTCCAAATACCCTGATAGTGCCAGGCGTCCATCCAGAAACATCTAGCTACCGACACTCCACAATGGCTCCTACAGGTGGGTGCCAGTAGTGGACATCCTCCATAACTTAAATTTTGGTTGAGTGTGCCCCAAAAAAGAGCCTTAGGATACTTTTGAGCACCCGTCGTAAGAATCTGAAGTCTTACAAGTTCCACCATTTACGTAACTTTCGGATAAATATGCCTCAAATGTGCGTACAATTAAACGCAACGCAAAAAGTGCTGTACTGTCACTGGTTGAAAATGTTTCCCATGATATTGAAAATTTTTAAAATTACCATCATCTTTAATTTTTTAATTATCCCCCAACCACCATCTTTATGACTCATCTACAAAGGAAGTGGCTTGCTACATCGCAATGATGAGGCTATAAAGGGGACGTTGCTTGTGACGTCATTGGTATGTCATTGAACTGTGTCACGTGATGCAAGAGAGGCATTGCGTACTTATACTCGCATACCAGCGGTAATTAAGTTAGAATGGACCCACAGGTTATTCTTCAGAACAACATTTCGTTGGTCGTCCAACTAGCAAGATTTTTAAACAGCCAGTGTGACTGTAAAATGTTATCGTTATTAATTAAAAGTAAAAGAACAAGTAATTGTACACTACGGTAACTAAATAGTTAATGCACTGGTGGTTTCTGGGAATGTCGCCGGCAGAATTAAGCTGCTCCGGGGAACAAAATGGTGCCAAAATGGCAGGTTGGAGATACAGAGATTAAAGTTTCTAATTGATGCACTGAATGGTTTTATTCTAAGATCCATTTTGTTCCAGATGGCTTGATCGATCTATAACCTTCCAAACAGGCATAAAAAGAACAAGAAACAAACTATAACACATGAAATATACAGAAATAAACACATTATTGTAGTGAAGATACTATTATGTTTCCCAAATCATATACGCTAACAACAAAATGTAGTGGTTGATAATCGTATACAGAGTTAAAAGAACTGTGCAGTTTGTTCCTTGGGAGTACTTAATCAGTCATCACTCCATCAATGTTGTGTCCGTTGTCCAAATGTTTTTTGTTTTTTGACAAGAAAAATTCATGATAAACAGGAGGTATATAATCTAAATAAGAGAGACAGAATGTCAGCAACTTCCTTCTTTTCAATGAATCTGGGTCTGTCGTATTTTAATCAAAGAGTGAGAACTGCGTTTTGCTTCCTACCTTTCCTGAAACTTGCTTTGCGGCAAATGGTAGGACCTAATGTCTCGCTGACAAATAAAGATGACGGGAATTCAGGTCACCTTATACATGCATACATTCTGTAAGTTGAAAGCTAGAGGCATTCGGAACATAATAATCAACAATTTTCCAGAAAGGTTTCAATATGTTGCTTCACATCACTTTCAACTACTTTATCAAAACATTTAAGAGTAAAATTGCAGTTAGGCCCTACATCCTTTTTATCTGCAGTTTTTCCAAAGCGATATAAATGTACTATGTCTGTGTTACTCATCTTCTGCTTAAACTTCCATTGTGAGGTGCACCTCATCCATTTCCTAGAAGACCTTTTCATCTGTTTTTCTGCCTCTTTCTGGCCGATATCTGTGACAGAGACTGCTCGATATGAAAGCCAATTCGAAATCCTTTGTGGATTACCTGAATAGCAAAAAAGATTATTACTATTATTATTATTATAAAAACTGTTGCAGTTATTGATTATTCTGCTGGCATAAGCTGTCGCCAGCACACTGGTCGGCAAACAGGTTGCGAGAAGATCGATAGTAGGAGCTTCCAGTCGGGGGGCCTGGAGGCTAATTCGCCAGGGGCCCGACACATCCATTGCAGTTCATAATAAAACGTACCGGGAACAAACCAATCAACAGCTGTTAGTTCGCGAGTAGAAAGGCCTTTACCAATTGTGTCGGACCTGAAAAGGGCCTTTTTTGCAGCTAGGACACTGTTTACTTAAGTTTACTTAAAGCAGGTGCTCAACTGGCGACCCTCTGACGCTACACAAGCTTGGTAACGTCGAACGGTGTTTTGCCGAACTCTTTCAAAGATTCCTGGCATTCCCCTGATGAGATTGGCGGCACGCTGAATGCGATGCATTAATTCCTCTTCGTCTGTAGATGGTTCGCGTCCGGGTTGGTGAACTAGAACCTTGAAGGATCCCCACCGGAAAAAGTCCGGTGGCGTGAGGTCTGGTGATCGCGGGGGCCATGTCCTACGAGCACCTCTGCCAATTACCCGGCCGTCGTAGAGTTAATTCAAATATCCGCGCACAGCACGACTGTTTGGTGCGGGCGCCCCATCGTGCTGCAACCAGACGGGTAGCCGTATGTCCAAATGAATATCTTCCACCAGGCTGGGTAGAGTCTCTTGCAAAAAGTGAAGGTAATTTGCCCCGGTAAGTCGATGAGGAAGACTGACCGGCCCAATCAGATGGTCACTCACAATGCCTGCCCAAATGTTGAGCGAAAAATCGTTCCTGGTGTCCGTGGACGTACGTGATGTGAGGATTTCCCCTTGCCCAGTAATGAACGTTTCGAGTATTGTAAAGGCCATCCCGATGGAAGGTGCACTCGTCGGTAAACAACACAACGGCGGGAAAGTCGGGATCTTGTGCAATACGTCGCAGAAACCACCGGCAAAACCCTAGCCTGTGTTCATAGACCGTCACCGGATTTAGGTCTTGGACAGAGTGGAAACTAAACGGATGCTGGCCGTCATCCCTCAAAACCTCCCAGACTAACCGATGAGTGACTCCCATGTCGTGTCCAACCGCTCGAGAACAGTCTCTCTAAATGCAGCATCCCGTCGTGTTCGAGCTCTTCCAGCATCACCATGATATCCCGCTAACGAGTCTGTTTCGCCAAGTAAGCGGTGAATTGCTGTAAACGTTTGTGCGTGTGGGTGGCGTCTCGCTGGGTACCGTTCTTCACACAACCGTCGAGCTTCACGGGCATTACCGTCCGCTAGCCCATAAACAAAAACCATATCTCGTTCTTCTCCAAACGAATACTGTGCGACCATGCTTACTGTATGACTAAATCGCAGGTGACGCGTTAGTGCTCCGAAGCGAAGCTTCAGTGTGAGCGCCTCTGACGTGAGGTGGAGACAAACAGCAAGACGTCTTCGACACGTGTGGGTATCGCGTTGTGGCAGTGACGGGGCGAGGGACGTTTGTATGTGTGAACCAACAGGCATAGAGCTGCCCGTCAACAACGAACGGCAACAAGGGAATCCCCACGGCCAATCGGAGCGCGCGACGCCAAGTTTCCGTAGTTTAAAAATGGTGCGTTGTCGACCTAAACAAGATTAGTAATTTTGGTTCCCACTGGCATCAGCTACCCAGGCTTAAAATTTCGTGACAGTTTTTCTCCACGCTGTACAAGAATTTAAAAATTGTAACGCCTGAAAGTAACATACATGCATATATTATGTAACGAATGTATCACATTGTGGAACCCAGCTGAAGTTTTACAGTTAACATAATGACCTTAGATCCCATACTTGGTAAGAAACATTCATGCGGTAACCTTCTACGGATTTGGGTAGATAAATCAAAAGAAAAAGAAATAAAATAAAAACAGCAATCGGGTTTCACAAAGTGGGCGCAAACAGGAGAGGCAGCCACCATTTCAGCTGAAATCAACACGCGCTAAAAGGCATCTGAATTACGTCGAAAATTTTGACAGTTGTTTTCTGAGAAACGGTCGAGTATCTACGGGCAAGCCGGGAAATGTGTTCAGTTATTTGCATCCCTCTTGTCACTGAGCGAAGTTTCTGGGAAATCGGACGGTGGCACTTGCCCCGTTTTCCTCGTGAAACGTGCAACCCACAGTCGACGGAGCAGCAAATTGTCGACTGCGACAGTCGTCCCTGGAAACGCGTGTCATTCTACCGCTGCCCGTACAAAGTGTTCAGATTTTTCGACTACTTGCTCAACAGTCATGTCCTCGCTTACAATGACCATTACCTCTTTCTCTTTTTGCACTTGAAAAAGCGGATCGGAGGACAAAATGTTCAGTTTCCAAACGGACAGTTTGAAGAAGCTACTGAAACAATACGGAGTTATTTATAAGCGAACGGTTATTACGTGGGAAAGTGAAGAGTATTTGTACGAAACTAAAAATGCCAATGTAAGCTTCTTCATACAAATTCACGAGAGGACTTCAAAAGGTAAGTAAAATCATTGTGTAACAAGAGTGGTGCATTATCAGAGGAGAGAACCTGTTCCAGATGTCCAGCAGACTCAGTTCTGTTGTGGCACGCGTAACAGTTGCATCACAGTGTAGGAACACAACGGCGCGGCAACTGCGAAAGTACTCCAAAGATGGAGTATGTGGTACAGCACGATGCTTGCGGCCAAAACATCTGAATTGCACCCAGATTAAATTCTTCATTTGTGTGGCCGTATTGTCAGTAGGTGCTGTACGATTTCTGAGGGTGTTTTTGTTCTGTAGTTAGAACTTCAAAGAACTGCGTGTTGTTCTCACCAGATGCGTTACTCATTATTGAAGTAAAGTCATCAGTTGTCTATAATTAAAGGTATTTAGAAAGTGATTTGTTTTCTAGATCGAAAACTAGATCGATAAGAGATTGTTGGTTTTTACTTACGGTAATTTCTGCTTTGTTTTTCGCCTACATCTGGAAATGCCATCTGCTAGCATGTTTTTGGTTCTTTCTTGGTTAGGCACTGATAGTTGTGGTTTGATTTTACTCTGCTTTACGGAACTATGCATATTTGAGGTCTAATACAGCACAATTTTGTACACGGTTGCACACTGTTTGTTTGTATACTTCCAAGAGAGAAAAAAACATACATGTGGAATGTTGGCGGGACATTTGGCGCAACATATAAAGACCACAGCAGACCATGGGTATAAACATCCATTTGCAGACCGTCTAAAGCAGGAGTACCACAGACCAAGCACTACTGAAAAAGACATGAACATCACAGGTATCACAACAGCCAGATACGTCCGCCGTTTCCGAGAAAATTTCCATATACAAAAAGCATTAACACAAAACAAACAGTTCCACTATGACCAAATAAATATTGGAAACCAGACATCACATAAAACAACTGAAGGAATCACAGGAAAAGGAAAAGGGCCTTTTTAATCCTTCACCCATTCCCACTCAACACCGCAGACCATCCTCCCCCCCCCCCCCTCCCCCCAACCCAAATTTCTTTTCACTTGTAACCCCTCACTTATTTCCTTCAGCTCACTATCCATCACATTTACTGTCCACTCATCTTTTCTTCCTACTCCCCCACGCCTACCCCCTTCTCCACACCATACAGTCACCAAACAAAATTTAAACTCCACCACTACTCCTTTATTTCTCTATCATAATACATAAATACACAGTAACATAATTAAACAGAATATCGCACATATAATAAAGAAAGAAGTGTAGATTATAGAAAAACTAACGGCAATGCTAGGAATACTACGAAACACAATACACACTTAAAATTATACAAATAAACAGTGAACAGTTGCATGCGAAAATGTGCTGTGTTAAGCGGCAAAATCGTATAGTCCTGCAAAGCAACATAAAATAAGACCAGAAACATTAGTGTACAACCAAGAAAAGAACCAAAAACACGCTAGCAGACTGCATTTCCTGATGCAAGCATAAAACCAAGCAGAAATTACCGTAATTAAAAACCAACAATTTGTTAACGAACTTGTTTTCGATCTAAAAATCAAATCAAATTGTAAATATCTTTAATTAAAGACCACTGACGATGCTTTACTTCATAAACCGAATCACGTCTCGTGAGAAAAACACGCATTTTCTTGTAGTTGTAACGACGGAACAGAAGTATCCTCAGATATAGCACGCAAGTTCATTTCGAAATTCTGGCGCTATGTGGAACAAATACAATGTTGTCTCCAGCCGTAGTGAAATGGTGCCACTAATTTGACCCGAGCCGCACAGGCGTGAGTGATACTGGTTCAAATGGCTCTGAGCACTATGGGACTTAACTGCTGAGGTCATCAGTCCCCTAGAACTTAGAACTACTTAAACCTAACTAACCTAAGGACATCACACACATCAATGCCCGAGGCAGGATTCGAACCTGCGACCGTAGCGGTCGCGCGATTCCAGACTGTAGCGCCTAGAACCGTTCGGCCACTCCGACCGGCGTGAGTGATACTGATCAGGAAGGTGGGCTATCTACATTGATCAGCCAGAACATTATAAACACCTACCTCATACCCGGTACGTCCACCTTTAGTACGGATAACAGCGCCGACGCGTCATGGTATGGAAGGAATGATACCTCGATAGGTCCACTGGAGGGAGTTGGCACAACATCTGCACACACAAGCCATTTAATTACCGTAAATTCCGGGAAGGCAGATGATCAGCTCTGACGCCACGTTCAATCTCATCCCAGGTGTGTTCGATCGGATTCGGATCTGGCGAGTTGGGAGCGAACACATCTACTGGAACTCGCCACTATCTTCCTCGAGCCACTCATCAAACTCTTGATCTTGTGACATGAGCATTACCTTGTTGAAAAATGCCACTGTCGTCGGGAAACATGATCATCGTGATGGGCATGAGGGGGTGTACGTGGTCTGCAACCAGTGTACGACATTCCTTGGCCGTCATGGTGCCTCGCACGAGCTCCACTAGACCCATGGACTCCCAGGTGAATGTTCTCCAGAACATAGCGGAGACGCCGCCAGCTCGTCTCCATCAGGACACGTGTCAAGGAGCTGTTCCCCTGGAAGATGACGGATTTGCTCCCTCCCGTCGGCAAGACAAAGAAGGTATCGCGATTCAACAGACCATGCAAGGCTTTGCCAATGCACCAATGTCCAGAGCAGATGGTGCCCATTCCAGTCGCAGTGGGGTTAACATTGGCACATGCATAGGTGGTCGGCTGCGGAGGCCCATCGTTCAGAGTGTTCGGTGCACTGTGTGTTCAGAAACACTTGCACTCTGCCCAGCATTAATGTCTGACGTTAGTTCCGCCACAGTCGCCGCCAGTCCTCTTTTACCAGTCCACCCAGTCTACGGCGTCTGTAAGGAGGGATGGCCGACCAACCCCACGATGTCTGGACGTGGTTTCACCTTGACCCTACATACAGCATTCCTCGAACACCCGACAAGGCGTGCAGTTTCCGATATGCTCCTGCCGAGTTTCCGGACCATCACAATCTGCTCTCGGTGAGACTCAGACAGATCGCACGCCTTACCCATTCTCCACACGCATAGGACGGTCGCTAATACTACGTGCACCCAGCGTGCGTCTGACTAGTGGTCATTGGTTCAAGTGGCTCTGAGCACTATGCGACTTAACTTCTGAGGTCATTAGTCGCCTAGAATTTAGAAATAATTAAACCTAACTAACCTAGCGACACCACACACATCCATGCCCGAGGAAGGATTCGAACCATCGACCGTAGCGGTCGCTCGGTTCCAGACTGTAACGCCTAGAAGCGCAAGGCCACTCCGGCCGGCGACTAGTGGTCATTCTTCGGAAGGTGACGGTGCTATCGCGTGGACGAGTTTATATCGACAGTAGGTCGGTGGTCATTATGTTCTGCCTGATCAGTGTACATCGAACGCAGACGACAATGTCTAGCTAATCGAGGAAATGATTCGCAGCAGCCGCATCGATGAGGACATTCACACACCAGTTCTCGAATGGCTCTCTGAACAAGGAGCGGATTTCCATCGTCGAGGAATTAAATGACTGGCAGAACATTCCAACCGTAGTTTACGGAGAATTGGTTCAAATGGATCTGAGCACTATGGGACTTACCTAAGGTCATCAGCCCCCTAGAACTAATAAAAACCTAACTAACCTAAGGACATCACACACATCCATGCCCGAGGCAGGATTCGAACCTGCGACCGTAGCGGTCG
Source organism: Schistocerca americana (assembly GCF_021461395.2). Classification (NCBI taxonomy): domain Eukaryota; kingdom Metazoa; phylum Arthropoda; class Insecta; order Orthoptera; family Acrididae; genus Schistocerca; species Schistocerca americana. The sequence continues at coordinate 129,863,457 of NC_060121.1, forward strand.
CGGGGTTCCAGACTGAAGCGGCTAGAACCGCTCGGCCACGCTGGCCGGCTACAGAGAATTGCTGGGTATTTGAAAAATACAGTAATATATCTGTGCTACTTTGAATTGTAGTGCACCGTTCAATGCAACTTACTTTTGGACGTCCTTTTATATCTGCTTCCCCAATACGACGCTTGCCTCTAAATAAATAGCTCATCTGCGTAATTCGAATATGCAGCTACACTGAAGAGCCAAAAAAAGTGGTACACCTGTCTAATATCATGTAGGGCCCCCGCAAGCACGCAGAAGCGTCGCATGACGACGTGGCATGGACTCGACTAATGTCTGAAGCAGTGCTGGCGGGAACTGACACCATGAATCCTCCAGGGCTGTCCATAAATCTGTAAGAGTGCGAGTGGATGGAGATCAGTTCTGAACAGCACTTGGAGGGCATCCAAGATATGCTCAATAACGTTTATGTCTGGGAGTCTGGTGGCCAGCGGAAATGTTTAAACTCAGAAAAATGTTCCTGTAGTCGACGTGTTCCTGGAGCCGTTCTGCAACAATTCAGAAAGTGTGGGGTGTCACATTCTGCTGCTGGAATTGCCCAAGTCCGTCGGAATGCACAATGGACATGAATGGATGCAGATGATCAGACATAATGCTTACGTACGTGTCATATGTCAGAGTCATATCTAGAAATATCAGGGGTCCCATTTCACACCAACTACACACACCCCACACCATTACAGAGCCTCACCAGCTTGGACAGTCCCCCGCTGACAAGCAGGGTCCATGGATTCATAAGGTTGTCCCCATACTCGTACACGTCCACCAGCTCGATACAATTCAAAACGAGACTCGTCCGACCAGGCAACATGTTTCCAATCATCAACAGTCCAGTGTCGGTGTTGACGGCCCAGGCGAGGCGTAAAGCTTTGTGTCGTCCAGTCATCAAAGATACACGAGTGAGCCTTCGGCTCCGAAAGCCCATATCGATGACGTTTCGTAGAAAGGTTCGGATGCTGTCACTTGTTGATGGACCAGCATTCAAATCTGCAGAAAACTGCCGAAGGGTTGCACTTCTGTCACGTTGAACGATCCTCTTCAGTCGTCATTAGTCCCATCCTTGCGGGATCTTTGTTCGGCCGCAGCGATGTCGGAGATTTGATGTTTTACAGATTCCTGATATTTACGCTACAATCGTGAGATGGGAAAATCTCCACTTCGCCGATATCTCGGAGATGCTTTGTCCATCGCTTGTGCACCGACTGTAACACCACGTTCAAACTCACTTAAATCATAATAAGCCGCCATTGTAGCAGCAGTAACGACTGCGCCAGACACTTGTTGTCTTATACAGGGTGTTACAAAAAGGTACGGCCGAACTTTCAGGAAACATTCCACACACACAAATAAAGAAAAGATATTATGTGGACATGTGTCCGGAAACGCTTAATTTCCATGTTAGAGCTTATTTTAGTTTCGTCAGTATGTACTGTACTTTCTCGATTCACCGCCAGTTGGCCCAATTGAAGGAAGGTAAGGTTGACTTCGGTGCTTGTGTTGACATGCGACTCATTGCTCTACAGTACTAGCATCAAGCACATCAGTACGTAGCATCAACAGGTTAGTGTTCATCACGAACGTCGTTTTGCAGTCATTGCAATGTTTACAAATGCGGAGTTGGCAGATGCCCATTTGATGTATGGATTAGTACGGGGCAATAGCCGTGGCGCGGTACGTTTGTATCGAGACAAATTTCCAGAACGAAGGTGTTCCGACAGGAAGGCGTTCGAAGCAATTTATCGGCGTCTTAGGGAGCACGGAACATTCCAGCCTATGACTCGCGACTGGGGAAGACCTAGAACGACGATGACACCTGCAATGGACGAGGCAATTCTTCGTGCAGTTGACGATAACCCTAATGTCAGAGAAGTTGCTGCTGTACAAGGTAACGTTGACCACGTCACTGTATGGAAAGTGCTACGGGAGAACCAGTTGTTTCCGTACCACGTACAGCGTGTGCAGGCACTATCAGCAGCTGATTGGCTTCCACGGGTACACTTCTGCGAATGGTTCATCCAACAATGTGTCAATCCTCATTTCAGTGCAAATGTTCTCTTTACGGATGAGGCTTCAATCCAACGTAATCAAATTGTAAATTTTCACAATCAACATGTGTGGGCTAACAAGAATCCGCGCCCAATTGTGCAATCACGTCATCAACACAGATTTTCTGTGAACGTTTGGGCAAGCATTGTTGGTGATGTCTTGATTGGGCCCCATGTTCTTCCACCTACGCTCAATGGAGCACGTTATCATAATTTCATATGGGATACTCTACCTGTGCTGCTAGAACATGTGCCTTTACAGGTACGACACAACATGTGGTTCATGCACGATGGAGTTCCTGCACATTTCAGTCGAAGTGTTCGTACGCTTCTCAACAACAGATTCGGTGACCGATGGATTAGTAGAGGCGGAATAATTCCATGGCCTCCACGCTCTCCTGACCTCAACCCTCTTGACTTTCATTTATGGGGGCATTTGAAAGCTCTTGTCCACTCAACCCCGGTACCAAATGTAGAGACTCTTCGTGCTCGTATTGTGGACGGCTGTGAACAATACGCCATTCTCCAGGGCTGCATCAGCGCGTCAGCGATTCCATGCGACGGAGGGTGGATGCATGTATCCTCGCTAACGGAGGACATTTTGAACATTTCCTGTAACAAAGTGTTTGAAGTCACGCTGGTACGTTCTGTTGCTGTGTGTTTCCATTCCATGATTAATGTGATTTGAAGAGAAGTAATAAAATGAGCTCTAACATGGAAAGTAAGCGTTTCCGGACACATGTCCACATAACATATTTTCTTTCTTTGTGTGTGAGGAATGTTTCCTGAAAGTTTGGCCGTACCTTTTTGTAACACCCTGTATAGGCGTTGCCGACCGCTGCCCCGTATTCTGCCCGTTTACATATCTCTGTACATGGGTACGCATGCCTGCAGCAGTTTCTTTGGCGTTTCAGTGTAACTTATAACAAAGTCTTTGTGGTAATAGGTCGGTGACAGGTAGTGTAACACGTAAGTCAGTTGTGTACTAATTTTCAGGCAATACTGAAGAAAGAAGTGCGCGGTCATACGCGGGCAATCAACGTCGGAGACCGCTCCTGGAGAAGATAGCCGTGAATTCACGGTAAAGGCGAACCGGAGCGCTTGTTAAAGTGGCCATTAGCAGCGGCAATTTCACAAAGAGGCTGCTGTTAAGAGGGGAGCGGGCCCGTATGCAATGGCAGTCTGCAGTCAGTGAACCAGAACGGCACATTACCGGGACGGCTGCAATTAAGTTATGCGCGCCGCCCCTCGGCCCGTTCGCGCTTTTTGCGAGCGGAAGCTGTGAACTTCTGAGAATTTGTAGCGTCTGTCAGTCAGGCTCCGTTAATTACATTCACCGCCTCTCAGTTAATTGAATTCTTAGCTTCCGTGCACCGAATTAAAATGATTAAATTTCTCCTCTCCAGTATTCCACTATCCGGTGTTTCTCTTCCAGCGTTACTTCGTAAGTTTCTCTTTGCTGAACGAAAATTTTATAATTAAAAGAGTGTTTAATCTCTCTTTCGATTTTATTTGGGGCAGTAATTGTCTCAGCTGCCAGATAACCAACGCCTCACACTGAATTATGCTTCAACCCGACGAAGGTAGCCAGTATTAATGCAATAGGTAGGCTTGGTTGTTAAGGGAGCTAGACAGTGGCGAATGTTTCCGAATGAGAAAGTAGATCCGGCAAGTCATACACACTTTCTCTACGACCGGTTGCACAGCTGCTATGGACTTTATTTATCCATGTTCATGGTGGTTGAGTTTCGTGGCTGTGGACTGAATTACCTGAAGAAATACATTGCCGGAAAAAAATCGCTGCGCCAAAAATTAGGGAATGTACGGAGATGAAATTTTGGGAATACATTCCTGTGGATAATAAATTTAAGTGATTACCATTGCTAAATCACAGGTTAATATAACAGCGAGATAACCATTGCAAATGTGAAATGCTGGTACATTAACAACCGGTTAACAGCCAGAATACTCAATGTCAGCATGCATTTGACGTACACATGCCGGACGTCAGTCTGTAGATTTGGTGTCCTAGCAGGCCAAGGCGACATGCTGACACTCTGTAGATCATTTTGGGCTGCTACAGTGCTATCTGGGTGAGAGTTGTTCTGTTGGAAAACGCTCCCTGGGATGCTGTTCATGAATGGCAGCACAGGAGTTCGAATCACCAGACTGACGTACAAATTTTTTTAATGCCAAGACGCCTTTCGAGCTTTCGCACATCTTTGGTTGGCGTAATGCATTTCCATCTTCATCAGCTTGATGATTGTATTTTGAACACTACAGTCACAGAACAAAAGCTAGATGCAGATTTTAAAACGTTGTTTTCACATGGATATAAACCAATTACGGCCTCTGAACACGGATTAAAAGCGGAAACGTGTCTTGGCGTGAATAAAGCTCTACAAATGTCGTCTGATTTCTATAATTTGCTATGGAATTGTTAAAGACTAAAACGGTGATTCCATCTGTGCAGTGAAATAATTGTCTAAATTTTAAATTTATTCACATTTTCAAAATGATCCCAAGAAGTGACTAGATTCAATGCTACTCTCTTATTATTCGCCACTGACGGCCTTGTCTATAGGCGAATATCGTCCCGGTTGTTTTGTATCCCGCCTGGAAAGCGGCGCGTGGGTAGGAGCAGGGAGCAGTAAAAATACGTCGGCACTGCACGTAAGTAAAAGTGGTTTACTGGTGCAAAAAACAAGTTAATGCATGGTTACATAACTTCCAATGAGGTGCGATGCTGAGACCCGTCGTATGTAGAGCAAAGCTGAAGCGAAGTGGCCCGGCCGTCTGCTCTTGCTCAAATGGGCTGGATCTGTAGCGTAGCTCGTAGACCTGGACAGAGCCTGCTAGAGGCCGCCGTCGTCGGTGTCGGTCGTAGTACTTGAACTTAAGCCGTGGCATCTTAGCTATCGATACCACAGGTTGAATGTAATAAAATTCGAAATTTCCAGTTGTTGACTAAATACACTCCTGGAAATGGAAAAAAGAACACATTGACACCGGTGTGTCAGACCCACCATACTTGCTCCGGACACTGCGAGAGGGCTCTACAAGCAATGATCACACGCACGGCACAGCGGACACACCAGGAACCGTGGTGTTGGCCGTCGAATGGCGCTAGCTGCGCAGCATTTGTGCACCGCCGCCGTCAGTGTCAGCCAGTTTGCCGTGGCATACGGAGCTCCATCGCAGTCTTTAACACTGGTAGCATGCCGCGACAGCGTGGACGTGAACCGTATGTGCAGTTGACGGACTTTGAGCGAGGGCGTATAGTGGGCATGCGGGAGGCCGGGTGGACGTACCGCCGAATTGCTCAACACGTGGGGCGTGGGGTCTCCACAGTACATCGATGTTGTCGCCAGTGGTCGGCGGAAGGTGCACGTGCCCGTCGACCTGGGACCGGACCGCAGCGACGCACGGATGCACGCCAAGACCGTAGGATCCTACGCAGTGCCGTAGGGGACCGCACCGCCACTTCCCAGCAAATTAGGGACACTGTTGCTCCTGGGGTATCGGCGAGGACCATTCGCAACCGTCTCCATGAAGCTGGGCTACGGTCCCGCACACCGTTAGGCCGTCTTCCGCTCACGCCCCAACATCGTGCAGCCCGCCTCCAGTGGTGTCGCGACAGGCGTGAATGGAGGGACGAATGGAGACGTGTCGTCTTCAGCGATGAGAGTCGCTTCTGCCTTGGTGCCAATGATGGTCGTATGCGTGTTTGGCGCCGTGCAGGTGAGCGCCACAATCAGGACTGCATACGACCGAGGCACACAGGGCCAACACCCGGCATCATGGTGTGGGGAGCGATCTCCTACACTGGCCGTACACCACTGGTGATCGTCGAGGGGACACTGAATAGTGCACGGTACATCCAAACCGTCATCGAACCCATCGTTCTACCATTCCTAGACCGGCAACGGAACTTGCTGTTCCAACAGGACAATGCACGTCCGCATGTATCCCGTGCCACCCAACGTGCTCTAGGAGGTGTAAGTCAACTACCCTGGCCAGCAAGATCTCCGGATCTGTCCCCCATTGAGCATGCTTGGGACTGGATGAAGCGTCGTCTCACGCGGTCTGCACGTCCAGCACAAACGCTGGTCCAACTGAGGCGCCAGGTGGAAATGGCATGGCAAGCCGTTCCACAGGACTACATCCAGCATCTCTATGATCGTCTCCATGGGAGAATAGCAGCCTGCATTGCTGCGAAAGGTGGATATACACTGTACTATTGCCGACATTGTGCATGCTCTGTTGCCTGTGTCTATGTGCCTGTGGTTCTGTCAGTGTGATCATGTGATGTATCTGACCCCAGGAATGTGTCAATAGAGTTTCCCCTTCCTGGGACAATGAATTCACGGTGTTCTTATTTCAATTTCCAGGAGTGTATCAGCTCATATTCATTGAGAATAATGGCAAGGTAATGTCAGTATGTCAGGTCACTTCCACTGCCTAGTCAGCAGACATACATCAGACATCCCACGGACTGACCAGGTTGAAGATACACCTTTGGTAAAATACCGTGTCCTGCTGCGTGAGGAAGACCGTAACCGGCTGCTGCACACTCTCGTACCACTGGAATAGTCGACCATTCAAGGCCTTTTTTCAAGGGACCGAAGGCGCGATAATAGCATCGGGAGAGATCAGGACTATAGCACGAGTGCTCGAGTACCTCTCACGTGAGCTGGCATGATTCTGCTTTACATTTGCGATGTGGGGACGTGCGTTATCATGAAGCAGCGGGACCCATAATTTGGAGCACTATTCCACAACGGTGGGTTTCGAGATATGTTGCCCCATATACACTCCTGGAAATTGAAATAAGAACACCGTGAATTCATTGTCCCAGGAAGGGGAAACTCTATTGACACATTCCTGGGGTCAGATACATCACATGATCACACTGACAGAACCACAGGCACATAGACACAGGCAACAGAGCATGCACAATGTCGGCAGTAGTACAGTGTATATCCACCTTTCGCAGCAATGCAGGCTGCTATTCTCCCATGGAGACGATCGTAGAGATGCTGGATGTAGTCCTGTGGAACGGCTTGCCATGCCATTTCCACCTGGCGCCTCAGTTGGACCAGCGTTCGTGCTGGACGTGCAGACCGCGTGAGACGACGCTTCATCCAGTCCCAAACATGCTCAATGGGGGACAGATCCGGAAACCTTGCCGGCCAGGGTAGTTGACTTACACCTTCTAGAGCACGTTGGGTGGCACGGGATACATGCGGACGTGCATTGTCCTGTTGGAACAGCAAGTTCCATTGCCGGTCTAGGAATGGTAGAACGATGGGTTCGATGACGGTTTGGATGTACCGTGCACTATTCAGTGTCCCCTCGACGATCACCAGTGGTGTACGGCCAGTGTAGGAGATCGCTCCCCACACCATGATGCCGGGTGTTGGCCCTGTGTGCCTCGGTCGTATGCAGTCCTGATTGTGGCGCTCACCTGCACGGCGCCAAACACGCATACGACCATCATTGGCACCAAGGCAGAAGCGACTCTCATCGCTGAAGACGACACGTCTCCATTCGTCCCTCCATTCACGCCTGTCGCGACACCACTGGAGGCGGGCTGCACGATGTTGGGGCGTGAGCGGAAGACGGCCTAACGGTGTGCGGGACCGTAGCCCAGCTTCATGGAGACGGTTGCGAATGGTCCTCGCCGATACCCCAGGAGCAACAGTGTCCCTAATTTGCTGGGAAGTGGCGGTGCGGTCCCCTACGGCACTGCGTAGGATCCTACGGTCTTGGCGTGCATCCGTGCGTCGCTGCGGTCCGGTCCCAGGTCGACGGGCACGTGCACCTTCCGCCGACCACTGGCGACAACATCGATGTACTGTGGAGACCCCACGCCCCACGTGTTGAGCAATTCGGCGGTACGTCCACCCGGCCTCCCGCATGCCCACTATACGCCCTCGCTCAAAGTCCGTCAACTGCACATACGGTTCACGTCCACGCTGTCGCGGCATGCTACCAGTGTTAAAGACTGCGATGGAGCTCCGTATGCCACGGCAAACTGGCTGACACTGACGGCGGCGGTGCACAAATGCTGCGCAGCTAGCGCCATTCGACGGCCAACACCACGGTTCCTGGTGTGTCCGCTGTGCCGTGCGTGTGATCATTGCTTGTACAGCCCTCTCGCAGTGTCCGGAGCAAGTATGGTGGGTCTGACACACCGGTGTCAATGTGTTCTTTTTTCCATTTCCAGGAGTGTACATTGGTCAATCTCCGATGGATGTCTACCGGAGTTTGTCCTTCGGCAGGCAAGAAAAGAATAACAGTACGTTGGTCCTGTTTGGACGTATATGATAATAACGTCGCCATAGTTCACGTTTCCGCATATACCGCAAGCGCGTCTGAAAGACACGAATGCTACATTAATCCCTTGCCTACATGTCGCTGCTTACATACCAGCGTGAGAGTAGTGCCACATTGCATATACGCTGCGGCAATGCCCTCAAACAGTCGTCGTTATAATAATTCACCAGTGCTTCTTTTCTTTGTATTTTATTTGCCACTACCTGTTTCCAGCGATGGTTTATTGCCAAGCGGTAATTAGATAAGTCAAGCTATTATCATTTGTATGTTTAATTTTCACTTAGTTACAACGTTATTTTTCAACGTGATATACTTTTTCTTTGCGTGTTTGTTATCATTATTATAAGTTCATCTGTCTGAGATATGGTTTGTTATTAAATTTATCTCTTGATGAATATCGATTGATTTGTATATAAAATCTTGGATAGTCTTTTGTTGTGAAGTACCTATGGCTGATATAAATTTTGTCAAACTTCTCCATATATTTAGTATTTTTAAGTACTGTTTTTCTGTTTAAAATGTTTTTTGCATTTTTTACGAAATATATGTAGATTTCTATTTCCTCTGAGACGTTCACGCAGCTATGTTTTTCAGCTACGCGAAGAAAGGAAAGGTTAGTGCTTATGTCTGCCATAGACTGTCGATTGCTTCGAAAATGCATACTAAATGTGGAGAGGCAGTTTCCGTTTGTGTTTTTATGTTCTTTGTGTCTTGTAAGCCGGCAGCTGGGGCCGAGCGGTTCGAGGCGCTTCTGTCCGGAACCACGCGACTGCTAGGGCTGCAGGTTTAAATCCTGCCTCGAGTATGGATGTGTGCGTGATGTCCTTTTTTTTTTAGGTGTGAGCTTGTGAGCCCCTCCACGCTCGCACAAGCATGGTGACCGACTCAAAAGGTCTACTGTCACCTCTGCATTGTTAGTATTTAGAATCGAGGAGATCGCAGGAGCGAGGAACTGCGATGTTATCCGTACGTCTGGGTAAGATTACCCAGTAATACGGGCGCATCTGGGTGATAGAAGTGGTCTAAAAAGCTTGACAGAATCAAGCTTGAAAGAAGAGTGATTTTAAGGGCAGAGGGAAAAAAGTGCCAAGGCAAGTGCCAAGGTAAAAAACCTCTGCGACAGTGTCAGGTTGGGTAGTAGGGGCAGTAGCGGTTTCTTGCTATCTGCGACAGATCGTGCAAGGTAAAGTTATGTTAGCGGTTGGGTATCATGTATCAGTACCACAGAAGCAATGCCAGATTGTCATGGAATGATCAGTCCTGTCGAGGAGGTGAGCGCTGCTGCTGCTGGGCCGACGATGTCTCCTGGGCCAGCTGCTGCTGCTGCTGCTCCTGTAACATAGCCATGTCGTTGTAGGTTTGTCAGTTCGGTGGTCCTCAAAGGAACTGGTAGTGTGGTATGTGTTGGGAGTTTGTTTGTGAGTCGTGTTTGGCTTCCCTGCGATTGCCAGTTCTCATGGCAGAGGCTCAGCTAGCAAGCTAGTCAGCGGCTAATGTGCAGGGGCTCGCCTCATTTGCGTTTGCATAGTAACGAAGTTACCATAGATGGTTAGTCCCTAAGGAGTGTCTTTGGGCGCTTGTGTTTCCATCTATGGTTGTAGTCGTAGTTGCCCAGGTGTAGGATGTGAAGATTGTTCGAGTGACTTGATTTCTTGTACAGTGTGATGTCCGTAGGTTAGTTAGGTTTAATTAGTTCTAAGTCTAGGGGATTGATGACCTCAGATGTCAAGTTCCATAATGCTCAAAGCCATTTGAACCATTTGTTTCTTGTAGTAAATTTTCGTCTCGTCTGTTCGCTGTAGGAACAGTCATAGTCACTGCATTTAATTTCATATATTCCTGATAGGTCCCATTTTTCAGATTTGTCTATTCTGTGTATTATGTTTGTTCGTAGTTAATTCTCTGCGCGATTGGGAACTGCAGAAGCGGGAAGAGATGCCTCTGTAAAGGTACGTGGGAAGTGTGTTTTCAGGAGCCGCAGCTGATCACTGAGTGTCTTAAGAATGATCTTGAGAACCTCATGTGACAACGGACCTTGTTACCCAGTTACAGTTGAAGTGAAGTGTCACATCTGTGGAACTGTACAGTGACATTCGAAACTCATAAAATGATGTAGCTGAGGAAAGAAGAAGTTCGAAAGACATTATAATGCAGTACCATGAACAAATCTGTGTAGTCGGTCTTCGTGTTAAGTTCTTTCCTCTTGAATATGGGAATTTTTAAGTCTGTATCACCCATGGAACTTGCCGTTGGTGGGGAGGCTTGCGAGCCTCAACGGTACAGTTAGATGTACCGTACGTGCAACCACAACGGAGGGGTGTCTATTGAGAGGCCAGACAAACGTGTGCTTCTTGAAGAGGGACAACAACCTCTTCAGTAGATACAGAAACAACAGTCTGAATGACTGACTGATCTGACCTCGTAACATCAACCAAAACGGTCTTGCTCTGCTGGTACTGCCAGCAGCTGAAAGTATGGGGAAACTACAGCCGTAATTTTTCCCGAGGGCAGGCAGCTCTACTGCATGGTTAAATGATGATAGCGTACTCTTGGGTATAATATTCCGGAGGTAAACTAATCCCCCATTCTGATCTCCGGGTGGGGACTACTCAGGAGGAAGTCGTTATCAAGAGAAAAAAACTGGAGTCCTACGGATCGGAGAGTCAATTTTCAGATAACTTAATCGGGTAGAGAGGTTAGAGTATTTAAAAAGGGAAATTGATAGGTTAAAGTTAGATATAGTGGGATTAGTGACGTTCTGTGGCAGGAGGAACAGCACTTCTGGTCAGGTGAATACTGGGTTATAAACACAAAATCAAATAGGGGTAATGTAGGGATAGGTTTCGTAATGAACAGAAAAATAGGAACGCGGGTGAACTACTATGAACGGCATAGTGAACGCATTATTGTAACCAAGATAGACACGAAGCCCACACCCATCATAGTAGTACAAGTTAATATGCCAGCTAACTCTGCAGATGAGAAGGAGATTGAGGAAATGAATGATGAGATAAAAGAAATTATTCAGACAGTAAAGGGAGCCGAAAATTTAATAGTTATGGGAGACTGAAATTTGGTAGAAGGAAAAGGAAGAGAAGGAAAAGTAGAATGCGAATATCGGCTGGGGGAAAGGAATGAAAGAGGAAGCCGCCTGGTAGAATTTTGCATAGAGTATAATTGAATCATAGCTAACACTTGGTTTAAGAATCATGAGAGAAGGTTTTATACGTGGAAGAGACCTGGAGACACCGAGAGGTTTCAGATTGACTATATAATGACTAAACAGAAATTTTGGAACCAGATTTTAATTTGTAAGACATTTACAGGGGCAGATGTTTACTCTGACTTCAATTTATTGGTTATGAACTGCAATTAAAACTGAAGAAACAACAAAAAGACAGGAATTTAAGGAGATGGGACCTGGATAAACTGAAAGAACCAGAGGTTGTTGAGGGTTTCAGAGGGAGCATTAGGGAACGATTGACAAGAGCATGAGCAAGGAATACAATAGAAGAAGAATGGGTAGCTTTGAGAGATGAAATAGAGACGGCGGCAGAGGATCAAGTAGGTAAAAAGACGAGGGCTAGTAGAAATTCTTGGGTAACACAATAGATATTGAATTTAATGGAGGAAAGATTGAAATATAAAAGTGCAATAAATGAAGTGGGCGAAAGGGAACGAGATCGACAGGAAGTGCAATATGGCTAAACAGGAATGGCTAGAGGACAAATGTAAGGATGCAGATGCATATGTCAATAGGGATAAGTTAGACACTGCCTACAGCAAAATTAAAGAGACCTTTGTAGATGAGAGAACCGCCTGTATGAATATCAAGACCTCAGATGGAAAACTAGTCGCAAGCAAAGGAGGGAAAGCAGAAATGTGGGAGGGGTATATAGTGGGTCTATACAAGGGAGATGTACTTGAGGGAATGGAAATGGAAGGAGACGTAAAGGAAGATGAGATGGGAGATATGATACTGCGTGAAGAATCTGACAAAGCACTGAAACACGTAAGCCGAAACAAGGCTCTTGGAGTAAACAGCACTCCGTTAGAGCTGATGACAGCCTTGGGAGAGCCAACCATGACAAAACTCTTCCATTTGGTTCAAAATGGCTCTGAGCACTATGGGAATTAACATCTGTGGTCATCAGTCCCCTAGAACTTAGAACTACTTAAACCTAACTAACCTAAGGACATCACACACATCCATGGCCGAGGCAGGATTCGAACCTGCGACCATAGCAGTCGCGCGGTTCCGGACTGAGTGCCTAGAACCGCTAGACCACCGCGGCCGGCTCTTCCATTTGGTGACCAGGATGTATGAGACAGGCGAAATACCCTCAGACTTCAAGAAGAAGATAATAGTACTTTAAACATAGCTGCGCTACAGCAATGGTTCCACGTAAATCAGACTAAGAACAGCCGACCAGTTGCAAAGGATAAAGTATTCTTTACCTAGGTTTCAATAGATATAAATCTATCTTCTTCAGAAGACGCCTGGGGACAATGAACATCGTAATATATATTAAGGTATGAAACATGAGTCAAGATTTTTTTTTTTTTTTTTTTTCTTTATTGTATTTCAATTCCCCTATCGGGGCGGGCTGGCAGCAGCATATGCGCTGCTCTTCAGCCGAAAGACATAGAACAAAACAATAGAAGACATTTAAAAACAGCAAAGGAGAGAAGAAGGCGAACATAGATATAAAAAGGGAGAACATCATGGAAGGCAATATACAAAAAACGGGGTGACTGTAAAATGGAGATAAAAAACTGTTTAAAAGTAGCACACACAAAAAGCCACACACTGCGACGATTAAAAGAAACACAAGGCACAGTATGACTGGAGCATAAAGGTGTTGACGGCTGGCATAGCACACAGCGTAGCACTGACGGCGAACCTCAAGGCAGCACACAATTAAAATCACACCTCTTGACGCACACGAGAAAAGCACGAAACACAACACTGACGTGGCACACTGATGTTGATCAATACAGAGGATCTGCCAGGTTCAAGGAGATGAGGGAGACCTGAAGAAGGGAGGGAGGGGAAGAGATGGGGGAGGGGAAATGGGGGGCGCGCGGAAGAGGGCCAGGTAGGGAGGGATGTGGGAAGGAGAGAGGCAAGTATGGGGTGCAGGGTCTCAGGGGAGGGGGGGATGGAGGAAAATCCGCTCTGGGAGAAGGAGGAAAGAGGAGAAGGGGGCCCTGGGGAGGGGGGGGGGGAACAAGGCCGGGTTATAGTTGGAAGGAAGGGTATATGTCACGGCGAAGTTCGTCATCCGTGAGGGGGAGGCGTTGGAAATTGCCCTGATGAAGGAGATGGAGGGTGTGGAGGTGGAGAGAGGGAGGGATACAGCGATAGAGGCGCGGCAACGGGCGGGGGGTGGAGAGGAAGGAGGAAACCAGAGGGTGGGGGGGATCAACCCTGTGAACAATGTAAAGGATGCGGAGATGTTGGAGGAACAAGAGGAGGTGGGGGAAGGGGATCAGTTCATACAGGAGCCGTGTGGGGGAAGGAAGGCGGATACGGAAGGCAAGGCGGAGCGCATGGCGTTCAAGGATTTGGAGAGCCTTGTAAAAACGGGTGGGGGCGGAGATCCAGGCGACGCTGGCATAACAGAGGATAGGACGGATGAGGGATTTGTAGGTGTGGAAGATGGTAGAAGGATGCAATCCCCATGTCCGGCCGGACAGGAGTTTCAGCAGGCGGAGGCGGGAATGGGCTTTCTGCTGGATGGTCAGGAGATGAGGGGTCCAGGTGAGGTGTCGGTCAAGGGTGAGGCCAAGGTATTTCAGGGTGGGGGTGAGTTGGATAGGACGACCATAAAGGGTGAGGTAGAAATCTTGGAGGCAAAAGGAGCGAGTGGTACGGCCTATGATGATTGCCTGGGTTTTGGAGGGGTTGAGACGGAGGAGCCACTGGTTACACCAAGTGGTGAACTGGTTAAGGTGGGTTTGGAGGGTACGTTGAGACCTTTGAAGGGTAGGATAGAGAGCCAGGAAGGCGGTGTCATCAGCATATTGGAGAAGGTGAACTGGTGGGGGTGGCTTGGGCATATCAGCTGTATACAAGAGATAAAGGAGAGGGGAGAGGACAGAACCCTGGGGGACGCCAGCCGTGGGATAAAAGATACGGGAGTTGGTGTTGTGGAGGGCGACATAGGAAGGACGGTGCGAGAGGAAGGAAGCGACCAGACGGACAAAATTGATAGGCAGGGCGTAGGTTTGGAGTTTAAAGAGGAGACCGGGATGCCATACACGGTCATAGGCATTTTGGAGGTCAAGGGAAACAAAAATGGCGGAGCGACGGGAGTTGAGCTGGAGGGACAGAAGGTGAACAAGGTTGAGGAGTTGGTCATCAGCAGAGAAGGAGGGTCGGAAGCCACACTGGGTAAGGGGGAGGAGGTGGTGTTGAGCAAGGTGCCGATGGATACGGTGGGAGAGGATGGATTCAAGGACCTTACTGAAGACGGAGGTGAGGCAGATGGGACGATAGGAAGAGGCGGCAGAAGGGGGTTTGTTGGGTTTGAGGAAGAGGAGGACGCGGGAGGTCTTCCACAGGTCAGGGTAGAAGCCAGTAGAGAGGATGACATTATAGAGATGGGCGAGGACAGTTAGGAAGGAATAGGGGCTTTCTCGAAGGTGACGGTAGGTGACACAGTCGTGACCAGGGGCCGTGTTGCGTTTGGACTGGAGGAGAAGTTTAATGTCTTGTGCTGTGATGGGAGTGTTGACGTCCGAGGGGGGCAACTGCCCCAAGTACTGGAGACTAGGAGCAAGTGGAGCGACTGAGGTATCAGCACGTTCCATGACGGTGGGGAAAAGAGAATAATCAAAGTGGGGATCATCGGGGATGGAGAAGACCTCGGAAAGGTGGGAAGCGAAGTGGTTGGCCTTACTGAGGTTGTCTGGAAGGGGGCGATCGTTATGGAGAAGGGGGTAGTGGGGAGCGGAAAGGGAACCAGTAAGACGATGGAAGGCAGACCAGTACTTGGAGGAGTTGATAGGGAGGGTGGCATTGAGTCGTGTGCAGGTCTGGCGCCAGTCCCGGCGTTTCGTTGCTGTAATAAGGTTCCGTACGTGTCGCTGTATTTGCCGGTGGCGTTGGAGTGTATCCCTGTCACGAGTGCGGAGGAAGGAGCGATAGAGGCGGCGGGATTCACGGAGGAGGAGGACAGCCCGCGGAGGGAGAGTGGGACGGTGTGGGTGGATGGTTTTAGTAGGAACATGGGCCTCCACGGCGTCAGTAATTACCGTCTGAAGGAAGGACGAGGCGCGGATGATGTCGTCAGGATGGCGATAGGTAAGAGGGTGGCTTTCGACCTGGGTGGAGATGGAGTCCCGGTAGGCAGCCCAGTTGGCACGGCGATAGTCATGGACGACCTTGGGAGGGGGTGCAGGTTGCGGAGCTGGAGGGGGGCGGTTTGCAGACGTTATGGTGAGAAGGACAGGGAGGTGATCGCTACCTGTGGGGTCAAGGACGGCGACAGTGATACGCCCAAGGAGGTTGGCGGAGGCAATGACAACATCGGGGGTGGTGTTACTTTCGGGTCGGGTGTGCTGGGGAATGGGAACAAGGTCACCCTGGATTGTGGAGAGGAACTGATGCCACCGCCGAAGGGCAGCAGGAGTGCGGCTATGGACGTTGAGGTCGGCGGCAATCACATAGGTGGAGAAGGTGTGATCAATGTGTGAGATGAAGTCATAAGGAAGAGGAGCAGTGGAGCGGACATAGATGGTGGCACAGGTAATGGTGAGGGAGGGGAAGAAGACGCTAAGGATAAGGTGTTCAGTGGGGTCATTGAGGAGAGGTTGTGGCCGGACGGGGATATGCTTAAGGTGGCCAATCGCGACTCCACCCTGCGCACGAGGACCAGGAGCATCAGTGCGGTGGAGGATATAGGGGGAGGAGCGGACAGAATGGTGGGGCTGGAGAAAGGTTTCATTCAGGAGGAAGGCGTCGACCTGGTGGTGGGAGAGGGTGTGCATGAGGAGGTATTTGTTGGAGCGGAAGGAGCGAATGTTCTGGAAGAGGATGCGAGACTCGTGCCGCGCCATGACGGGAAGGAGGGGGGGAAGAGAGGGAAGGGAAGAGACTTAAACTAGGGTGTCGAGGCGGGTGAAGGTGAAGTGGGCTTGGTTGTGGGAGTAAGTGGCGAAGGTGTTCAGGTGGAACACAGAGCGAGCAGCAAGGGATATTTGTTGGAAGGTGTGCGGGCGCTGAAAAGGGTGAATGTTTTGGAGTACAACGGTAATGAACCGGATGATGTCCTCGGCCGTGGGGGGTGGACGGAGGGAATTGTTAGGATGGACAGGAGGATCGACGGGACGAACTGGGACTGTAAGTTCAGGGGTGGCTGGAGGGGGTTTAGCTTTACACTTGTAGGAGTATGTGGGATGGGGGCCATTGCAGGTATTACAGGAAGGAGGAGCAGCGAGGTTGGGGCAGTTCTTGAGAAAGTGGGAGGCCTTGCAATGGGGACAGGTGGGGGGGTTTTTGCAGTTGGGAGTCAGGTGGTCATTGTACATCAGGCACCGTTGGCAACGGTAGGATTGGGGAGGGGATTTGGAGGATTCAACAGGGTGGCGTCGGTGGTATATCAGGGCACCCTGGGTGAGGAGATGGTCTATGGACGGGGCGGACTCTGAGAATACCCGCATGAGGTAGGTGGGACCAGAGGCATTGTGGATACGGCGAGCAGAGCGGATTTCCAAGTCCGGGTGGGAGTTCAATTCTACCAACACTTCATCCTCTGTGATCACCGGGCTGAGCTTGGTGATCACAGCGGTGTAGGTGGGGGGGCGACGGGGAGGCTGGGGCTGACGAGGAGTGGAAGCGGAAAGGAAGGGTGTCAGAGAGGCGTGGGGGCCAAACATAACTCGTGGGAGTTTTCGCAGGAGGTCTGTGTGAAATGATGGGGATGGGGACTTGATAAGGACTGAGTCCCTGCGGGGAATGAGTTGGGAGATGGGAGCGCTAGGTAAGTACTTTCGTATTTCCTTGGTGAGGGTACGAGCGTCGAGGAACTTAGGATCGGGAGTGGACAGGACAAAGGTGTGGAGGGTGGGGGCCAAGGTAGGGGTGGCAGGAGGAGGGGTGGTGTCCATGGTGACGGCAGGGGGAGGGGGAGGGGGAGGTGGCGTTGATTTTTTGTGGGAAGTGGCGGGAGCAGAGTCGGTAAGGACGCGCTTTTGGGGTTTTTTGGAGACTGGAGGCTGGGAGGAGGGGAGAGGGACGGGGAGGAGAGGGAGGTGGCGGGTGGCAGATCCCTGTGGCGTAGTGGAGGCACCGGGAGAAGCAGCTGGTTCAGTGGTGGCGATGGTGGCTCGGCGCAACGTGATGCGTGCGGGAGATGCAGAAGACGAAGCGACGGGGTCGGTGAGAGAGGGGAAGCCAACCACCTGAGGGGCGGCAGCAGAGGCGGCAACAGAGGCGTACGTGAGGGCGGGGGTAGTAGTGGGAGCTGTTGAGGGTGTGGAGGCTGGAGGAAGGGTGTAGAGGTGTGGGTATACAGCAGGGGAGGAGATAGGGGGGTGGGTAAGTGGAGGAAGGGAAGGGGAGGTGGAAGGAGGGAGGCCAGAGGCGGCACTCCAGGAAGTGACTGTGGGAGAGGGGGAGGGGGAGGTGTAGATGACGGTGGAGGTGGGAGTACTCATTGCAGACGAACGGCGACGGACAGACGGACGTGCAGCAGGCGGCGTCGGCGTCGGCGTCGGCGATGGGCAGCGGCGAACAGCAGGCGGCGTCGGCGTCGGCGTCGGCGGCGAACAGGCGGACGAACAGCAGGCGGCGGCGGCGGCGGCGGCGGCGGCGGCGGCGGCGGCGGCGGCAGCGGCAGCGGTTACGACGACGGCGATGGACAGCCAGCAGGCGGACGGACGGACGAACGAACGAACGAACGAACAGCGACAGCAGCGGGCAGACAGACAGACACACACAATCTTCGAAGACGGAGATTCACCCTGAGAGTAGCCCAGGCTTTGCAATCTGACGCTTTCGAAGGAGGGGATCCAACCCTCTAGATGCCTGAGTCAAGAATAAAGTTTAACATATATTAGGAAAATATTGTATTACAAGATGTGAGAAAGATTCTTGGTACTTACAGTATTATAACAACATGAAGTGATATGTCCTTATCGTTTAGGCAAACATCTGCATAGTTACATTAATCATATAAAATATAGCCCTGACAACAGGGTTTGTCAAACAAATAAAATAGGTACATAGAAGTTGCAGAGCGCCTAAGCGACTGAGTAAAATCGGCCAGCGTAGTAGCACAGCGGCCAGGGCAGGTGGCGCTCATGTCGCGAACTATGTGCCGATAGGCGTACTGAAGTAACATTTGAAACATCAATTTTAAATGCGTTCTTAAATAGAGTGATAATAAATAAATTGGCAAGCATTTGACACTCCCGTTATGACATTGTGGGAGGTATAGGAACAATAACGTAGATACATACATCAAAAAGACAGGTGGCGCTTCCGCCGTGAGTTACATGCAGTGGTCTATATAGCCAAAATATAAAGTTATATTACCATATTAGTGAAGCCCATAGAACGTATATAAGTCAAACCATCAAGAACAATCGGTAATGGCTTTTAAGAAAATTACGAGACCTGGTCCACAATCCAGTTACTACGTAATATAGAATAAGAGAAAATTACATGAGGGCCGCTGTAGTGGCAGCCATATATCGTGAAAAGAACACATTATATAAACGATAGTAAACTGGAGGAATTGAAAGTGCATTATAGCTTCCTGAGGAAATAGACTACTGAGGTTACCAACATTAACGTTATATATTACACAGTACGGGTTTAAAGCCTTCGAAAAATTGTTTACAGGCAAGGTTCAACTGATCATTCAGAATATTGCCGTCTTTGAGCTCTAGATGTTTAAAAATAAATAGCTCTTCCCACAGATCTAGTCTCCGTCCTTTGACCTGTCTATGTAGAATAACCGTGTCTTCTAACTGTTTAGGCGTATGGCCGGTTAACAAGAGGTGTTCAGCAAAGGTAGAGTTGCGAATATTCGTTCCTTTTTTACCTAACAGATGTTCTTTATATCGTGTTTTCACAGCTCTGCCGGTTTGACCAATATAATAAGAGGGGCAGTTATTACAGGTTAGCTTGTAAATACCTGAATTAGAAAACCAATCGCTGACAATCTCTACTGACTGTACAAGATTTCTTTTTAAACTGTTATCTGTAGAAAAGGAGACGTTACAGTTATATTTTTTATTCAGAAGACGTTTAATCCTATACGATAAGTTACCCAGGAAAGGGATGGAAATAAATTTTTTAGTTTCTGTGGTATCCGTGGGGAGAATATTTCTCAAAGTCGAACATTTTTGGGAGATTTTCTTATTGAGCAGGTAATCGATCATATTCTGGTTATACCCATTATTAACCGCAATCGCTTTGATGACATTCAATTCCTTTTTTTGATCCGCAGGTGATAAAGGAGTGGTTACCATTCGGTGAATGGCGGAATGAAAAAATGCCAATTTATGAGCTTTTGGATGGGTTGAGTCAGCAGGAATGACATTATCAGAATATGTTTCCTTGCGGAAGATATTAAAATGGAAGGAATTATCTTCTATAGAAATTGTTAAATCGAGAAAATTAAGTTCACGTTTATCATTTTGAAGTTCTTTTGTGAAGGAAATTTTTTCATGTAAACCGTTGAAAGTGTTAAAGAGATGCTCTAACTCATGATCAGTGCCATCAAAAGCAATGAAAATGTCATCAACATACCGTGCATAATAGCGGATTTTGTGGCGTAAATCTGAACTTGAATTGAAGAACGTTGTTTCTAGGGCGTTAATGAAAACCTCTGCTAGAATACCGGCGAGGGGGCTACCCATTGCTAGACCATCTGGTTGTACATACATTTTCCCGTTAAATGTGAAGTAATTGTATTTTAAAATGACCTTGAGCAAACCAATGAGTTCGGCAATCTGAGTTTCACTTAATTTTTTGTGTTTAAGAAGATTCTCTTTTACAAGGTCTATGGTTTCATCAACCGGAACATTTGTGTAAAGGCTGACGATGTCAAAGGACACCAGTCTAGTGTCAGGTGTACAACTTATAGATTGAATATTGTTAATTAATTCCTTACTGTTTTTTACAGAAAAATTATTTTCAAAAGTGAAAGCATCTTTAATTTTAAAATGGAGGCGCCTAGCAAGTGTGTGATGTGGACTGCCTATACCATTCACTATAGGGCGGATCGGGTGATTTTGTTTATGCAGTTTAAACTGACTTCTAAGCACTGGTGGTTTAGGGTTCATATTTATAAGCCCTTTCTTTTGGAACTTATTGAACAAGCTGACGGAATTCGTTAAAGTACGCCGGATTTCATTTTGCAGTTCAGTAGTAGGATCTACAGTAACCTCAGTGATGTCGTTTTCCTCAAAAAACTTTACAGTCTTCTCTATATATTCATTTTTATAAGCCACGACCACGGTGTTCCCTTTGTCACTCTTAGTGATTAATGCGTCGTGCTCTCTAAGTTTATGATTAATGCTTTTTATTATACTATATTCGCCCGATTGCTTATTAGGAGATAATTTAATTTCTTTTTCTATTATGTTGTTACATTCGTAGGCACATTTGACTTGCTCCGTTTTCTCTAATTTCAGAGATTCTAAACCGATTTTTAGATCTACAATGAGATTACAAATAACTGGATATTTATCGAGTTTAGCAGGCAAATTATATTTAAGGCCTTTACACAACAAGTCATTTTCGGCCTGCGTAAAAGAAATATTGGTTTTATTTAGTACTCTATCGTAAAATAGGTGCTTAACACTATTGTCTGCTGTATTATCACTTTTACTTGTGGTCCTATTACTAAACTTTAAAAGCTTTCTTTCATGTCTGGCCTTGATTATTTCTTTACGATTAGAGAGCCATTCATTAATACTATTCCACAGGTGGTCAATTTGAAAATTACAAAGATCTTTAAAGGCTTTAGTTAAAAATAGGTGTATACAGTAGGCTTCACTATTAAGGACATCTTTTTTCTTGTACAAATTTACTGTGCTCTCGGAAATGACTAAACGCACTAGCTTCTTTTTAATAGAAGGCACCCTGTTACACTGTTTAAAATTTACGTACGCCTTCACATAATCAGGGATTATGTCTTTCTGTAGGCACTGGTGATTAAAGTCAATAGCCATACCTGCTTTCACAATTTTTAATTTGATGTCCATATACCTGGATGCAGCTTTTGATACCTCGGCAGGCAAGAATTTCAGTACTTTAAACATAGCTGCGCTACAGCAATGGTTCCACGTAAATCAGACTAAGAACAGCCGACCAGTTGCAAAGGATAAAGTATTCTTTACCTAGGTTTCAATAGATATAAATCTATCTTCTTCAGAAGACGCCTGGGGACAATGAACATCGTAATATATATTAAGGTATGAAACATGAGTCAAGAATAAAGTTTAACATATATTAGGAAAATATTGTATTACAAGATGTGAGAAAGATTCTTGGTACTTACAGTATTATAACAACATGAAGTGATATGTCCTTATCGTTTAGGCAAACATCTGCATAGTTACATTAATCATATAAAATATAGCCCCGACAACAGGGTTTGTCAAACAAATAAAATAGGTATGTACCTATCCAGGTATATGGACATCAAATTAAAAATTGTGAAAGCAGGTATGGCTATTGACTTTAATCACCAGTGCCTACAGAAAGACATAATCCCTGATTATGTGAAGGCGTACGTAAATTTTAAACAGTGTAACAGGGTGCCTTCTATTAAAAAGAAGCTAGTGCGTTTAGTCATTTCCGAGAGCACAGTAAATTTGTACAAGAAAAAAGATGTCCTTAATAGTGAAGCCTACTGTATACACCTATTTTTAACTAAAGCCTTTAAAGATCTTTGTAATTTTCAAATTGACCACCTGTGGAATAGTATTAATGAATGGCTCTCTAATCGTAAAGAAATAATCAAGGCCAGACATGAAAGAAAGCTTTTAAAGTTTAGTAATAGGACCACAAGTAAAAGTGATAATACAGCAGACAATAGTGTTAAGCACCTATTTTACGATAGAGTACTAAATAAAACCAATATTTCTTTTACGCAGGCCGAAAATGACTTGTTGTGTAAAGGCCTTAAATATAATTTGCCTGCTAAACTCGATAAATATCCAGTTATTTGTAATCTCATTGTAGATCTAAAAATCGGTTTAGAATCTCTGAAATTAGAGAAAACGGAGCAAGTCAAATGTGCCTACGAATGTAACAACATAATAGAAAAAGAAATTAAATTATCTCCTAATAAGCAATCGGGCGAATATAGTATAATAAAAAGCATTAATCATAAACTTAGAGAGCACGACGCATTAATCACTAAGAGTGACAAAGGGAACACCGTGGTCGTGGCTTATAAAAATGAATATATAGAGAAGACTGTAAAGTTTTTTGAGGAAAACGACATCACTGAGGTTACTGTAGATCCTACTACTGAACTGCAAAATGAAATCCGGCGTACTTTAACGAATTCCGTCAGCTTGTTCAATAAGTTCCAAAAGAAAGGGCTTATAAATATGAACCCTAAACCACCAGTGCTTAGAAGTCAGTTTAAACTGCATAAACAAAATCACCCGATCCGCCCTATAGTGAATGGTATAGGCAGTCCACATCACACACTTGCTAGGCGCCTCCATTTTAAAATTAAAGATGCTTTCACTTTTGAAAATAATTTTTCTGTAAAAAACAGTAAGGAATTAATTAACAATATTCAATCTATAAGTTGTACACCTGACACTAGACTGGTGTCCTTTGACATCGTCAGCCTTTACACAAATGTTCCGGTTGATGAAACCATAGACCTTGTAAAAGAGAATCTTCTTAAACACAAAAAATTAAGTGAAACTCAGATTGCCGAACTCATTGGTTTGCTCAAGGTCATTTTAAAATACAATTACTTCACATTTAACGGGAAAATGTATGTACAACCAGATGGTCTAGCAATGGGTAGCCCCCTCGCCGGTATTCTAGCAGAGGTTTTCATTAACGCCCTAGAAACAACGTTCTTCAATTCAAGTTCAGATTTACGCCACAAAATCCGCTATTATGCACGGTATGTTGATGACATTTTCATTGCTTTTGATGGCACTGATCATGAGTTAGAGCATCTCTTTAACACTTTCAACGGTTTACATGAAAAAATTTCCTTC
This sequence comes from Schistocerca americana, assembly GCF_021461395.2. Taxonomy (NCBI): domain Eukaryota; kingdom Metazoa; phylum Arthropoda; class Insecta; order Orthoptera; family Acrididae; genus Schistocerca; species Schistocerca americana. The sequence continues at coordinate 129,887,102 of NC_060121.1, forward strand.
ACAAAAGAACTTCAAAATGATAAACGTGAACTTAATTTTCTCGATTTAACAATTTCTATAGAAGATAATTCCTTCCATTTTAATATCTTCCGCAAGGAAACATATTCTGATAATGTCATTCCTGCTGACTCAACCCATCCAAAAGCTCATAAATTGGCATTTTTTCATTCCGCCATTCACCGAATGGTAACCACTCCTTTATCACCTGCGGATCAAAAAAAGGAATTGAATGTCATCAAAGCGATTGCGGTTAATAATGGGTATAACCAGAATATGATCGATTACCTGCTCAATAAGAAAATCTCCCAAAAATGTTCGACTTTGAGAAATATTCTCCCCACGGATACCACAGAAACTAAAAAATTTATTTCCATCCCTTTCCTGGGTAACTTATCGTATAGGATTAAACGTCTTCTGAATAAAAAATATAACTGTAACGTCTCCTTTTCTACAGATAACAGTTTAAAAAGAAATCTTGTACAGTCAGTAGAGATTGCCAGCGATTGGTTTTCTAATTCAGGTATTTACAAGCTAACCTGTAATAACTGCCCCTCTTATTATATTGGTCAAACCGGCAGAGCTGTGAAAACACGATATAAAGAACATCTGTTAGGTAAAAAAGGAACGAATATTCGCAACTCTACCTTTGCTGAACACCTCTTGTTAACCGGCCATACGCCTAAACAGTTAGAAGACACGGTTATTCTACATAGACAGCTCAAAGGACGGAGACTAGATCTGTGGGAAGAGCTATTTATTTTTAAACATCTAGAGCTCAAAGACGGCAATATTCTGAATGATCAGTTGAACCTTGCCTGTAAACAATTTTTCGAAGGCTTTAAACCCGTACTGTGTAATATATAACATTAATGTTGGTAACCTCAGTAGTCTATTTCCTCAGGAAGCTATAATGCACTTTCAAATCCTCCAGTTTACTATCGTTTATATAATGTGTTCTTTTCACGATATATGGCTGCCACTACAGCGGCCCTCATGTAATTTTCTCTTATTCTATATTACGTAGTAACTGGATTGTGGACCAGGTCTCGTAATTTTCTTAAAAGCCATTACCGATTGTTCTTGATGGTTTGACTTATATACGTTCTATGGGCTTCACTAATATGGTAATATAACTTTATATTTTGGCTATATAGACCACTGCATGTAACTCACGGCGGAAGCGCCACCCGTCTTTTTGATGTATGTATCTACGTTATTGTTCCTATACCTCCCACAATGTCATAACGGGAGTGTCAAATGCTTGCCAATTTATTTATTATCACTCTATTTAAGAACGCATTTAAAATTGATGTTTCAAATGTTACTTCAGTACGCCTATCGGCACATAGTTCGCGACATGAGCGCCACCTGCCCTGGCCGCTGTGCTACTACGCTGGCCGATTTTACTCAGTCGCTTAGGCGCTCTGCAACTTCTATGTACCTATTTTATTTGTTTGACAAACCCTGTTGTCGGGGCTATATTTTATATGATTAATGTAACTATGCAGATGTTTGCCTAAACGATAAGGACATATCACTTCATGTTGTTATAATACTGTAAGTACCAAGAATCTTTCTCACATCTTGTAATACAATATTTTCCTAATATATGTTAAACTTTATTCTTGACTCATGCATGCATATTTGAGGGTTGGATTCCCTCTCTTCTTCATCGAAGAGTTTCACTGCCTGGGCTACTCTCAGGGTGCGCCTTCGACGTGGAAGATCCCTGCCGTCACCGTCACCGTCGCCGTCGCCGTCGCCGTCGCCGTCGCCGTCGCCGTCGCCGTCGCCGTCGCCGTCGCCGTCGCCGTCGCCGTCGCCGTCGCCGTCGCCGTCGCCGTCGCCGTCGCCGTCGCCGTCGCCGTCGCCGTCGCCGTCGCCGTCGCCGTCGCCGTCGCCGTCGCCGTCGCCGTCGCCGTCGCCGTCGCCGTCGCCGTCGCCGTCGCCGTCGCCGTCGCCGTCGCCGTCGCCGTCGCCGTCGCCGTCGCCGTCGCCGTCGCCGTCGCCGTCGCCGTCGCCGTCGCCGTCGCCGTCGCCGTCGCCGTCGCCGTCGCCGTCGCCGTCGCCGTCGCCGTCGCCGTCGCCGTCGCCGTCGCCGTCGCCGTCGCCGTCGCCGTCGCCGTCGCCGTCGCCGTCGCCGTCGCCGTCGCCGTCGCCGTCGCCGTCGCCGTCGCCGTCGCCGTCGCCGTCGCCGTCGCCGTCGCCGTCGCCGTCGCCGTCGCCGTCGCCGTCGCCGTCGCCGTCGCCGTCGCCGTCGCCGTCGCCGTCGCCGTCGCCGTCGCCGTCGCCGTCGCCGTCGCCGTCGCCGTCGCCGTCGCCGTCGCCGTCGCCGTCGCCGTCGCCGTCGCCGTCGCCGTCGCCGTCGCCGTCGCCGTCGCCGTCACCGTCACCGTCGCGTGCGTCACCGTCACCGCCGCCGCTTGGTCGCCGCCTTCCGGTCCTTGCAGCCGCCGCAGCCGTCGCCGCCTGCCGGGGCTCGCCGCCCCCGACTGGTCGCCGCCTGCCGGTGCTCGCCGCCGCCGCCGCCGCCGCCGCCGCCTGCCGGTGCTCGCCGCCCCCGCCTGGTCGCCGCCTGCCGGTGCTCGCCGCCGCCGCCGGTGCCCGCCGCCGCCGCCGCCGCCGCCGCCGCCGCCGCCGGTGCCCGCCGCCGCCGTCCGGTGCCGCCGTCCTGACCCTGGTATACGGCCGTCTTCGTCTTCATCCGTCTTCGTCTTTGTCTGTCCCCAGTTTCTGTCCTCTCCTCTTCGTTCTGTTCGTTCTTGTTTCTCTCTTCCGTCATGTCCACCCCCACCACCACTGTCACTACCACCACCACCGCCATTGTCTATACCTCCCCTTCCGCCGCCTCCACCACTATAACTTGGTGTGCCCAGTCCCACCCCCCTCCTTCCATTCCACCTCTCCTCACTCTCCCTTCACCCTCTATCTTTGTCGCCCCCTCTCCCGCTTCTTCCTCCCGCTCCTCTCGTTCTGATCCCTTCCCCCCACTCCCCCAGCCTGTCACTGCAGCCCCAGCTCGGGTGATGGCCCGTCGGGCCACTGCCCACGCCCAGCTCTCCCCGTCACCTTCGCCATCACCGCCGCCACTGCCACCGTCATCGTCATCGTCGCCGTCGCCTTCACCGTCACCGTCACCATCTCCGGCGCCGACTCCGGCCCCGGGACCTGCTCCTCCCCGCCACATTCCCGTTGTTCCCATCCCCCACACCTCCTCCACCGCCGTCAAGCGCCCCGGTGGCACCCCTGCTTCCTCTGCTTCCAAAAAGGCTGCGCCTCGTCCTCCTTCCCCCACCCATGATGCCATGGAAGTCTCCCCGCCTGTCCCTGCCCCCTCATCCTCCTCCTCTCCCCCTTCCTCCTACCGCTACCTCCTCTCCCGTCCTGATCCCTCTCTCCTTGAAGCCCGGAACCTCACCCTCTTCCTTCGCCAGCATTGTCCTGGTGCCCCCATCTCCCTCCTCACTCCTCGCCGCGATTCTGTTCTCATCTCCTCCCCCAGCCCAACCCTCCATACTGACATCCTCTCCCGCCTCCCCATCAACCGTTTTGGTCCCAACGCCTCCCTTACCCCTGCTCCTTCTCCATCTCCTACCCGCCAACCCCAACCCCCGCGTCGCCCGCCGACCCTCACCGCCGTGATCACGCGGCTCAGTCCGTCGATCACGGAGGAGGAGGTGTTGGCGGAGCTCCAGGCCCATCCCACGCTGGAGGTGCGGGCGGTCCGCCGCATTTTCAACTCGGCCGGCCCCACCCGCCTTATGCGGGTTTTCTCTGAGGACGCCCCCTCCATTGACCGTCTCCTGAAGGAGGGTGCCCTCCTCTTCCACCAGCGGTACAAGGTCGACCCTTCCCGTTCCCCTCCTCAATCCCTGCGCTGCCAGAGGTGTCTGCGCTATAATGCGCACCCCACAGCTGAGTGCCGCGAGGCCCCCACCTGCCCGCATTGTCGGCAGGCGCACTTCCTCCGGCAGTGCCCTAACCTCCAATCCCCTCCCTCCTGTAATACCTGCAATCTCCCTCATCCCACTTACTCCCAAAAGTGCAAAGCCCGACCACCTCCAACCACTCCTGAACTCACCGTACCTGTCCGTCCTCTGGATGCCCCCACCCCTCCTGGCAATTCCCTTCGTCCCCCACCCACCGCTGAGGACATCATCAGGTTCCTCACCATCGTCCTCCAGAATGTTCATCCCTTTCAGCGCCCTCACACCCTCCAGCAGATCTCCCTTGCTGCCCGTTCCATCTTCCACCTCAAGATGTACGCCACCTACTCCAACAACCAGGCCCATTTGACCTTCTCCCGTCTTGACACCCTCGTTTAAATCCCAGTCATGGCGCGACAGCAACGTATCCTTTTCAACAACATCCGCTCCCTTCCCGTCAACAAAAACCTGTTCCTGCACACCCTTGCCACCCACCGCGTGGATGCCTTCCTCCTCAATGAAACCTTCCTGCAACCCCACCACACAGTCCACACTTCGCCCTACCTCCTCCACCACTCCGATAATCCCCTCCCGATTGCACGTGGCGGAGTTGCCATTGGTCACCACCGCCAGATCCCCGTTCGGCTCCAACCTCTCCTTCCTGACCCCACCGAACACCTGATCCTTAGTCTCTTCTTCCCCGGCCTTACCGTTACCTGCGCCACCATCTATGTCCGCCCCAACGCTCCTATTCCCTTCGACTTCCTCTCCCACGTCGATCGTACCTTTTCCTCCTACGTGATCGCCGCCAACCTCAACATCCATAGTCGTTCCGCTGCCCAGTTACGGCGATGGCATCGGTTCCTCTCCACCCTTCAAGGTGACCTCGTCCCCATCCCCCGGCATACCCGTCCTGAATCCAACTCCACTCCTGATGTTATCCTCTCCTCCCCCAACCTCCTTGGCCGCATAACGGTGGATGTCCTGGAGCCTATTGGTAGCGACCATCTCCCTGTCCTCCTCACCGTTTCAGACGGTCGTCGCCCTCGCCCTGACCCTCGTACTGACCCTCCCCCTAAGTATGTCCACGACTATTCCCGAGCCGACTGGAATGCCTACCGGGATACCCTTTCCACCCAGGTCGATAGCCACCCTCTCACCTACCATCACCCTGACGATGTCACCCATGCCGCCTCCTTTCTCCAGCGGACCTTGTCTGAGGCCGTGGAGGCCCACGTTCCTACTGTCGCCATCCACCCCCACCGTCCTACCTTACCCCCACAGGCCGTTCTCCTCCTCCATGAATCCCGTCGTCTCTACCGTGCCTTCCTCCGCACGCGTGACCCAGACACACTCCGACGCCACCGGCAACTCCAGCGACACGTTCGTAATTTGCTCGCGGCTAAGAAACGCCGGGACTGGCGACAGACATGCACCCGTTTAAATGCAATCCTACCAATCAACTCGTCCAAGTTCTGGTCGGCCTTCCGTCGCCTTACCGGAACTAAACCCTCCCCCTATTATCCTCTTCTCCATGATGATCACCCTTTCCCTGACTCCCTTAGTAAGGCCAATCACTTTGCCTCCTACCTCTCCGATGTATTTTCCGTCCCCGATGATCCCCAGTTCGATTACTCCCTCTTCCCGGATATCCACGATCGAACTGACACCTCTTCCCCTCCCCTCGCTCCTGGCTTCCAGTACTTGGACAACATTACACACACGGAACTCAATGCCCCTATCACTACACAGGATCTCATTGCTACCCTCCGCACAAAACGCAACACCGCTCCTGGTCACGATTGTGCCACCTACCGTCACCTTCGTGAAGCTCCTGTCTCTTTCCTCTCCACCCTGGCCAGGCTCTACAATGTAGTCCTGTCCACCGGTTACTACCCCGACCTGTGGAAAACCTCCCGTATCCTCATGTTCCTTAAACCTGGCAAACCGCCGTCCGCCGTCTCCTCCTACCGTCCCATCAGCCTTACCTCGGTCTTCAGCAAGGTCCTAGAATCTATCCTCACCCGCCGCATCCACCAGCATCTCCGCCAGCACCGCCTCCTTCCCGTCACCCAGTGTGGCTTTCGGCCATCCTTCTCTTCCGACGATCTTCTCCTTCACCTCACTCATCTCCTTTCCGAACAGCTTAATTCCCGTCGCTCCGCCATCTTCCTCTCACTTGACCTCGAACGCGCTTATGACCGCGTCTGGCATTCCGGTCTCCTCTTCAAGCTCCAAACCTTTGCCCTTCCCATTAACTACGTCCGTCTGATCGGTTCCTTTCTCTCCCGCCGTCCTTCCTATGTCACCATCCATAACACCGATTCCTACACCTTTTTCCCCTCCGCCGGTGTGCCCCAAGGCTCCGTCCTCTCCCCCCTTCTGTACCTTTTGTACACGGCGGACATGCCGCCGCCGTCGCCCCCTGTCCACCTCCTCCAGTTTGCCGATGACACCGCCTTCCTCGCCCTTGCCCCCACCCTGCAACGCTCCCAACGCCTTCTCCAATCCCATCTTGACCGGTTCACCGCTTGGTGTAACCAGTGGTTGCTCAAGGTCAATCCCTCCAAAACCCAGGCGATCATTGTAGGCAAAACCACCCCTTCCTTCCGCCTCCTTAATTTCTATCTCACCGTCTATGGCCGTCCTATCGCCCTCACTCCCACCCTTAAGTACCTTGGCGTCACCCTCGACCGTCGCCTCTCCTGGACTCCCCATCTCCAGACGATCCAAGCCAAGGCACGTTCCCGACTCCGTCTCCTCAAGCTCCTTTCCGGCCGCACGTGGGGTCTGGACCCCTCCACAATCCTACACACCTATAAATATCTCATCCGCCCTATCCTTTGTTACGCCCATCCAGCCTGGATCTCCGCCCCACCTACCTTTTATAAATCCCTCCAAATCCTTGAACGCCATGCTCTCCGCCTTGCCTATCGCATCCGTCTCCCCTCCCCCACGCGGATCCTGTATGATCTCATCCCCTTCCCCCACCTCCTCCTTTTTCTTGAAAGGATACGTATCCTGTACACCTCACGTAAACTTGATCCTCCTCACCCGCTCCTTTCCCCGATCCTCTCCCACCCCCGCCCGCTGCCGCGCCTGTATTCCCACGTCCCACCCGGTCTCCATCTCTCCACCCTCCATACCCTCTCCCAAGGTGGCTTCCGCCAGCTCCCTCTCCCTGATGATGTCCTCGTCCCCTCCATCTACCCCTCCTATCAACTTTGACCCTGCCCCGCCCCCCACTTCCCGTGTCCTTTCCTTTCGGCACCCTCCCTCCCTTCTCTTCTCTTCCCTTCTTTTTCCGTCTCCCTGTCCCCTCCCTTCCCCCTCTTCCACCGGGCTTCCTCTCCTCCTTCCTCTCCCCCTTCCTCCCTCCCCCCTATCTCCCCTGCCCGTGGCATCTCTGCTCTCCCCTCTCGCTCTCCCTCTCCCCTTCTTCCTCCTCCTCCTCTCTTGGCAGGTCCCCGGACTCGCACACGTATAGTGAACATTCGCGCGCCGGAGATCGTCGCCTTTTGTGTCTCGTGTGTGTGACGTCGTATAGTGTTTTTGGTGTCCGCCGTCCCACTCCTACGTTCACTTGTGCCATCGGTCTCATCAGTGCTTTGTGCGCCGTGCCGACGTGTTTTCCGTGTTGTTATCGTCACATGTGAACGACTCCGTGTTTTTTATGTCTCTGTGACCTCTCTCTTTTGCCCGTCACTTTGTTATTTGTCATTCACCATGTTTTATACTCTTGTAAAACGCTATGGCTGAAGAGCGGCGTAGTGTGCCGCTGCCAGCCTACCTGAGTTGTACAGGTTTTAAAATAACAATAAAGTAAAAAAAAAAAAAAAAAAAAAAAAAACTTGACTCATGTTTCATACCTTAATATATATTACGATGTTCATTGTCCCCAGGCGTCTTCTGAAGAAGATAGATTTATATCTATTGAAACCTAGGTAAAGAATACTTTATCCTTTGCAACTGGTCGGCTGTTCTTAGTCTGATTTACGTGGAACCATTGCTGTAGCGCAGCTATGTTTAAAGTACTGAAATTCTTGCCTGCCGAGGTATCAAAAGCTGCATCCAGGTATATGGACATCAAATTAAAAATTGTGAAAGCAGGTATGGCTATTGACTTTAATCACCAGTGCCTACAGAAAGACATAATCCCTGATTATGTGAAGGCGTACGTAAATTTTAAACAGTGTAACAGGGTGCCTTCTATTAAAAAGAAGCTAGTGCGTTTAGTCATTTCCGAGAGCACAGTAAATTTGTACAAGAAAAAAGATGTCCTTAATAGTGAAGCCTACTGTATACACCTATTTTTAACTAAAGCCTTTAAAGATCTTTGTAATTTTCAAATTGACCACCTGTGGAATAGTATTAATGAATGGCTCTCTAATCGTAAAGAAATAATCAAGGCCAGACATGAAAGAAAGCTTTTAAAGTTTAGTAATAGGACCACAAGTAAAAGTGATAATACAGCAGACAATAGTGTTAAGCACCTATTTTACGATAGAGTACTAAATAAAACCAATATTTCTTTTACGCAGGCCGAAAATGACTTGTTGTGTAAAGGCCTTAAATATAATTTGCCTGCTAAACTCGATAAATATCCAGTTATTTGTAATCTCATTGTAGATCTAAAAATCGGTTTAGAATCTCTGAAATTAGAGAAAACGGAGCAAGTCAAATGTGCCTACGAATGTAACAACATAATAGAAAAAGAAATTAAATTATCTCCTAATAAGCAATCGGGCGAATACAGTATAATAAAAAGCATTAATCATAAACTTAGAGAGCACGACGCATTAATCACTAAGAGTGACAAAGGGAACACCGTGGTCGTGGCTTATAAAAATGAATATATAGAGAAGACTGTAAAGTTTTTTGAGGAAAACGACATCACTGAGGTTACTGTAGATCCTACTACTGAACTGCAAAATGAAATCCGGCGTACTTTAACGAATTCCGTCAGCTTGTCCAATAAGTTCCAAAAGAAAGGGCTTATAAATATGAACCCTAAACCACCAGTGCTTAGAAGTCAGTTTAAACTGCATAAACAAAATCACCCGATCCGCCCTATAGTGAATGGTATAGGCAGTCCACATCACACACTTGCTAGGCGCCTCCATTTTAAAATTAAAGATGCTTTCACTTTTGAAAATAATTTTTCTGTAAAAAACAGTAAGGAATTAATTAACAATATTCAATCTATAAGTTGTACACCTGACACTAGACTGGTGTCCTTTGACATCGTCAGCCTTTACACAAATGTTCCGGTTGATGAAACCATAGACCTTGTAAAAGAGAATCTTCTTAAACACAAAAAATTAAGTGAAACTCAGATTGCCGAACTCATTGGTTTGCTCAAGGTCATTTTAAAATACAATTACTTCACATTTAACGGGAAAATGTATGTACAACCAGATGGTCTAGCAATGGGTAGCCCCCTCGCCGGTATTCTAGCAGAGGTTTTCATTAACGCCCTAGAAACAACGTTCTTCAATTCAAGTTCAGATTTACGCCACAAAATCCGCTATTATGCACGGTATGTTGATGACATTTTCATTGCTTTTGATGGCACTGATCATGAGTTAGAGCATCTCTTTAACACTTTCAACGGTTTACATGAAAAAATTTCCTTCACAAAAGAACTTCAAAATGATAAACGTGAACTTAATTTTCTCGATTTAACAATTTCTATAGAAGATAATTCCTTCCATTTTAATATCTTCCGCAAGGAAACATATTCTGATAATGTCATTCCTGCTGACTCAACCCATCCAAAAGCTCATAAATTGGCATTTTTTCATTCCGCCATTCACCGAATGGTAACCACTCCTTTATCACCTGCGGATCAAAAAAAGGAATTGAATGTCATCAAAGCGATTGCGGTTAATAATGGGTATAACCAGAATATGATCGATTACCTGCTCAATAAGAAAATCTCCCAAAAATGTTCGACTTTGAGAAATATTCTCCCCACGGATACCACAGAAACTAAAAAATTTATTTCCATCCCTTTCCTGGGTAACTTATCGTATAGGATTAAACGTCTTCTGAATAAAAAATATAACTGTAACGTCTCCTTTTCTACAGATAACAGTTTAAAAAGAAATCTTGTACAGTCAGTAGAGATTGCCAGCGATTGGTTTTCTAATTCAGGTATTTACAAGCTAACCTGTAATAACTGCCCCTCTTATTATATTGGTCAAACCGGCAGAGCTGTGAAAACACGATATAAAGAACATCTGTTAGGTAAAAAAGGAACGAATATTCGCAACTCTACCTTTGCTGAACACCTCTTGTTAACCGGCCATACGCCTAAACAGTTAGAAGACACGGTTATCCTACATAGACAGCTCAAAGGACGGAGACTAGATCTGTGGGAAGAGCTATTTATTTTTAAACATCTAGAGCTCAAAGACGGCAATATTCTGAATGATCAGTTGAACCTTGCCTGTAAACAATTTTTCGAAGGCTTTAAACCCGTACTGTGTAATATATAACATTAATGTTGGTAACCTCAGTAGTCTATTTCCTCAGGAAGCTATAATGCACTTTCAAATCCTCCAGTTTACTATCGTTTATATAATGTGTTCTTTTCACGATATATGGCTGCCACTACAGCGGCCCTCATGTAATTTTCTCTTATTCTATATTACGTAGTAACTGGATTGTGGACCAGGTCTCATAATTTTCTTAAAAGCCATTACCGATTGTTCTTGATGGTTTGACTTATATACGTTCTATGGGCTTCACTAATATGGTAATATAATTTTTTTTTTTTTTACTTTATTGTTATTTTAAAACCTGTACAACTCAGGTAGGCTGGCAGCGGCACACTACGCCGCTCTTCAGCCATAGCGTTTTACAAGAGTATAAAACATGGTGAATGGCAATGAACAAAGTGACGGCCAAAAGAGAGAGGTCACAGAGACATAAAAAACACGGAGTCGTTCACATGTGACGATAACAACACTGAAAACACGTCGGCACGGCGCACAAAACACTGATGAGTCCGACGGCACAAGTGAACGTAGGAGTGGGACGGCGGACACCAAAAACACTATACGACGTCACACACACGAGACACAAAAGGCGACGATCTCCGGCGCGCGAATGTTCACTATACGTGTGCGAGTCCGGGGACCTGCCAAGAGAGGAGGAGGAGGAAGGGGAGTGGGAGAGCGAGAGGGGAGAGCAGAGATGCCACGGGCAGGGGAGATAGGGGGGAGGGAGGAAGGGGGAGAGGAAGCCCCGGGGAAGAGGGGGAAGGGAGGGGACAGGGAGACGGAAAAAGAAGGGAAGAGAAGAGAAGGGAGGGAGGGTGCCGAAAGGAAAGGACACGGGAAGTGGGGGGCGGGGCAGGGTCAATGTTGATAGGAGGGGTAGATGGAGGGGACGAGGACATCATCAGGGAGAGGGAGCTGGCGGAAGCCACCTTGGGAGAGGGTATGGAGGGTGGAGAGATGGAGACCGGGTGGGACGTGGGAATACAGGCGCGGCAGCGGGCGGGGGTGGGAGAGGATCGGGGAAATGAGCGGGTGAGGAGGATCAAGTTTACGTGAGGTGTACAGGATACGTATCCTTTCAAGGAAAAGGAGGAGGTGGGGGAAGGGGATGAGATCATACAGGATCCGCGTGGGGGAGGGGAGACGGATGCGATAGGCAAGGCGGAGAGCATGGCGTTCAAGGATTTGGAGGGATCTATAGAAGGTAGGGGGGGGCGGAGATCCAGGCTGGATGGGCGTAACAAAGGATAGGGCGGATGAGGGATTTATAGGTGTGGAGGATTGTGGAGGGGTCCAGACCCCACGTGCGGCCGGAAAGGAGCTTGAGGAGACGGAGTCGGGAACGTGCCTTGACTTGGATTGTCTGGAGATGGGGAGTCCAGGAGAGGCGACGGTCGAGGGTGACGCCAAGGTACTTAAGGGTGGGAGTGAGGGCGATAGGACGGCCATAGACGGTGAGATAGAAATCAAGGAGGCGGAAGGAAGGGGTGGTTTTGCCTACAATGATCGCCTGGGTTTTGGAGGGATTGACCTTGAGCAACCACTGGTTGCACCAAGCGGTGAACCGGTCAAGATGGGATTGGAGAAGGCGTTGGGAGCGTTGCAGGGTGGGGGCAAGGGCGAGGAAGGCGGTGTCATCGGCAAACTGGAGGAGGTGGACGGGGGGCGACGGCGGCGGCATGTCCGCCGTGTACAAAAGGTACAGAAGGGGGGAGAGGACGGAGCCTTGGGGCACACCGGCGGAGGGGAAAAAGGTGTAGGAATCGGTGTTATGGATGGTGACATAGGAAGGACGGCGGGAGAGAAAGGAACCGATCAGACGGACGTAGTTAATGGGAAGGGCAAAGGTTTGGAGCTTGAAGAGGAGACCGGAATGCCAGACGCGGTCATAAGCGCGTTCGAGGTCAAGTGAGAGGAAGATGGCGGAGCGACGGGAATTAAGCTGTTCGGAAAGGAGATGAGTGAGGTGAAGGAGAAGATCGTCGGAAGAGAAGGATGGCCGAAAGCCACACTGGGTGACGGGAAGGAGGCGGTGCTGGCGGAGATGCTGGTGGATGCGGCGGGTGAGGATAGATTCTAGGACCTTGCTGAAGACCGAGGTAAGGCTGATGGGACGGTAGGAGGAGACGGCGGACGGCGGTTTGCCAGGTTTAAGGAACATGAGGATACGGGAGGCTTTCCACAGGTCGGGGTAGTAACCGGTGGACAGGACTACATTGTAGAGCCTGGCCAGGGTGGAGAGGAAAGAGACAGGAGCTTCACGAAGGTGACGGTACGTGCCACGATCGTGACCAGGAGCGGTGTTGCGTTTTGTGCGGAGGGTAGCAATGAGATCCTGTGTAGTGATAGGGGCATTGAGTTCCGTGTGTGTAATGTTGTCCAAGTACTGGAAGCCAGGAGCGAGGGGAGGGGAAGAGGTGTCAGTTCGATCGCGGATATCCGGGAAGAGGGAGTAATCGAACTGGGGATCATCGGGGATGGAAAATACATCGGAGAGGTAGGAGGCAAAGTGATTGGCCTTACTAAGGGAGTCAGGGAAAGGGTGATCATCATGGAGAAGAGGATAATAGGGGGAGGGTTTAGTTCCGGTAAGGCGACGGAAGGCCGACCAGAACTTGGACGAGTTGATTGGTAGGGTTGCATTTAAACGGGTGCATGTCTGTCGCCAGTCCCGGCGTTTCTTAGCCGCGAGCAAATTACGAACGTGTCGCTGGAGTTGCCGGTGGCGTCGTAGTGTGTCCGGGTCACGCGTGCGGAGGAAGGCACGGTAGAGACGACGGGATTCACGGAGGAGGAGAACGGCCTGTGGGGGTAAGGTAGGACGGTGGGGGTGGATGGCGACAGTAGGAACGTGGGCCTCCACGGCCTCAGACAAGGTCTGCTGGAGAAAGGAGGCAGCATGGGTGACATCGTCAGGGTGGTGGTAGGTGAGAGGGTGGCTATCGACCTGGGTGGAAAGGGTATCCCGGTAGGCATTCCAGTCGGCTCGGGAATAGTCGTGGACATACTTAGGGGGAGGGTCAGTACGAGGGTCGGGGCGAGGGCGACGACCGTCTGAAACGGTGAGGAGGACAGGGAGATGGTCGCTACCAATAGGCTCCAGGACATCCACCGTTATGCGGCCAAGGAGGTTGGGGGAGGAGAGGATAACATCAGGAGTGGAGTTGGATTCAGGACGGGTATGCCGGGGGATGGGGACGAGGTCACCTTGAAGGGTGGAGAGGAACCGATGCCATCGCCGTAACTGGGCAGCGGAACGACTATGGATGTTGAGGTCGGCGGCGATCACGTAGGAGGAAAAGGTACGATCGACGTGGGAGAGGAAGTCGAAGGGAATAGGAGCGTTGGGGCGGACATAGATGGTGGCGCAGGTAACGGTAAGGCCGGGGAAGAAGAGACTAAGGATCAGGTGTTCAGTGGGGTCGGGAAGGAGAGGTTGGAGCCGAACGGGGATCTGGCGGTGGTGACCAATGGCAACTCCGCCACGCGCAATCGGGTGGGGATTATCGGAGCGGTGGAGGAGGTAGGGCGAAGTGTGGACTGTGTGGTGGGGTTGCAGGAAGGTTTCATTGAGGAGGAAGGCATCCACGCGGTGGGTGGCAAGGGTGTGCAGGAACAGGTTTTTGTTGGCGGGAAGGGAGCGGATGTTGTTGAAAAGGATACGTTGCTGTCGCGCCATGACTGGGATTTAAACGAGGGTGTCAAGACGGGAGAAGGTGAAATGGGCCTGGTTGTTGGAGTAGGTGGCGTACATTTTGAGTTGGAAGATGGAACGGGCAGCAAGGGAGATCTGCTGGAGGGTGTGAGGGCGCTGAAAGGGATGAACATTCTGGAGGACGATGGTGAGGAACCTGATGATGTCCTCAGCGGTGGGTGGGGGACGAAGGGAATTGCCAGGAGGGGTGGGGGCGTCCAGAGGACGGACAGGTACGGTGAGTTCAGGAGTGGTTGGAGGGGGTCGGGCTTTACACTTTTGGGAGTAGGTGGGATGAGGGAGATTGCAGGTATTACAGGAGGGAGGGGATTGGAGGTTAGGGCACTGCCGGAGGAAGTGAGCCTGCCGACAATGCGGGCAGGTGGGGGCCTCGCGGCACTCAGCTGTGGGGTGCGCATTATAGCGCAGACACCTCTGGCAGCGCAGGGATTGAGGAGGGGAACGGGAAGGGTCGACCTTGTACCGCTGGTGGAAGAGGAGGGCACCCTCCTTCAGGAGACGGTCAATGGAGGGGGCGTCCTCAGAGAAAACCCGCATAAGGCGGGTGGGGCCGGCCGAGTTGAAAATGCGGCGGACCGCCCGCACCTCCAGCGTGGGATGGGCCTGGAGCTCCGCCAACACCTCCTCCTCCGTGATCGACGGACTGAGCCGCGTGATCACAGCGGTGAGGGTCGGCGGGCGACGCGGGGGTTGGGGTTGGCGGGTAGGAGATGGAGAAGGAGCAGGGGTAAGGGAGGCGTTGGGACCAAAACGGGTGATGAGGAGATGGGAGAGGATGTCAGTATGGAGGGTTGGGCTGGGGGAGGAGATGAGAACAGAATCTCGGCGAGGAGTGAGGAGGGAGATGGGGGCACCAGGACAATGCTGGCGAAGGAAGAGGGTGAGGTTCCGGGCTTCAAGGAGAGAGGGATCAGGACGGGAGAGGAGGTAGCGGTAGGAGGAAGGGGGAGAGGAGGAGGATGAGGGGGCAGGGACAGGCGGGGAGACTTCCATGGCATCATGGGTGGGGGAAGGAGGACGAGGCGCAGCCTTTTTGGAAGCAGAGGAAGCATGGGTGCCACCGGGGCGCTTGACGGCGGTGGAGGAGGTGTGGGGGATGGGAACAACGGGAATGTGGCGGGGAGGGGCAGGTCCCGGGGCCGGAGTCGGCGCCGGAGATGGTGACGGTGACGGTGAAGGCGACGGCGACGATGACGATGACGGTGGCAGTGGCGGCGGTGATGGCGAAGGTGACGGGGAGAGCTGGGCGTGGGCAGTGGCCCGACGGGCCATCACCCGAGCTGGAGCTGCAGTGACAGGCTGGGGGAGTGGGGGGAAGGGATCAGAACGAGAGGAGCGGGAGGAAGAAGCGGGAGAGGGGGCGACAAAGATAGAGGGTGAAGGGAGAGTGAGGAGAGGTGGAATGGAAGGAGGGGGGTGGGACTGGGCACACCAAGTTATAGTGGTGGAGGCGGCGGAAGGGCAGGTATAGACAATGGCGGTGGTGGTAGTAGTGACAGTGGTGGTGGGGGTGGACATGACGGGAGAGAGAAACAAGAACGAACAGAACGAAGAGGAGAGGACAGAAACTGGGGACAGACAAAGACGGAGACGGATGAAGACGAAGACGGCCGTAGACCAGGGTCAGGACGGCGGCGATGGTGGCGACCAGGCGGCACCGGATGGCGGCGGCGGCGGCGGCGGCGGCGGCGGCGGCGGCGGGCACCGGCGGCGGCGGCGGCGGCGGCGGCGGCGAGCACCGGCAGGCGGCGGGCGGCGGGCACCGGCGGCGGCGGCGGCGGCGAGCACCGGCAGGCGGCGGCGGCGGGCACCGGCAGGCGGCGACCAGGCGGGGGCGGCGAGCCCCGGCAGGCGGCGGCGGCGACGGCGACGGCGGCGGCGGCGAGCCCCGGCAGGCGGCGACGGCTGCGGCGGCTGCAAGGACCGGAAGGCGGCGACCAAGCGGCGGCGGCAAGCAGACGACACGGCAGGGATCTTCCACGTCGAAGGCGCACCCTGAGAGTAGCCCAGGCAGTGAAACTCTTCGATGAAGAAGAGAGGGAATCCAACCCTCGAATGTCGGGTAATATAATTTTTTTTTTTTTTTTTTTTTTTTTCTTTATTGTATTTCAATTCCCCTATCGGGGCGGGCTGGCAGCAGCATATGCGCTGCTCTTCAGCCGAAAGACATAGAACAAAACAATAGGAGACATTTAAAAACAGCAAAGGAGAGAAGAAGGCGAACATAGATATAAAAAGGGAGAACATCATGGAAGGCAATATACAAAAAACGGGGTGACTGTAAAATGGAGATAAAAAACTGTTTAAAAGTAGCACACACAAAAAGCCACACACTGCGACGATTAAAAGAAACACAAGGCACAGTATGACTGGAGCATAAAGGTGTTGACGGCTGGCATAGCACACAGCGTAGCACTGACGGCGAACCTCAAGGCAGCACACAATTAAAATCACACCTCTTGACGCACACGAGAAAAGCACGAAACACAACACTGACGTGGCACACTGATGTTGATCAATACAGAGGATCTGCCAGGTTCAAGGAGATGAGGGAGACCTGAAGAAGGGAGGGAGGGGAAGAGATGGGGGAGGGGAAATGGGGGGCGCTCGGAAGAGGGCCAGGTAGGGAGGGATGTGGGAAGGAGAGAGGCAAGTATGGGGTGCAGGGTCTCAGGGGAGGGGGGGATGGAGGAAAATCCGCTCTGGGAGAAGGAGGAAAGAGGAGAAGGGGGCCCTGGGGAGGGGGGGGGGAACAAGGCCGGGTTATAGTTGGAAGGAAGGGTATATGTCACGGCGAAGTTCGTCATCCGGGAGGGGGAGGCGTTGGAAATTGCCCTGATGAAGGAGATGGAGGGTGTGGAGGTGGAGAGAGGGAGGGATACAGCGATAGAGGCGCGGCAACGGGCGGGGGGTGGAGAGGAAGGAGGAAACCAGAGGGTGGGGGGGATCAACCCTGCGAACAATGTAAAGGATGCGGAGATGTTGGAGGAACAAGAGGAGGTGGGGGAAGGGGATCAGTTCATACAGGAGCCGTGTGGGGGAAGGAAGGCGGATACGGAAGGCAAGGCGGAGCGCATGGCGTTCAAGGATTTGGAGAGCCTTGTAAAAGCGGGTGGGGGCGGAGATCCAGGCGACGCTGGCATAACAGAGGATAGGATGGATGAGGGATTTGTAGGTGTGGAGGATGGTAGAAGGATGCAATCCCCATGTCCGGCCGGACAGGAGTTTCAGCAGGTGGAGGCGGGAATGGGCTTTCTGCTGGATGGTCAGGAGATGAGGGGTCCAGGTGAGGTGTCGGTCAAGGGTGAGGCCAAGGTATTTCAGGGTGGGGGTGAGTTGGATAGGACGACCATAAAGGGTGAGGTAGAAATCTTGGAGGCGAAAGGAGCGAGTGGTACGGCCTATGATGATTGCCTGGGTTTTGGAGGGGTTGAGACGGAGGAGCCACTGGTTACACCAAGTGGTGAACTGGTTAAGGTGGGTTTGGAGGGTACGTTGAGACCTTTGAAGGGTAGGATAGAGAGCCAGGAAGGCGGTGTCATCAGCATATTGGAGAAGGTGAACTGGTGGGGGTGGCTTGGGCATATCAGCTGTATACAAGAGATAAAGGAGAGGGGAGAGGACAGAACCCTGGGGGACGCCAGCCGTGGGGTAAAAGATACGGGAGTTGGTGTTGTGGAGGGCGACATAGGAAGGACGGTGCGAGAGGAAGGAAGGGACCAGACGGACAAAATTGATAGGCAGGGCGTAGGTTGGGAGTTTAAAGAGGAGACCGGGATGCCATACACGGTCATAGGCATTTTGGAGGTCAAGGGAAACAAAAATGGCGGAGCGACGGGAGTTGAGCTGGAGGGACAGAAGGTGAACAAGGTTGAGGAGTTGGTCATCAGCAGAGAAGGAGGGTCGGAAGCCACACTGGGTAAGGGGGAGGAGGTGGTGTTGAGCAAGGTGCCGATGGATACGGTGGGAGAGGATGGATTCAAGGACCTTACTGAAGACGGAGGTGAGGCAGATGGGACGATAGGAAGAGGCGGCAGAAGGGGGTTTGTTGGGTTTGAGGAAGAGGAGGACGCGGGAGGTCTTCCACAGGTCAGGGTAGAAGCCAGTAGAGAGGATGACATTATAGAGATGGGCGAGGACAGTTAGGAAGGAATAGGGGCTTTCTCGAAGGTGACGGTAGGTGACACAGTCGTGACCAGGGGCCGTGTTGCGTTTGGACTGGAGGAGAAGTTTAATGTCTTGTGCTGTGATGGGAGTGTTGACGTCCGAGGGGGGCAACTGCCCCAAGTACTGGAGACTAGGAGCAAGTGGAGCGACTGAGGTATCAGCACGTTCCATGACGGTGGGGAAAAGAGAATAATCAAAGTGGGGATCATCGGGGATGGAGAAGACCTCGGAAAGGTGGGAAGCGAAGTGGTTGGCCTTACTGAGGTTGTCTGAAAGGGGGCGATCGTTATGGAGAAGGGGGTAGTGGGGAGCGGAAAGGGAACCAGTAAGACGATGGAAGGCAGACCAGTACTTGGAGGAGTTGATAGGGAGGGTGGCATTGAGTCGTGTGCAGGTCTGGCGCCAGTCCCGGCGTTTCGTTGCTGTAATAAGGTTCCGTACGTGTCGCTGTATTTGCCGGTGGCATTGGAGTGTATCCCTGTCACGAGTGCGGAGGAAGGAGCGATAGAGGCGGCGGGATTCACGGAGGAGGAGGACAGCCCGCGGAGGGAGAGTGGGACGGTGTGGGTGGATGGTTTTAGTAGGAACATGGGCCTCCACGGCGTCAGTAATTACCGTCTGAAGGAAGGACGAGGCGCGGATGATGTCGTCAGGATGGCGATAGGTAAGAGGGTGGCTTTCGACCTGGGTGGAGATGGAGTCCCGGTAGGCAGCCCAGTTGGCACGGCGATAGTCATGGACGACCTTGGGAGGGGGTGCAGGTTGCGGAGCTGGAGGGGGGCGGTTTGCAGACGTTATGGTGAGAAGGACAGGGAGGTGATCGCTACCTGTGGGGTCAAGGACGGCGACAGTGATACGCCCAAGGAGGTTGGCGGAGGCAATGACAACATCGGGGGTGGTGTTACTTTCGGGTCGGGTGTGCTGGGGAATGGGAACAAGGTCACCCTGGATTGTGGAGAGGAACTGATGCCACCGCCGAAGGGCAGCAGGAGTGCGGCTATGGACGTTGAGGTCGGCGGCAATCACATAGGTGGAGAAGGTGTGATCAATGTGTGAGATGAAGTCATAAGGAAGAGGAGCAGTGGAGCGGACATAGATGGTGGCACAGGTAATGGTGAGGGAGGGGAAGAAGACGCTAAGGATAAGGTGTTCAGTGGGGTCATTGAGGAGAGGTTGTGGCCGGACGGGGATATGCTTAAGGTGGCCAATCGCGACTCCACCCTGCGCACGAGGACCAGGAGCATCAGTGCGGTGGAGGATATAGGGGGAGGAGCGGACAGAATGGTGGGGCTGGAGAAAGGTTTCATTCAGGAGGAAGGCGTCGACCTGGTGGTGGGAGAGGGTGTGCATGAGGAGGTATTTGTTGGAGCGGAAGGAGCGAATGTTCTGGAAGAGGATGCGAGACTCGTGCCGCGCCATGACGGGAAGGAGGGGGGGGAAGAGAGGGAAGGGAAGAGACTTAAACTAGGGTGTCGAGGCGGGTGAAGGTGAAGTGGGCTTGGTTGTGGGAGTAAGTGGCGAAGGTGTTCAGGTGGAACACAGAGCGAGCAGCAAGGGATATTTGTTGGAAGGTGTGCGGGCGCTGAAAAGGGTGAATGTTTTGGAGTACAACGGTAATGAACCGGATGATGTCCTCGGCCGTGGGGGGTGGACGGAGGGAATTGTTAGGATGGACAGGAGGATCGACGGGACGAACTGGGACTGTAAGTTCAGGGGTGGCTGGAGGGGGTTTAGCTTTACACTTGTAGGAGTATGTGGGATGGGGGCCATTGCAGGTATTACAGGAAGGGGGAGCAGCGAGGTTGGGGCAGTTCTTGAGAAAGTGGGAGGCCTTGCAATGGGGACAGGTGGGGGGGTTTTTGCAGGTGGGAGTCAGGTGGTCATTGTACATCAGGCACCGTTGGCAACGGTAGGATTGGGGAGGGGATTTGGAGGATTCAACAGGGTGGCGACGGTGGTATATCAGGGCACCCTGGGTGAGGAGATGGTCTATGGACGGGGCGGACTCTGAGAATACCCGCATGAGGTAGGTGGGACCAGAGGCATTGTGGATACGGCGAGCAGAGCGGATGTCCAAGTCCGGGTGGGAGTTCAATTCTACCAACACTTCATCCTCTGTGATCACCGGGCTGAGCTTGGTGATCACAGCGGTGTAGGTGGGGGGGCGACGGGGAGGCTGGGGCTGACGAGGAGTGGAAGCGGAAAGGAAGGGTGTCAGAGAGGCGTGGGGGCCAAACATAACTCGTGGGAGTTTTCGCAGGAGGTCTGTGTGAAATGATGGGGATGGGGACTTGATAAGGACTGTGTCCCTGCGGGGAATGAGTTGGGAGATGGGAGCACCAGGTAAGTACTTTCGTATTTCCTTGGTGAGGGTACGAGCGTCGAGGAACTTAGGATCGGGAGTGGACAGGACAAAGGTGTGGAGGGTGGGGGCCAAGGTAGGGGTGGCAGGAGGAGGGGTGGTGTCCATGGTGACGGCAGGGGGAGGGGGAGGGGGAGGTGGCGTTGATTTTTTGTGGGAAGTGGCGGGAGCAGAGTCGGTAAGGACGCGCTTTTGGGGTTTTTTGGAGACTGGAGGCTGGGAGGAGGGGAGAGGGACGGGGAGGAGAGGGAGGTGGCGGGTGGCAGATCCCTGTGGCGTAGTGGAGGCACCGGGAGAAGCAGCTGGTTCAGTGGTGGCGATGGTGGCTCGGCGCAACGTGATGCGTGCGGGAGATGCAGAAGACGAAGCGACGGGGTCGGTGAGAGAGGGGAAGCCAACCACCTGAGGGGCGGCAGCAGAGGCGGCAACAGAGGCGTACGTGAGGGCGGGGGTAGTAGTGGGAGCTGTTGAGGGTGTGGAGGCTGGAGGAAGGGTGTAGAGGTGTGGGTATACAGCAGGGGAGGAGATAGGGGGGTGGGTAAGTGGAGGAAGGGAAGGGGAGGTGGAAGGAGGGAGGCCAGAGGCGGCACTCCAGGAAGTGACTGTGGGAGAGGGGGAGGGGGAGGTGTAGATGACGGTGGAGGTGGGAGTACTCATTGCAGACGAACGGCGACGGACAGACGGACGTGCAGCAGGCGGCGTCGGCGTCGGCGTCGGCGATGGGCAGCGGCGAACAGCAGGCGGCGTCGGCGTCGGCGTCGGCGGCGAACAGGCGGACGAACAGCAGGCGGCGGCGGCGGCAGCGGTTACGACGACGGCGATGGACAGCCAGCAGGCGGACGGCCGGACGAACGAACGAACGAACGAACAGCGACAGCAGCGGGCAGACAGACAGACACACACAATCTTCGAAGACGGAGATTCCACCCTGAGAGTAGCCCAGGCTTTGCAATCTGACGCTTTCGAAGGAGGGGATCCAACCCTCTAGATGGGTAATATAACTTTATATTTTGGCTATATAGACCACTGCATGTAACTCACGGCGGAAGCGCCACCTGTCTTTTTGATGTATGTATCTACGTTATTGTTCCTATACCTCCCACAATGTCATAACGGGAGTGTCAAATGCTTGCCAATTTATTTATTATCACTCTATTTAAGAACGCATTTAAAATTGATGTTTCAAATGTTACTTCAGTACGCCTATCGGCACATAGTTCGCGACATGAGCGCCACCTGCCCTGGCCGCTGTGCTACTACGCTGGCCGATTTTACTCAGTCGCTTAGGCGCTCTGCAACTTCTATGTACCTATTTTATTTGTTTGACAAACCCTGTTGTCAGGGCTATATTTTATATGATTAATGTAACTATGCAGATGTTTGCCTAAACGATAAGGACATATCACCTCATGTTGTTATAATACTGTAAGTACCAAGAATCTTTCTCACATCTTGTAATACAATATTTTCCTAATATATGTTAAACTTTATTCTTGACTAATGCATCTAGAGGGTTGGATCCCCTCCTTCGAAAGCGTCAGATTGCAAAGCCTGGGCTACTCTCAGGGTGGAATCTCCGTCTTCGAAGATTGTGTGTGTCTGTCTGTCTGCTCGCTGCTGTCGCTGTTCGTTCGTTCGTTCGTTCATTCGTCCGTCCGTCCGCCTGCTGGCTGTCCATCGCCGTCGTCGTAACCGCTGCCGCTGCCGCCGCCGCCGCCGCCGCCGCCGCCGCCGCCTGCTGTTCGTCCGCCTGTTCGCCGCCGACGCCGACGCCGACGCCGCCTGCTGTTCGCCGCTGCCCATCGCCGACGCCGACGCCGCCTGCTGCACGTCCGTCTGTCCGTCGCCGTTCGTCTGCAATGAGTACTCCCACCTCCACCGTCATCTACACCTCCCCCTCCCCCTCTCCCACAGTCACTTCCTGGAGTGCCGCCTCTGGCCTCCCTCCTTCCACCTCCCCTTCCCTTCCTCCACTTACCCACCCCCCTATCTCCTCCCCTGCTGTATACCCACACCTCTACACCCTTCCTCCAGCCTCCACACCCTCAACAGCTCCCACTACTACCCCCGCCCTCACGTACGCCTCTGTTGTCGCCTCTGCTGCCGCCCCTCAGGTGGTTGGCTTCCCCTCTCTCACCGACCCCGTCGCTTCGTCTTCTGCATCTCCCGCACGCATCACGTTGCGCCGAGCCACCATCGCCACCACTGAACCAGCTGCTTCTCCCGGTGCCTCCACTACGCCACAGGGATCTGCCACCCGCCACCTCCCTCTCCTCCCCGTCCCTCTCCCCTCCTCCCAACCTCCAGTCTCCAAAAAACCCCAAAAGCGCGTTCTTACCGACTCTGCTCCCGCCACTTCCCACAAAAAATCAACGCCACCTCCCCCTCCCCCTCCCCCTGCCGTCACCATGGACACCACCCCTCCTCCTGCCACCCCTACCTTGGCCCCCACCCTCCACACCTTTGTCCTGTCCACTCCCGATCCTAAGTTCCTCGACGCTCGTACCCTCACCAAGGAAATACGAAAGTACTTACCTGGTGCTCCCATCTCCCAACTCATTCCCCGCAGGGACTCAGTCCTTATCAAGTCCCCATCCCCATCATTTCACACAGACCTCCTGCGAAAACTCCCACGAGTTATGTTTGGCCCCCACGCCTCTCTGACACCCTTCCTTTCCGCTTCCACTCCTCGTCAGCCCCAGCCTCCCCGTCGCCCCCCCACCTACACCGCTGTGATCACCAAGCTCAGCCCGGTGATCACAGAGGATGAAGTGTTGGTAGAATTGAACTCCCACCCGGACTTGGACATCCGCTCTGCTCGCCGTATCCACAATGCCTCTGGTCCCACCTACCTCATGCGGGTATTCTCAGAGTCCGCCCCGTCCATAGACCATCTCCTCACCCAGGGTGCCCTGATATACCACCGTCGCCACCCTGTTGAATCCTCCAAATCCCCTCCCCAATCCTACCGTTGCCAACGGTGCCTGATGTACAATGACCACCTGACTCCCAACTGCAAAAACCCCCCCACCTGTCCCCATTGCAAGGCCTCCCACTTTCTCAAGAACTGCCCCAACCTCGCTGCTCCTCCTTCCTGTAATACCTGCAATGGCCCCCATCCCACATACTCCTACAAGTGTAAAGCTAAACCCCCTCCAGCCACCCCTGAACTTACAGTCCCAGTTCGTCCCGTCGATCCTCCTGTCCATCCTAACAATTCCCTCCGTCCACCCCCCACGGCCGAGGACATCATCCGGTTCATTACCGTTGTACTCCAAAACATTCACCCTTTTCAGCGCCCGCACACCTTCCAACAAATATCCCTTGCTGCTCGCTCTGTGTTCCACCTGAACACCTTCGCCACTTACTCCCACAACCAAGCCCACTTCACCTTCACCCGCCTCGACACCCTAGTTTAAGTCTCTTCCCTTCCCTCTCTTCCCCCCCTCCTTCCCGTCATGGCGCGGCACGAGTCTCGCATCCTCTTCCAGAACATTCGCTCCTTCCGCTCCAACAAATACCTCCTCATGCACACCCTCTCCCGCCACCAGGTCGACGCCTTCCTCCTGAATGAAACCTTTCTCCAGCCCCACCATTCTGTCCGCTCCTCCCCCTATATCCTCCACCGCACTGATGCTCCTGGTCCTCGTGCGCAGGGTGGAGTCGCGATTGGCCACCTTAAGCATATCCCCGTCCGGCCACAACCTCTCCTCACTGACCCCACTGAACACCTTATCCTTAGCGTCTTCTTCCCCTCCCTCACCATTACCTGTGCCACCATCTATGTCCGCTCCACTGCTCCTCTTCCTTATGACTTCATCTCACACATTGATCACACCTTCTCCACCTATGTGATTGCCGCCGACCTCAACGTCCATAGCCGCACTCCTGCTGCCCTTCGGCGGTGGCATCAGTTCCTCTCCACAATCCAGGGTGACCTTGTTCCCATTTCCCAGCACACCCGACCCGAAAGTAACACCACCCCCGATGTTGTCATTGCCTCCGCCAACCTCCTTGGGCGTATCACTGTCGCCGTCCTTGACCCCACAGGTAGCGATCACCTCCCTGTCCTTCTCACCATAACGTCTGCAAACCGCCCCCCTCCAGCTCCGCAACCTGCACCCCCTCCCAAGGTCGTCCATGACTATCGCCGTGCCAACTGGGCTGCCTACCGGGACTCCATCTCCACCCAGGTCGAAAGCCACCCTCTTACCTATCGCCATCCTGACGACATCATCCGCGCCTCGTCCTTCCTTCAGACGGTAATTACTGACGCCGTGGAGGCCCATGTTCCTACTAAAACCATCCACCCACACCGTCCCACTCTCCCTCCGCGGGCTGTCCTCCTCCTCCGTGAATCCCGCCGCCTCTATCGCTCCTTCCTCCGCACTCGTGACAGGGATACACTCCAACGCCACCGGCAAATACAGCGACACGTACGGAACCTTATTACAGCAACGAAACGCCGGGACTGGCGCCAGACCTGCACACGACTCAATGCCACCCTCCCTATCAACTCCTCCAAGTACTGGTCTGCCTTCCATCGTCTTACTGGTTCCCTTTCCGCTCCCCACTACCCCCTTCTCCATAACGATCGCCCCCTTCCAGACAACCTCAGTAAGGCCAACCACTTCGCTTCCCACCTTTCCGAGGTCTTCTCCATCCCCGATGATCCCCACTTTGATTATTCTCTTTTCCCCACCGTCATGGAACGTGCTGATACCTCAGTCGCTCCACTTGCTCCTAGTCTCCAGTACTTGGGGCAGTTGCCCCCCTCGGACGTCAACACTCCCATCACAGCACAAGACATTAAACTTCTCCTCCAGTCCAAACGCAACACGGCCCCTGGTCACGACTGTGTCACCTACCGTCACCTTCGAGAAAGCCCCTATTCCTTCCTAACTGTCCTCGCCCATCTCTATAATGTCATCCTCTCTACTGGCTTCTACCCTGACCTGTGGAAGACCTCCCGCGTCCTCCTCTTCCTCAAACCCAACAAACCCCCTTCTGCCGCCTCTTCCTATCGTCCCATCTGCCTCACCTCCGTCTTCAGTAAGGTCCTTGAATCCATCCTCTCCCACCGTATCCATCGGCACCTTGCTCAACACCACCTCCTCCCCCTTACCCAGTGTGGCTTCCGACCCTCCTTCTCTGCTGATGACCAACTCCTCAACCTTGTTCACCTTCTGTCCCTCCAGCTCAACTCCCGTCGCTCCGCCATTTTTGTTTCCCTTGACCTCCAAAATGCCTATGACCGTGTATGGCATCCCGGTCTCCTCTTTAAACTCCAAACCTACGCCCTGCCTATCAATTTTGTCCGTCTGGTCGCTTCCTTCCTCTCGCACCGTCCTTCCTATGTCGCCCTCCACAACACCAACTCCCGTATCTTTTATCCCACGGCTGGCGTCCCCCAGGGTTCTGTCCTCTCCCCTCTCCTTTATCTCTTGTATACAGCTGATATGCCCAAGCCACCCCCACCAGTTCACCTTCTCCAATATGCTGATGACACCGCCTTCCTGGCTCTCTATCCTACCCTTCAAAGGTCTCAACGTACCCTCCAAACCCACCTTAACCAGTTCACCACTTGGTGTAACCAGTGGCTCCTCCGTCTCAACCCTTCCAAAACCCAGGCAATCATCATAGGCCGTACCACTCGCTCCTTTCGCCTCCAAGATTTCTACCTCACCCTTTATGGTCGTCCTATCCAACTCACCCCCACCCTGAAATACCTTGGCCTCACCCTTGACCGACACCTCACCTGGACCCCTCATCTCCTGACCATCCAGCAGAAAGCCCATTCCCGCCTCCGCCTGCTGAAACTCCTGTCCGGCCGAACATGGGGATTGCATCCTTCTACCATCCTCCACACCTACAAATCCCTCATCCGTCCTATCCTCTGTTATGCCAGCGTCGCCTGGATCTCCGCCCCCACCCGCTTTTACAAGGCTCTCCAAATCCTTGAACGCCATGCGCTCCGCCTTGCCTTCCGTATCCGCCTTCCTTCCCCCACACGGCTCCTGTATGAACTGATCCCCTTCCCCCACCTCCTCTTGTTCCTCCAACATCTCCGCATCCTTTACATTGTTCGCAGGGTTGATCCCCCCCACCCTCTGGTTTCCTCCTTCCTCTCCACCCCCCGCCCGTTGCCGCGCCTCTATCGCTGTATCCCTCCCTCTCTCCACCTCCACACCCTCCATCTCCTTCATCAGGGCAATTTCCAACGCCTCCCCCTCCCGGATGACGAACTTCGCCGTGACATATACCCTTCCTTCCAACTATAACCCGGCCTTGTTCCCCCCCCCCCCCCTCCCCAGGGCCCCCTTCTCCTCTTTCCTCCTTCTCCCAGAGCGGATTTTCCTCCATCCCCCCCTCCCCTGAGACCCTGCACCCCATACTTGCCTCTCTCCTTCCCACATCCCTCCCTACCTGGCCCTCTTCCGAGCGCCCCCCATTTCCCCTCCCCCATCTCTTCCCCTCCCTCCCTTCTTCAGGTCTCCCTCATCTCCTTGAACCTGGCAGATCCTCTGTATTGATCAACATCAGTGTGCCACGTCAGTGTTGTGTTTCGTGCTTTTCTCGTGTGCGTCAAGAGGTGTGATTTTAATTGTGTGCTGCCTTGAGGTTCGCCGTCAGTGCTACGCTGTGTGTTATGCCAGCCGTCAACACCTTTATGCTCCAGTCATACTGTGCCTTGTGTTTCTTTTAATCGTCGCAGTGTGTGGCTTTTTGTGTGTGCTACTTTTAAACAGTTTTTTATCTCCATTTTACAGTCACCCCGTTTTTTGTATATTGCCTTCCATGATGTTCTCCCTTTTTTATATCTATGTTCGCCTTCTTCTCTCCTTTGCTGTTTTTAAATGTCTTCTATTGTTTTGTTCTATGTCTTTCGGCTGAAGAGCAGCGCATATGCTGCTGCCAGCCCGCCCCGATAGGGGAATTGAAATACAATAAAGAAAAAAAAAAAAAAAAAAAAAAAACTTGACTAATGTTTCATACCTTAATATATATTACGATGTTCATTGTCCCCAGGCGTCTTCTGAAGAAGATAGATTTATATCTATTGAAACCTAGGTAAAGAATACTTTATCCTTTGCAACTGGTCGGCTGTTCTTAGTCTGATTTAAGAAGATGATAATACCAATTCCAAAGAAAGAAGGTGCTGACAGCTATGAAAATTACCGAACTATCCGCTTAATAAGTCACGGCTCCAAAATACTAACATGAATCCTTTACAGAAGAATGGAAAAATTGGTAGAAGCCGACATCGAGGAAGATCAGTTTGGATCCTGGAGTAGTGTAGGAACACGCAAGTCGATACTGACCCTGCGACTTCTCATAGAAGATAGATTAATGAAAGGCAAACCCACGTTTACAGCATTTGTAGGCTTACGGAAAGTTTTTGACAGTGATTACTGGTATACTCTCTTTCAAATTCTTAAGATGTCAGGGGTAAAGTGCAAGGAGCGAAAGGCTATTTACAATTTGTACAGAAACAAGACGGCAGTCATAAGAGTAGAGGGGCACAAAGGGAAACAGTGGTGGAAAAGGGAGTGAGACAGGGTTGTAGCCGATCCCCGATGTTATTCAATCTGTATATTGAGCAAGCAGTGAAGGAAACAAAAGAAAAATTTGGAGTAGGCATTAAAGACCAGAGAGAAGATATAAAAACTTTGAGGTTTGCCGATGACATTGTAATTCTGTCAGAGACAGCGAAGGATTTGGAAGAGCAGTTGACCGGAATGGACAGTATCTTGAAAGTTGGATGTAAGGTGAACATCAACAAAAACAAAACGAGGATAATGGAATATAGTCGAATTAAGTCAGATGATGGTGAGGGAATTCCGTTAGGAAAGGATATACGTTAATTAGTAAATGAGTTTTGCTATTTAGGGAGCAAAATAACTGATGATGATCGAAGTAGGGAGAATATAAAGTGTAGATTGGCAATGGCAAGAAAAGTGTTTCTCAAGAAGAGAAATTTATTAACATCGAGTATAGATTTAAGTGTCAGGAAGCCCTTTCTGAAGGTATCTGTGTGGAGTGTAGCCATATATGGAAGTTAAACATGGGCAATAAACAGTTTACACAAGAAGGGAATAGAAGCTTTTAAAGTGTGGTGCTACAGAATTAGATTAGGAAATGAGTTTTGCTATTTGAAAGCAAAATAACTGATGGTAGTCGAAGTAGAGAGGAGATTTAAGTGTCAGGAAGTCGTTTCTAGAAGAATTTGTAAGGAGTGTAGCCATGTATGGAAGTGAAACATGGACGATAAATAGTTTGGACAAGAGGAGAATAGAAGCTTTTGAAATGTGGTGCTACAGAAGAATGCTGAAGATTAGATGGGTAGATAACGCAATTAATGAGAAGGTACTGAATAGAATTATGAAGAAGAGAAAGTAAAAGAAGGGATCGGTTCGTTGGACATTCTGAGGCATCAAGTGATCACCAATTTAGTACTGCATGGAAGTGTGGGGGGTAAAAACCGTAGAGGGAGACCAAGGAAGGAATTAGGGGGGGATATAGGTTGCAGTACGTTACTCGGAGATGAAGAGGCTTGCACTGGACAGAGTGGCATGGCGAGATGCGTCAAACCAGTCTTTGGCCTAAGGACAACAAAAACAACAACAAGACAAATTGTTTTTTTCGAGATATGTGACTCATATATCACTTTTTACGGCTTAGAAGCTGAAGAACTGGGGCATCAGAATTCTTGCTCGGACCGTTGTCTGGGTCATCTTGAAGTATCCACATGAGACTTCCAGCGTAGTCTTGCCGGTGAGTAATGTGATTTCGCCCACGCACGAACGAATTTCCTGGTAGTGGGGAGTGGTAGCGAGAGGGAACTGCAGAAGTGGACAGAGGCGCGACTGGGGAGCTACGCGGGAAGTGTGTATTCAGGCGCCGCACATGGTCCCTGGGTCTCGTGGCAATTAGCGGGAATACCTCGTGCGACAACAGACCGCTTCGTGACAGCCGTTTTCGCCTTTACGTCAGTCACAGCTTGCAAATGATGTCTTTTCTTACACAAGGTAACCACTGATTGCGCTGCGACAAGTTGTAAAAGTTCAGTTTGCACATTCATTTGATTTCCGTTAAATCAGGCCTGGCAAAGCGTGGGTCTGCGAGCTACTCCACTCCAGTGAGCACGGTGACATCATGGCCAGGCCTAAAGATCTTATAACCGGAGATGAACAGTTCGCCATGTTTCCCCCAAAGCATGGGATATCCATATATGTTTCCATACAAGTCACGAGGCGAGTGCAGATTTCTAATTAAATTTATTGCAGAATTCGTCGTAAATATGGGTGGCTGCTCAGCTTTGAACTGAACTAGCTGTTGCAAAAATGGTGTTCGTATGTTGTCGCAGCGCAATCAGTGGTTACCTTGTGTAAGATTTCCTGGTGGTGCGGAATGACGGAAAAGGTGGGCCATCGACTACCGGAGGGACAATTGGGAGCCTTCCGGCGCTCAGTTGTGTACTGTAAGTAGTTATAAACACGAAACCAGCTGTATACGATTGCGTTTCTTCCCAGTCTAAAACTGAACTGAAACAGTTCGTCTCAAAACTTTCGGTTCCTGTAGTATAGTTGCAATTGGGAAGGTCGAGAGGAATATTTTTGATGTATTTATACGTCTTATCATAAACATACGTACACAAAGAGAATAATATTTAACCCCATTTCTTATACAAGCACAGCGGAACGAGTGATAATTCAGATAATTTATAGCGAATTGGTCATTGCGAGAGAACCTGCACAAGTAACATAAACTTCAAAGCATACAGCTTTAAGCACAAATCAAAAAAGCAACAAACTTATTTCATGAAGTATTTGAAATAAATACTGGTTACATGTTACATGAAACTATTAATAAAAATTCATTTCACTGTAAGAAGAAACTATAGTTTCCCCCACCTCTGTACAAGAAGAATACGGCATTTCTTAAAGTACCACCTTTTGCATAAAAAAATGAACTCCTCTTTTACAAATGACTATACACAGGCCAAACTAATGAATAGGCTCAGGTTGTTTCTGCAAAGCACCGGTATTTGAAGACATTGGTACCGAGTTCTTAACTCATTACTTTAATGAAACTTCCTGGCAGATTAAAACTGTGTGCCGAACCGAGACTCGGACTCGGGACCTTTGCCTTTCGCGGGTACGTGATCTGCCAATTGAGCTACCCAAGCACGACTGAAGTGATAGTTCTGCAAGGTTCGCAGGAGAGCTTCTGTGAAGTTTGGAAGGTAGGAGACGAGATACTGGCGGAATTAAACCTGTGAGGACGCGGCGTGAGTCGTTCTTGGGTAGCTGAGTTGCTAGAGCACTTGCCTGCGAAAAGCAAAAGGTCCCGAGTTCGAGTCTCGGTCCGGCACACAGTTTTAATCTGCCAGAAAGTTTCATATCAGCGCACACTCCGCTGTCGAGTGAAAATTTTATTCTCATTAATTTAATATTGACAAACTATCACGCAAGTTCCAAGCCTACGTTTCTGTATTCGTGTTATATTACATTTCAGTTTTCTGTTATATGAAAATGGCATTCTAAATATCCCCGTAAACATCAATTACTGTTTGGTTCACTTCACACATGCAGTACCAAATATTTCATGTGTAATACTATAAAACGTTGTGTGAGTGGGTCCACAAAGTAAACACTGCGAATTCTCAGAGATGGTGGACGATTTAGCTTGTTATATATGAGCTCGAGCCAGGCTGCATTAGACGATCGGTATGTTAATCAGCAGTCGAGAGTGGCAGCGCTACTTCGATTGTTTTCTCAAATTACTGGCACTCACATCTTCACTCACCGTGTGACAGACGTCTGCTGCTCTCGGCGCTTTATTATTCAGATTTACTCTCCTTACTATTATGCTATCACTCAGTTTGTCATTTTAGTTGTTACTGTGGCCACTACCAACATCCAGTGGCACAACAATGAAAATCATATATTATACTTTTAATCATTAAACTGAAGTTACTACTCGTCTTCCTTTTCTGGGGACACACAGACACTCAGACTTACAGAGACACCAACTCTTTTTTGGTTCAAATGGCTCTGAGCACTATGGCACTAAACTTCTGAGGTCATCAGTCCCCTCGAACTTAGAACTACTTAAACCTAACGAACCTAAGGACATCACACACATCCATGCCCAAGGCAGGATTCGAACCTGCGACCGTAGCGGTCGCGCGGTTCCATCCTGTAGCGGCAGGAAACGCTCGGATACACAGATCATAGAGTACTAGAATTTTTGATGCCAGCTAAACTATCTCATGGTCGTTTAGCGAGATGGGCTCTCTTGTTACAAGAGTTCTCTTTTTCCATTGTGTATGTACCAGGACCTCAAAATGTCGTTGCTGACGCTTTGTCACTCACTTTAGACAGCAACAATAGATCCAGCCAACACCTTTTGCCATAACAATTTTAGTTTGCTATACATGCACCAGGTCGCATTTTAAAACTTTGTTTGCAATGCCTTGCACAACATTGCTTCAGAACAGGATAAGGATTCTGGCTGGAAAGACGTGAAACAGCAATGGCGCGATGTTAATAACACCACTCTATGACAGTATTGCTTAATACATAGCAATGTTCTGTTCCGCCGTATCAAGCCTGATATGACAATTTGGCAGGTTTGTATCCCAGAAGACCTAATTAACAAACTCATTTGGTATGTTCACCTTAGCTACCCGCATTATGGACCGCGCAAATGTTTTCAGTTGCTCAAACAAACATCTTACTTTTTCAACATGTAAAAACGTATTCGCCAAGTCCTCTCAAAATGCAGACTTGGTCAAAAAGCAAAACCACCCACTGTCTCCTTTGCTTCTCAGACATTTCCCATCATCCATTTACGCCTTCGTCAGCTAGTCGCTGCTGATTTATTTGGCAGAATTCCCACTACAAACAGAGGTTGCGCCTATGTTTTTGTCTATGTGGAATTAACTTCGAAATTCGTCACTTTCACCCCATTATGTAAAGCTACGGCCTATACTGTTTCACATGCTTTTACTAAACATTTTCTGACAGAAGTCATGTAGTGTCATGTAGTGTCAGTAATCTCGATCAATGGGCTGCAGTTCCGTTGGCGCACTTGGCGACATACTCACAAAATTTCCCTTATTTTTATCTCCAGATACCATGCTTCATCAAACCCCGCAGGAAGGTCAATGAAGGAACTGGGGAAATTTTTTAAGATCTTTCGTCATGCAAAACACAATGATCGGGAGAAATACCTTCACATGTTTCAGGATGTAATAAATTCTTTACCAAATACTTCTGCACAGTTGTCTCTACATCTTGTTTTAAACAATCAACATCCGCCTGACAAGATTAAAGAAATCATACGTTTCCCGCAGTCTCGCTGCCTACGGCATCAGGAGATTATTCAAATTGCAATACAAAATATTAAGCGAGTTGCTGACCAATGACTGTGCCAATTGAAGTCACCAAAAAGGAATATTTCATTTCAAGTAGGAGACAAAGTTCTGGTCCACTCCCACAGGCTATCCCATAAAGCCCGCAATCTATGTCAAAAATTCTTTCTGTTATATCACGGTCCATATCGAGTAATCCATACAGCACATCCTAATGCACTTGAAATCCAAACCTTACGTACAAAAAAATCATGTGTTGTACATCACATCACAAACCGCAAACATTTCATTGAATTGACAGTACTGTTTTCTTTGGGAACATTTTGGGTTTCACTACTTCGGTTTATTACAGTAAATCCCAGTTACGAATGTCCAACTATTTTAATTATGTTATTTCTCCATGTCCCGGGCATTGTTTGCAGATGTGTAGCTCCTCTGCGGAGGTAGCCTGGAACCCTCATTAGGGCCTGTGTCGCCCAAATTCCTGTCACAGCTGGCGGTAGGCCACTGATTATATCTCCAACAGTGGATACAACATGCACCACTGGCGGGACAGACCTTTTTCATGTTGTTAGGTCTGTGCCATACGAATTCCGCTCACAGCAGGTGGTCGGCCATCCAGGTATATTTCCACTCGTAGTCCCAACAAGCAACATCAGCGGGACAGAATTTATTTTCACGTCCTTAGGCCTGTGTCACGCGCATTTCTTTTCCAGCGTGCAAACATTCAGATTATTTCCACATGTAAAATCTCCAAATAACACCAACTGTGTTCTGTTCTGGCATTATGATAAAGAGTTCGGAGACATCTTTTTCTGGAGGCTGCTTAGTTGTGTTACTTGCTTTCTTTCCTGAGACTTGTAGGTTTCTTACTTATTGTAATAACCTGGGATTATTTCAGTACATTGGTGATGAATTACATTTTTTTTTTTTTGTGAAACTCTTTTCATACTGGTGTTTGATGTTGACAATACAGTTGAGAATTTCAGTCATCAAATTGATGCTGATACTTTCTAAATGATATCTTTGCTTCTATTTCTTGTAGGTCGAGCACCTCTGTTACCTACATTGAACTATATTTATATTACATAATGACACTAACTGTAACAAGATTTTGTCATAACAAAGGCCACTTTGTATGTTGATGTTAAGCTAGTGGTACCAATTTTCCTGAAGTTTACTTAGGATATTCGTGCTAAAGGATGTAATATGAGTATTGACAATGGATATAAGAAGATGAGACTAACTATTTTGATGGTTTTAAGATATTTGAAGAAAGGGAGTGTTAATACGAGCTTTTAATAAGACATTTGAAGCTTATGAGCAGCATGAGATATTGCTAGATTTAAGTTCCTTTTTTTTAGATTTGGGATCTTGGACACTACAAGTGATGATTAGCAAACATTGTGTGCTGAAGTTACGACCACAGCAACATGAAGTTTGAGCGATGTGGCTCTGTGTGTTTCATCACCTGAGGCCCCATATTTTACTGTTGTTTACAGGTAAAATCTGTGTAAACTGTCACCTGATGTGACATGTATTGTACAATGGACAATATTTGTGGCTCAGTGTGTTTCTTCACCTGAGGACCCACATTTTACTGCAGTTTACAATTAGACTCAATGAAACTGTCACCTAATCTGACATGCCTTCTTAATTTACTATTGTCAATGAAACTCGGCGTGTATTCTAGGTCTACTACAAAATAATGATTGTAACTGAAAGTCAATATACGGTGTCACCTAATGTGACACATATTTTATATTTAATCCTACTATTACTTAAAGCTAACACTTGCTTCAAGAATCATAAAAGAAGGTTGTATACATGGAAGAAGCCTGGAGATACTGACAGGTTTCAGATAGATTATATAATGGTAAGACAGATTTAGGAACCAGATTTTAAATTGTAAGACGTTTCCAGGGGGAGATGTGGACTCTGATCATAATCTATAGGTTATGAACTGTAGTTAAAACTGAAAAAAACTGCAAAAAGGTGGGAATTTAAGGAAATAGGACCTGGATAAACTGAAAGAACCAGAGGTTGTATAAAGTTTCAGGGAGAGTATAAAAGAACAATTGACAGGAATGGGGGAAAGAAATACAGTAGAAGAAGAATGGGCAGCTTTTGAGGGATGAAGTAGTGAAGGCAGCAGAGGATCAAGTAGGTAAAAGACGAGGGCTACTAGAAATCCTTGGGTAACGGAAGAAATATTGAATTTAATTGATGAAATGAGAAAATACAAAAATGCAGTAAATGAAGCAGGCAAAAAGGAATACAAAAGTCTCAAAAATGAAATCGACAGGAAGTGCAAAATGACTAAACAGGGATGGCTAGAGGACAAATGTAAGAATGTAGGGGCTTATCTCACAAGGTGTAAGATAGATACTGCCTACAGGAAAATTAAAGAGACCTTTGCAGAAAAGAGAACCACTCTTATGAATATCAAGAGCTCTGATGGAAATCCAGTTCTAAGCAAAGAAGGGAAAGCAGAAAGGTGGAAGGAGTATATAGAGGGTCTATATAAGGGCGATGTACTTGAGGCCAATATTATGGAAATGGAAGAGGATGTAGATGAAGATGAAATGGGAGATATTATACTGCGTGAAGAGTTTGACAGAGTGCTGAAAGATCTGAGTCGAAACAAGGCCCCAGGAGTAGACAACATTCCATTAGAACTACTGACGGCCTTGTGAGAGCCAATCCTGACAAAACTCTACCATCTGGTGAGCAAGATGTATGAAACAGGCGAAATACATTCAGACTTCAAGAAGAATATAATAATTCCAATCCCAAAGAAATCAGGTGTTGACAGATGTGAAAATTACCGAACTATCACTTTAATAAGTCACGGCTGCAAAACACTAACGCGAATTCTTTACAGACGAATGGAAAAACTAGTAGAAACTGACCTCGCGGAAGATCAGTTTGGATTCCGTAGAAATATTGGAACACGTGAGGCAATACTGACCCTACGACTTGTCTTAGAAGAAAGATTAACGAAAGCCAAACCTACGTTTCTAGCATTTGTAGACTGAGAGAAAGCTTTTGACAATGTTGACTGGAATACTCTCTTTCAAATTATGAAGCTGGCAGGGGTAAAATACAGGGAGCGAAAGGCTATTTACAACTTGTACAGTAACCAGAGGGCAGTTATAAGAGTCGAGGGACACGAAAGGGAAGCAGTGGTTGGGAAGGGAGTGAGAGATGTTTGTAGCCTCTCCCCGATGTTATTCAGTCTATATATTGAGCAAGCAGTGAAGGAAACAAAAGAAAAATTTGGAGTAGGTATTAAAATCCATGGAGAAGAAATAAAACTTTGAGGTTCGCCGATGACATGGTAATTCTGTCAGAGACAGCAAAGGACTTGGAAGAGCAGTTGAACGGAATGGATAGTGTCTTGAAAGGAGGATATAAGATGAACATCAACAAAAGCAAAACGAGGATAATGGAATGTAGACGAATTAAGTAGGGTGATGATGAGGGAATTATATTAGGAAAAGAGACACTTAAAGTAGTAAAGGAGTTTTGCTATTTGGGGAGCAAAATAACTGATGATGGTCGAAGTAGAGAGGATATAAAGTGTAGACTGGCAATGGGAAGGAAAGCGTTTCTGATGAAGAGAAATTTGTTAACATCGAGTATAGATTTAAGTGTCAGGAAATCGTTTCCGAAAGTATTTGTATGGAGTGTAGCCATGTACGGAAGTGAAACATGGACGATAAACAGTTTGGACAAGAAGAGAATAGAAGCTTTTGAAATGTGGTGCTACAGAAGAATGCTGAAGGTTAGATGGGTAGATCATATTACTATTGAGGAGGTATTGAACAGCATTGGGGAGAAGAGAAATTTGTGGCTCAACTTGACTAGAAGAAGGGATCGATTGGTAGGACATATTCTGAGACATCAAGGGATCACTTGTTGGAGGGCAGCGTGGAGGGTAAAAATCGTAAAGGGAGACCAAGAGATGAATACACTAAAAAGATTCAGAAGGATGCAGGCTGCAGTAGGTACTGGGAGATGAAGAAGCTTGCACAGGATAGAGTAGCATGGAGAGCTGCATCAAACCAGTTTCAGGAATGAAGACCACAACAACAACAATTTCTTAAAGTATCTTACTGCATTATTTCACTGTCATTATGCATATTTGCTATTATATGATTAACTTTTAGCGTATATCTAACTATTTTATGTATTTTACCTCACATTCTCCATTTCTGTATTGTAACTTTTGATTTTATTTGAGACACTTCAACTTAGAAATCTAAATACCTTATGCACTTTTCCTTATATTGTTTTTTTTCTGTTTTGTAAATTTTTGACTGTATTTGATACACTTCTCTTAACAATATAAAGGCCTGATGTCTTTTCCCTACGTTTATGTGTTTCTATTTTGTACATTTAGACGTTCTTTGATTCATTACAATTTGAAAATCTAATTATATTATGCATTTTACTTCACACTCTATGTTTCTATTGGTACATTTATTTGTTGTGTAATACTTTTTTGATTGGAATACTGTACATGTTTTGTATTGTATCATACATGGTTTTCTTTTTACAAATTTCGTGGGAAAATCTGTGCTAACAGCACATGGGGTTATGAAAGGTATGTGCTAAGGTCTGATCAGGGTAGATCCAGAGAATAAAGTCGATAGTTGCCAACCGCAATGTGGAATGAGTATAATATCTTTGAGTAGGAGGATCTTTGATGGTTAAGAGAGCCAGGTGCGCACAGTAAAAAACTAGTCATCGCAGCTAAGTGCCGGAGGAAGCAGATGTGTGGTGACAGCTTTAAGGTAGGATTCGTGCTACATAGTTTTCAGGTTCTACTCTGAGCAAATTTTAGCACGTTAATGGGAGAAGTCATAAAATGATTTCAAAAAGTTTTTTTTTTAGATAATGTTCAGAGTGAGGATATGTATGTCCAATTTTTGACACAGTAAGCGTTTTGTAAAATTTTTCGTAAGAGTGATTCATGCTACAAAAATGTCGGAAATGATATATATATATATATATATATATATATATATATATATATATAGAGAGAGAGAGAGAGAGAGAGAGAGAGAGAGATCAACATTGTGTTTAAAACTAACAGCCTGAATCATAATCCACATCCTTTGCTTGTATTGAATATGAAAATGAGTAGTAAAGTGAAGTTACCCACGAAATGAAAGAACGTAGAGAAAATGAGGCCTCTTTGCAAAATATATGGGCAGTTCGTGGTTTGAAATCGAATATGGAATAACTTATCAGAGCAAAGTTATTTCAAATAACTAATTTCATGCCATTGCACAACTGGCGTTATTCAAGTCAAGATATAATTTCATTAAGTAAACATTACGGCCAAAAGCTAATTTTTCAGTGCCATGATAAAGCCATTGCACGAACGGCAATATTCTCTTAAACCTGATTCCTCAGTCAAATATATGTTTCATTACTGGAAAAATGGAGGAGTGCACGAAACAAGTCAGATGCAGGTTTGTTGAATAATTACTTTGGAACAATTTTATTTTTGATGCTTTCACTAATTAAAAAGGAAACAATTTTGGTTGGATACTTTCACTTTTAAAGATAATTTTAGGACATGATACTTTCACTGTAGGAAGCAAACAAAACCAGTAGAAAGTAACACTGGCGCTACACAGTAGCTCACCCTGTGGTGTGTGACACATTGTACTCTGATCAGTTACCGAGCGAGTTGATCAAGTGTTTAACGTTGGTGGGGAGAGGACAGAAAAGGCGATAATATGAAGGGACTGCGTCTGGTGAATATGGACGTTGAGGAGGTGGTTCCCAGCCGTGTACGAGCGCCCATTGTCGTGGACTACCAGCACGTGTTTACGACGTGTTTTGTCTTCAATAGCAACAGGGAGGTGTCTCAGCTGTGTCCTCGTTTCATCTCTTCGTTGTAACTGATGACGCGTAGCAGTTTGGTTTCAACAAACGCATAATAAGATTTTTTTAGGGTGAACATCATCCTTCGCCTACGACAACCCAAACGTTAACGGGCCATCAAAGACTAACAAATGGTTATTCGTTGATTTTTCTTGGCGTCACTTAACACTTTTTTGCACCTTACCCAATGAATGTAAATGTTGTAAAATGGTTGTGCTATCACATTCCAAATTTGCGCCAGTTCTCGCGTTTTTTTTTTTATTCATTTATTTTTTTTACTAAGGTTTACTGTGAGGCATCCCGTTTAGGCGATATTCATAAAAAATGTCTTCCCGAAAGTTATTCATCACACAAGCCGAAATGTCCTTCTCGGAAAAGAGAAATCATTTCCGTGCCGTTATCTCAGCAAATGTTTCCAACTCGTACACACCAAAAATTCTTTTCGTTGCTCCTGCAGTACTAGTAGACCCTCGGTAAAACTCGAGGAGTAAGAAGTATCGGAAGTGTTCACATTTCTCTACTTGACGCTCCATACGATTAAGCCTGAAAATGGCCAGAACGAGACGTTAACAAGACGCTAGCTCCTGTGCATAACAGTTAAAACTGCAAACTGGAAAACAGTTGAATAACGAAGAACGGAGGCTTCAAAGCGCAGTGGTTGCCACCCAATGAAGAACGACACGGATTTATGCACCGAACCAACAGCTTTTCCGTGGTTCCCCAAACTCGCATAAGGAAAATGCTGGGATGGTTCCCTTGATAAGGGCACTACCGATTTCCTTCCACATACTTCCTCAATCCGTTCTCCGCCCCTAATAACCTCGTGGTCGACAGGACGCTAAACGTTAATCATCCTTCCTTTTTATGGCACAAACCTGGAAACTTTTAAGGCGTCCAGTGACAACGAATCCTCGAGAACAACTGCGTCACTGATAGCAATCAACGTCCACACTGTGTTTTCAGGCAAAATATAACCGGAATATATCTCGATATTTTATTACTGCCTTAATATTTGACAAACAATACTAATTAGAATATCCGAAAACAAAAGTATTCCAAAATAAGTTGAACGTAGTCTGACACTCTTTAGCCTCCAATAAATTGATTACTCTATCGTCACATGATTTGTAACTCTGAAATTCGGGACTGTGATTTACTGCCACATTTCTGGCGGAATTTTACATGTCCGAGAGCATTCCTTGCCGATAGACATTTCTCCTGCCTCTGGCGTCCTTTGTCGACGCTACGTCTCAACACTGGCCAATACCTTCTTTCTTCAGTCGACTGAACTAATGTGTAGAAAGCAATAAGGCCCGAAACTTCAGCTCGACTACGCTGTTTAGTCGGAACGGTCAATCAGATGTGCCGTCTTACCCATGTCATGTGATGTTCATATGATAAAGTAGAAAGCGTTCGCCTGTGTTTTATTTTGTGTAGAGTAACGATAACGAGAAGACGTTAAATGCATAGACATATCAATGAAATATTAGTGTACGGGTAGCTCAAAGGACGAAATTTCAATCTAAATAAATATCGAGAAAAGTTTTCAACTTATATGCGACGAGTGAACAAATTTTTAATTAAGTACCTTTAGCAAATGGTCCATGCATATGCCACAACATGGAAGAGGTTTGTACCACCAGAAAATAAGATTAGATTTTACCTTAAGGTAAATAATATGTATTTATAGTCAGTCGGAATTATTTTTTATTAATTAAACTGATTGCAAATCATGACAAATCAACCATAACACTTTATCGTGAAAAGCTGATATTCGTAACTGAGTTGGCTGGCAAATTTTCCACAGAATCAATAGACGACGAAACGGTTGTGTGCAGAAGATCCAACGAAGAGTTTTTCGATTATGTGGAAGCGATCGTGACATTTTTCTAAAAGTTGGTCATTTTTTAAGTATTACACTTCGCAATATTTGACCACGCAACAAAGATTCTTAGAATTATACATTTCGGCTTCTGTTTCCTGTTTCTGTGATAATCTTTCACTATTTTTGCCATCTCCTTCTTCAGGACCACACGAAGACCTTAGATGCAGTGACACTTTGAGAATAGTGAACATAAGAAAAAGCATCTTCTCGAAGTACAAGTATGTTAGAAGTTTGTTTGTGGCCTATCCTGATGAACACATCAAAAACGTTTTGCATTACCTCAGGTCCGAGAGTTCCGGAACCTGCACAAAAATTTGGAATAGTGATGAACATAACCATCATTTCCACCATTTTTATTGCTCGTGAAAAACACACATTGCATGTTGTACCACCATACAGCGAGATCTTCAGAAGTGGTGGTCCAGACTACACTTCTATACACACCAGTACCTCTAATACCCGGTAGCACGTCCTCTTGCATCGATGCATACCATCCACAAGTTCATCAAGGCACTGTTCGTCCAGATTGTCCCACTCCTCAACGGTGATTCGGCGTAGACCCCTCGGAGTGGTTGGTGGGTCACGTCATCCATAAATAGCCCTTTTCAATATATCACAGGCATGTTCGATACGGTTCATGTCTGGAGAACATGCTGCCCACTCTAGTCGAGCGATGTCGTTTATCCTGAAGGATTTGCAAGATGAGCACGGTGGGGGTGCAAATTGTCGTCCATGAAGGCGAATGTCTCGCCAATATGCTGCCAAAATGGTTGCACTATCAGGCGGAGGATGGCATTCACGTACCGTACCGCCGTTGCAGCGCCTTCCATGACCACCAGCGGCGTCAGCCGGCCTCACATAATGCCACCCAAAAACAACAGGGAACCTCCACCTTTCTGCACTCGCTGGACAGTGTGTCTAAGGCCTTCAGCCCGACTGAGTTGCCTCCAAACACGTCTCCGGCTATTGTCTGGTTGAAGGCATATGAGACACTCATCGGTGAAGAGAACGTGATGCCACTCCCGAGCGGTCTATTCGGCATGGTGTTAGGCCTATCTATACTGCGCTGCATGGTGTCGTGGTTGCCAAGATGGACCTCGCCATGGACGTCGGGAGTGAAGTTAAACATCATGCAGTCTATTTCACACAGTTTGAGTCTTAGCACGACGTCCTGTGGCTGCACAAAAAGCGTTATTCAACATGGTGGCGTTGCTGCCAGGGTTCCTCCGAACCTTAATACGTATGTAGCGGTCATCCATTGCAATAGTAGCCCTTGGGCGGCCTGAGTGAGGCATGTCAACGACAGTTCCTGTCTCTCTGTATCTCCTCCATGTCCGAACAACATCGGTTTGATTAACTCCGAGACGCCTCAACACTTTCCTTTTTGAGAGCCCTTCCTGGCACAAAGTGACAATGCGGATGCTATCGAACTGCGGTATTGGCCGTCTAGGCATGGTTGAACTACAGACACTTCCTTCTTGGTGGAATGG
Source organism: Schistocerca americana (assembly GCF_021461395.2). Lineage (NCBI taxonomy): Eukaryota > Metazoa > Arthropoda > Insecta > Orthoptera > Acrididae > Schistocerca > Schistocerca americana. The sequence continues at coordinate 129,929,433 of NC_060121.1, forward strand.
CTGGAACTGATCGGCTGCGGACCCCCTCCGTCTAATAGGCGCAGCTCGTGCATGGTTGTTTACACGTTTGGTCGAGTTTAGTGACATCTCCGAACAGTCAAAGGGACTGTGTCTGTGATGCAAAATCCACAGTTAACGTCTGTCTTCAGGAGTTCTGGGAACTGGGGTGATGCATAACTTCTTTTGGTGTGTGTAGGTTCTCGACTCAATAGTTCTCCAGAGAAGCATGTTCTCAAACTGACTTTTCTTCTGTTCGTCTCACTGTTTCGAGATCTTTACCATAAAAAAGTGACATTCCGTTTTGATAGTTAAAACACATATGAATGACAGTGGATCAGCCTTTAGTAGAGCGTATGCGACCACCGATATATGGACGTATGCGAATAGCTTCCGGTCGGAAATTGTACGATGTCAGTTTGAGTCAAGCTTGGAAGTTTGAAGAGATAGCCCGATGGTTTCTACGCGGGATGATCAGTGTCACACTTTATTGAACATGAAACTTAACTTTTTTATTTTATTTTTTTATTTATTTTTGAGTAATTAGTCTTGTGACTGGTTTGCTGCAGCCCACCACGAATTCCTCTCCTGAACTAACATCTTCATCTCAGAGTGCCCTACGTCCTCAAATATTTGCTGGATGTATTCCAATCTCTGTCTTCACTTACGTCTCTTACTCTCTACAGCTCCCTCTAGTACCACGGAAGATACACACTGGACTCGCATTCGGGAGGACGACGGTTCAATCCCGCTTCCGTCCATCCTGATTTAGGTTTTCCGTGATTTCTCTAAATCGCTCCAGGCAAATGCTGCTATGGTTCCTTCCTCATCCTTCCCTAATCCGATGAGACCGATGGCCTCGCTGTTTGGTCCCTTCCCCCACACAACCCAACCCAACCCAACCATGGAAGATATTCCGTGATGTCTTAACAGATGTCTTATCATCCTGTCCCTGGTCAGTGTTTTCGTTTCCTCACCGATTTTCGGGAGAACCTCATTTATTACCTTGTCAGTCCACCTAATTTTCGACATACTTCTGTAGCACCACAGCTCAAATGATTCGATTCTCTTTTTTTACGGTTTTCCCACAACCCATGTTTCACTACCAATGCTGTGCTCCAAACGTACATTCTTAGAAATTTTTTCCTCACGTTAAGCCTTATGTTTGATGCTAGTAGAATTCTCTTGGCCAGGAATGCACTTTTTGTCAGTGCTAGTCCACTTTTTATGTCCACCTTGCTCCGTCCATCATGGGTTATTTTTCTTCTTGCGTAGCAGTAGTCCTTAACTTGGTTATCACCAATTTTGATGTTATTTGCTCGTTATACTCATTTATCCCGCTTCTCATTACCTTGGTCTTTCTCCTTTTTACTCTCAATCCATACTGCATACTCATTAGATTTTTTACACTGCAGTTAGCAAAGTTATCATTGATATCGTTTCACCCTGAATTTTAGTCCCACCCTTGAACCTTTTTTTTTTTTCGTGATTGCATCTTTGATGTATAGAGTGAACAGTAGGGCCCAAAGACTACATTCCTGTCTTACATCCTTTTTAATCCTGGCACTTCACTCTTGGCCATCCAGTACTTTTCTTCCTTCTTTGTTCTTGTACATATAGTATATTACCCGTCTTTTCCTGTAGCTTACTCCTATTTTTCAGAATTTCGCACATCTTGCCGCGTTTTACATTTTCTAACTTTATTTCTACGTCGAAAAATCTTATAAGCGTGTCTTAAATTTTCATGTCTTGCTTCAACTACCAATCGCAACGCTTCCCAGGTACGTTTACCTTTCCTAAAGCCAAATTGATAGTTATCCAGGAGATCCCCAGTTTCGTTTTCCATTCTTTTGTATATTATTCTAGTCAGCATCGTGGTTGCATGAGCTGTTAAACGGACTGTGTGATAGTTCTCGAACTTATTTTCTCTTGGTATCTTCGTAATCGTGTTGACCATATTTCCCCGAAATTCTGATAAAACATCGTGAGTCCCATATGTTCTGCACAGCAACTTGAATAATAGTTTTGTTGCCACTTCCACAATGATTTTAGAAATTCCGATGGAACGTTGTTCTTGCCTTCTATCCTATTTGATCTTAAGCCTTCCAAAGTTCTTTTAAATTCAGACTCCAATACTAGATCCCGTTTGTCTTCCGAATCGTTCCAGTTCCTTTTTCTGTCACGGCATCAGACCAGTCCTCCTAGTGTGGTGTCACCGCCAGACACCACACTTGCTAGGTGGTAGCCTTTAAATCGGCCGCGGTCCATTAGTATACGTCGGTCCCGCATGTCGCCACTGTCAGTGATAGTAGACCGAGCGCCACCACACGGCAGGTCTAGAGAGACATACCGGCACTCGCCCTAGTTGTACAGCCGACTTAACCAGAGATGGATCACTGACACTTACGCTCTCATTTGCTGAGACGATAGTTGGCATAGCCTTCAGCTACATCATTTGCTACGACCTAGCAAGGCGCCATAGCATTTGATATTTTGTATTGTGGTTATAACATGTACCATCAAGAGAGATGTTCTACAATTGTGGATTAAAGTTAAGTATTACATCAACTACGTACTTTATTTGCTACTATTAATTCCTTTAACTGTTCCAGACCTCACGCCAATCTGCGTGAGCTTAACGTGTGGCTTTCGGCTTCCTCTCATTGTGACTTGGCTGTCTTGCCAAGTCACAACATTTTTGGTGACGAGCTAAATCGCGTTTGTACCAATTGTTCGCGCCTAATTTACTTGTCATGGCTTCGCCACAATCTCTAGATGTACTGTCCGAATTTTATCGCTTGCAGGATCAGCAGACGCAGGCCTTATTGGATGCCCTTGGACAGCTCGTCCACGGTCAACGTGCAATGCAAAACGATGCGGCAGCCGCAGCTTCACCGCTACCGCAGCCACAACACGCAGTTGCACCACCTTTTCGTCCTTATGATGCGGCACTGGAAAGGTGGACGGAGTGGTCATGCCAATTTGGATTCCATCTCGCCGCCTACAGAATTCAAGGTAACGAGCGGCAGCCTTTTTTGTTAGCATTCGTCGGGGTGCACACGTACCGTGTGATAGTGAAATTATTTACCCGACGCGACGTAGCAACTCTGTCCTACGACGAAATTTTGTCGGCATTAGATGCATATTCCAAAGAATCAGTCAATGTCGTTGCAAAAAGGTATACGTTCTTTCGTACAAAACGTACGGCCGGTCAGACTAATCGGGAGTGGGCTGCAACTTTGCAAGGCCTTACTCAGGATTGTGCTTTTGAGTGTGAATGTGGCCTCCCTTATTCAGATGCTATGGTACATGATGCAATTGCACAGAACGTTTCTGATGTTCGTATCAGGGAACAGATTTTGAAACTAGTCAATCCCTCCCTTCAACAAGTGATAGACATATTGGATAGGCAAGACACACTTGACTTTGCTCAGGAATCGTTTGAAACTTCGCCAGCTGTGTGTCACATTAACCGGCCCGCCGGGCGAGCTGCACGGAACAGTAAACAGCCCTCCCTCGCGCCCGTCCGCGCAGCCGCGTGTGCCGCGCCAGCACGCAAATGCAATGCTAAAATCATGCCCGCGGTGTGCTACTAGACATTCGCGTGAGAATTGCCCGTCACGCCAAGCTATTTGCTTTTTCTGTAATAAAAGAGGACATGTTCAGAGTGTTTGCCAGAAAAAGCTCAGATCGGACACTAAAAACCATTCCAGGCCATTTGTTTCGCGCCGGAATCGGAATCGAACCAAGAATACTCAGGCTCGTGAACCGTCGCCCATGGAAATTCATGCAGTTCATTCCACTCCGCCCAGTGCCAATCTCTCTAACAGAGACTGTGTTTGTCCCACAAATGGTGGGCATCGACGTCGCAGGAAATGACGTCAACTAGCAAGTGCTTCTGTACCAGTGTCTGTTCACGTTGCACAAAACAGTCATTCCCGGGGAAGGCGAATTGTGCCACAGGCGGCTTTACTGCAACGACTGCATCTCTCCTACAAAAACAGTGCCGCTGTGATAGTACTGCCCCATGGCGACGCGCCGCCGCCGCCGCCGCCTGTTCTCCCGCCGGCGACGCCCGCAGTGGGTCACGCGCCGCCGATCGCTTCCCGTGACCAGCTGTCCTCCGACATCGACCTCTTGCCCGCTCCGGACCAGATGTCGTCTTCGCCCGTCTGGTACCCCGACGCGATGGAGGTTGACCCTTCGGCCCCTCCTGTCTATCTACGGGCGCATACACCGCATGTTGGCGTGCACCCTGGACTAGGTTTTCAGGCGTTTCCTAGCTCCCCTCGGACCGAATGGCCGGGTGCGGGTGGCACAGCCTCGCCTGTTGTTAGGCTCCCCACCTCGTCGCATATGTCAACATGGGGTCCTCCCCACAGTGGGCGGAAGCCTTGTAACACAACCGTTCGCCGATTTGCGGGGGAGGAATGTGGTGTCACCGCCAGACACCACACTTGCTAGGTGGTAGCCTTTAAATCGGCCGCAGTCCATTAGTATACGTCGGACCCGCGTGTCGCCACTGTCAGTGATAGTAGACCGAGCGCCACTACACGGCAGCTCTAGAGAGACGTACTGGCACTCGCCCCAGTTGTACAGCCGACTTAGCCAGAGATGGATCACTGACACATATGCTCTCATTTGCCGAGACGATAGTTAGCATAGCCTTCAGCTACGTCATTTGCTACGACCTAGCAAGGCGCCATAGCATTTGATATTTTATATTGTGGTTATAACATGTACCGTCAAGAGAGATGTTCTACAATTGCGGATTAAAGTTAAGTATTACATCAACTACGTACTTTATTTGCTACTATTAATTCCTTTAACTGTTCCAGACCTCACGCCAATCTGTGTGAGCTTAACGCGTGGGTTTCGGCTTCCTCTCATTGTGACTTGGCTGTCTTGCCAAGTCACAACACCTAGTATGGAGGCCTTCGTGTACTCTTTTCTCCGATAAACTCTCTCTTCTGCTTTTAACGGTGGAGTTATCTTTACATTCTTATTGTTAGGAGCTTGATTTTAATTTCACTGAAGGTTGTTTTGACTTTTCTATATTCTGAGTCAATTCTTACGCCTATAATTTCTTTTTAGATTTCTTCATGTTTTCCCTGTAACAATTTCGCCTTGTCTTCCCTGCACTTCCTATTTCTTTCATTTTTAAGTGAATTGTGGTCAGGTGATTGTGTGCCACTTGTGTCATAAGTCTGTGCGCGAGATTTCCACATTCCTAAACATCCATAGGTACTCGGTTTCCGATGTGATAGTGAAGTGGAAAAGTGAAGGGACACGTACAGCACAAAAGCATACAGGTCGACCTCGTCTCTTGACTGACAGAGACTGCCGACTGTTGAAGAGCGTCGTAATGTGTAATAGGCAGAGATCTATTCCAACAGACATCTATCCCATTAGACAGGATTTCCAAACTGCATAAGGATCCACTTTAAGTACTATGACAGTTAGGTTGGAGATGAAAACACTTGGATTTCATGGTCGAGCAGCTGCTCATAAACCACACCGGTAAATGCCAAACGACGCCTCGCTTGGTGTAAGGATCGTAAACATTGGACGATATTGAACAGTGGAAAAACGTTGTGTGGAGTGACGACTCACGGTACACAATGTGGCCATCCGGTGACAGGTTGTGGGCATGGCGAATGCCCGGTGAACATCATCTGCCAGCGTGTGTAGTGCCAACAGTAAAATTCGGAGGCGGTGGTGTTATGGTGTGGTCGTGTTTTTCATGGAGGGGGCTTGCACCCCTTGTTGCTTTGCATGGCACTGTCACAGCACAGGCCTACATTGATGTTTTAAGCACTTTCTTGCTGCCCACTGTTGAAGAGCAATTCGGGGATGGCGATTGCGTCTTTCAACACGATCGAGCACCGGTTCATAATGCATTACCTGTGGCGGTGTGGTTACACAACAATAACATCCATGTAGTGGACTGGCCAGCACAGAGTCCTGGCCTGAATCCTACAGAACACCTTTGGGATGTTTTGGACTGACTTCGTGTCAGGCCTCACCGACCGACGTCGATACCTCTCCTCAGTGCAGCACTCCGTGAAGAATGGGCTGCCATTCCCCAAGAAACCTTCCAGCAGCTGACTGCATGCATACCTGCGAGAGTGGAAGCTGTTATCAAGGTTATGAGTGGACCAACACCATGGTGAATTCCAGCAGTACTGATGGAGGGCGCCACGCACTTGTAAGTCATTTTCAGCCAGGTGTCCGGATACTTTTGATCACATAGTGTATTACGAAATTGTAATCTGAATTTGAATCTGATTCTGAGAACGTCTTACAATCCCATATCTCATTTCGAAATCTCTTCCTGACTATGACGTAATCTAGCTGGAACCTTGGCGTGTATCCAGGTTTTGTCCAAGACTACTTCCTTCTCAGGCGATTCTTGAACAGAGTATTCGCTATTACCATCTGAAATTTATTTCAGAACTCAATTAGTTGTCCTCCTCTCTGGTTCCGACTGCCAGCCCCTATTCTTCCGTAACCCTTCCACTACAACCGTATTCGAGTACCTCATAATTAATAGATTTTCGTCTCCGTTTACGTAATGAGTTACGCGTTGAATATCCTCATATACTTTTTCTGTCTCTTCATCTTCCGTTTGCGACAACAATATACGTACCTGAGCTATCGTTGTCGGCATTTGTATGCTGTCGAATATGATGTGAATAATCCTATCACAGAGCTTTTCACAGTAACTCACTCTCTGCCCTACTTTTCAAATCATAATGAAGCCTATTAAATTATACCATTTTCTTTTGATGTTATTACGCTGTGTTCGTCTGACCATGAACCCTTATCTTCTTTCCATTTCACTTCACTAACCCCAACTATGTTTAGATTGAGCCTTTGAATTTCCCTTTTCATATTTTCAAACTTCTTACTACGTTTAATCTTCTGACATTCCATGCTCCGACTCGTTGGTGTCATCTCTTCGTTAGTTATTCCCTCTATTTTTCATGGTCATCTCCCCCTTGTCAGTCCCCCAACCGAAAACACAAATGGGGGACTCAAAGTTCAAATGTATGTGAAATCTTATGGGACTTAACTGCTAAGGTCATCAGCCCCTAAGCTTACACACTACTTAACCTAAATTATCCTAAGGACAAACACACACACCCATGCCCGAGGGAGGACTCGAACCTCCGCCGGGACCAGCCGCACAGTCTATTACTGCAGTGCCAAATGGGAGACTAATCCAAATGTTTTTCCAATGGAGAGATCATCAGGACACATTTTTTCAATTACAGGGCATCTGTGGATACACGTTATGTTTCTTTAATGCTACGGTTTTCTTTGCCTTCTGCATCGTCATGCCGTTGATCATAGCTGATTCTTCAGCCTTTTAGGGGCAGTTTCCCACGCCAGGGCAAGAGAGTGTCCTGAATCTATATCCACTCCTCAGCCCTGTTTGACAAGGCCGTTGGTAGAACGAGAGTGACGTGGTGGGGATGGGTCGAATCCCAAGGCCTGGCCACGATGCCTCCCCCATCCCATCGCTGAGCTGCACCTTGACACAGTTACAATTTTTTTGTCAATCTATACATTGAAAAAAAAAAGAACAAACTAAAACTAGTTTAACCTTCTGGAACCCTGGAACCATAGAACACGGGTGTCTCACATCAACTACACAAGCGTTCAGTAACAACGACATACATTCCTTATCACTGTGTGTTACAGTATGCTTCAAGGCATCCCTTCGTAGTGCAGTAATCACGAGACAAATGCAGCCGATTTCGAAACGACATAGTTCACTACGTGTTGAACTTCATGATAAGCATTATTGGTGTATCCGTCCTACTCACAAGCATACGATATGTACGCTTTTTTCATCCAGTGTCAATGTATCAGTACCCTTGTTGAACATCGGTCGTGTCAGACAACAAATAAAGTGAGTCTGGATCGCAAATTTTGCCATATTCCCGCTCTACTGTTTTACAAGGGTGACTACAGGCAGTGTGGACACGATAACACTACGTTCACCCCTTCAACGCTCGGTGGAAGTGCCGCTGGTTGCTCGATCTCCCATCTAATCTTCACCATTTTCTGTAACGCCACATTCAAAAGCTCCTATACGTGCCTTGCAAAGAATAAAGACGAAATCCGAATGGCATAAAACTTTTGTTTCATTGAGATATTGTTAGACGGGCCAAAAATAATTATTATCAGCTTAGCGTAATGTTGTACGCAACGGGGTACGTCAGGAATGTACAAGTTGAAGATGCTTCTATTCTCTTCTTGTCTGTATCATTTGTGGTCCACAGCTCACTTCAACGTAAGGCTACAATCAAACAAATACGTTCAGGAAACGATTCCTAACACCTCAACTTACACAGCGTGTTTCACAGTTCCTATTACAGGCTTCTACAGGTTGTTGAGGGGATTTAGTGGATGAAGTTTTCTTAAGGAATCCATGTCCGAAAATGTACCTTTTGAATGCGAAACAAGACTGAAGATGAAAGCACTAGCTGGCCTGTCGCTTCGCGGTGTGGACAAAGTGGAGACAATGGCCTCTCACCACACAGCGGAGACGATGGCCTCTGAACACACAGCAGAGACAATGATCTGTGGCCACACAGTGGAGACAAAGACCTCTGACCACTGCCCTCTACAGGAGCCCACAACATGAACAATGTTTCTAACACTCGTCTTTGGGTTCTCTCCAACGTGATGAAGACGATCTCTTCAAATTGGAGAGTGTAGCGCGTCCGTGAAGCACTACAGCCGACCTTCCTAGTTGCAAACGTACAAGCATATAGTCGGTTGAAAAGGGTATACGATGTCATAATTTCAACAGGAACTGATGAAGGCGCCCTGTTCTCTGTTTGTGTGCGTACCGTGTAGCGGGAAATTTGAAAAAGATCCGTTCTTCAAACTTGTTTTATGTCCAAATGCTATTTCTCAGCACGTGGACTCCTCGTTAAAACTTTATCTACTAAGTCCTCTCCATAATGCCTAGAATCCTGTTATAGGAAATGGGGCACAACCTGAAGTAAATGTTAACAAGTTCCTCTTTATCGGAATCGCTTTTCTCGCGATTGCAAACTGGATTTTGTATCCACTTTTCTTCTGCACTCATCAGTTATTTCGCCACCGAAAGAGTAAACCTCATGGACTGCGTTTTTAATCTCATTTGATAATTTAATTCCCTCAGCGTCTTGCAATTTAATTAAACTACACTCCATTACCCTTGATTCAGTTTTATTGATGTTTCTCTCGTAATTTCTTTCGAGCCACTGCTCAACTGCACTTTCAAGCCTTTTTCCGTCTATAACACAATTGCAATGTCATCGACAAACCTCAGAGTTTAATTTTTACTTCCTGAACATCAACTGTCTTTTAGAATTCCTCCTTGGTTCCCCGTATTGCTAGCTCGATGATGAGATTCAGTAACATTGCACATAGGCTAGAAACCTGGCTCACTCACTTCTCAACCATTGCTTCTGTTTCATGTCCTTCGATTCGTATAATACCAGGTAGTTTTCTGTACTTGCTGTGAATGAAATTTTGTTTCGTGTATTTGATCCCTGCTACGTTCAAAATTTCAAGATATACAGTTCAATAAACATTGTCAACAAGGGAATATTGCCAAATGTCAACAAACAATCTTGATGAAACTTTGCGGGTTTGTAGAGGGGAAAATAAAATATAACACATATTTTTTGTGGTCAGTTCCACTTTTAAGGGATAAAACACATCCCGTAAAATAACTTTGAGCAAATGTCTTCGAAACGATGACTTATAAAATTTTTTCTCACATCGAAGTGGATATGTAACCAACATTCTTGAAAACTGTGTAATAGAATTTTATAATAATTTGAAATTTCGCAAAACACCTCAACACTACCAATTAAAAGTGAAAAATGAAACTATCATTATAATAAAAATTAAAGAAGCTTTCAAGTTATATACATCCATGTGTAATAAAGCCGGCTTCCGAAATACTATTTTTGGAAAATAAGCTGTACACTGCGTGCTGTCAGAGTACTTCCAACATTCCTAATTAAAATACCTAATCATTCATATTAGTCTAGTTATTTACACTACTGGCCATTAAAATTGCTACAACAAGAAGAAATGCAGATGATAAACGGGTATTCATTGGACAAATATATTATACTAGAACTGACATGTGATTACATTGTCACGCAATTTGGATGCATGGATCCGGAGAAATCAGTACCCAGAACAACCACCTCTGGCGGTAATAACGGCCTTGATACGCCTGGGCATTGAGTCAAACAGAGCTCGGATGGGGTGTACAGGTACAGCTGCTCATGCAGCTTCAACACGATACCACAGTTCATCAAGAGTAGTGACTGGCGAATTGTGACGAGCCAGTTGCTCGGCCACCAGTGACCAGACGTTTTCAATTGGTGAGAGACCTGGAGAATGTGTTGGCCAGGGGAGCAGTCCAACATTTTCTGTATCCAGAAAGGCCCGTACAGGACCTTCAACATGCGGTCGTGCATTATCCTGCTGAAATGTAGGCTTTCGCAGGGATCGAATGAAGGGTAGAGCCACGAATCGTAACACATCTGAAATGTAACGTCCACTGTTCAAAGTGCCGTCAATGCGAACAAGAGGTGACCGAGACGTGTAACCAATGGCACCCCATACCATAACGCCGGGTGATACGCCAGTATGGCGATGACGAATACACGCTTCCTATGTGCGTTCACCGCGATGTCGCCAAACACGGATGCGACCATCATGATGCTGTAAACAGAACCTGGATTCATCCGAAAAAATGACGTTTTGCCATTCGTACACACAGATTCGTCGTTGAGTACACCATCGCAGGCGCTCCTGTCTGTGATGCAGCGTCAAGGGTAACCGCAGCCATGGTCTCCGAGCTCATAGTCCATGCTGCTGCAAACGTCGTCGAACTGTTCGTGCAGCAGGTTGTTGTCTTGCAAACTTCCCCATCTGTTGACTCAGGCATCGAGACGTGGCTGCACGATCCGTTACAGCCATGCGGATAAGATGCCGGTCACCTCGACTGCTAGTGATACGAGGCCGTTGGGATCCAGCACGGCTTCCGTATTACCCTCCTGAACCCACCGATTCCATATTCTGCTAACAGTCATTGGATCTCGACCAAAGCGAGCAGCACTGTTGCGATGCGATAAACCGCAATCGCGATAGGCTACAATCCGACCTTTATCAAAGTCGGAAACGTGATGGTACGCATTCCTCCTCCTTACACGAGGCATCACAACAGCGTTTCACCAGGCAACGCCGGTCAACTGCTGTTTGTGTACGAGAAATCGGTTGGAAGCTTTCCTCATGTCAGCACGTTGTAGGTGTGGCCACCGGCGCCAACCTTGTGTAAGTGCTCTGAAAAACGAGTCATTTGCATATTACAGCATGTTCTTTCCGTCGGTTAAATTTCGCGTCTGTTGCACGTCATCTTCGTGGTGTAGCAATTTTAATGACCAGTAGTGCACTTATCTTACAACAATTTTGTGTATTAAACTGTTATTTTCTGTTATTTTGCTTTTGAGATTCACTTTTTTTACTTTTTGTTTTTTTTTTCTTTAGTTTGTCATTTCACATATGCGTATTTTGTTAATTGAAAATGACAAGTAATTCATTATTGTAATATAAAATCATTACAATATTGCTAATCTGTAAATAAGTGCTTAAAACATAACGCTTTTTTCCACTATGCATATAGAATGAACGAATTTTCTTCGCATTATATATACGACAGAGAACACATCATAAAACAAAATTCAGCAGGATTTTAAACCGTCCCAGGTGACCCTCTGAATATGCCGATTTGTATCAGGTTTATTTCAATACTTTTGCGAAGAGAACTGATTACACACTAGTGACTGTAGTTTGATTATATTGTTTCTCGTGTGAAGTCATTCAACAGTACTAGATCTGAAAATACGTACTGCAATATTCTGTCCCCGATACACACTCATTCAGTTTTATCAAGATCGTTTACTAAGACTTTAGAATGTTCTTTTGTAAGTATACAAATGCTACAAACTTGGGTTTGCCATCTCCAGCGTGTCTACTACGGTAAGTCGTAGGGCAGGTCTTGATACACCTATCTCTCCATTTCTCTGGAACACACATTGATCATCTCCGTGATCGGCTTCTGCAAGTTTTTCGACACTTCTGTACATAAATTGTGTGCACAATTTTGCAATTATGACTCGTTTCCTCCTCTGTTACTGCATACCTTTCACGTCCTTAGACTAGAGATGGGATGTTTCTGTACTTCAGTTATTCTCCATCATCAGTAAACAGTATGTATAGTTTTATGTTCATGGACATTCCTGTCTTCCCTGTGAAGCTGTCACTGGAGCTTTACTTTAGGCTGACATACAGATCGCAGTTACCTCAGAACATATGTTTCGGATCACTGTGGGGCGGCCATTTGCAGCTGTGCTCGTCATGCAAACCAGTCGCCCTTATACTCTGGAAACCGCACACGGAATCTTTAAAAGCGTAGCGAGCGTCCATACAAAATTCTTGCTCCAGGAGAGCGGAGAAAATTGCATGCAGATGAGGGGTGGCAAATAAAAAGAACGGCAGACGCACACGGAGAGAGAATGGGGTAACAACTTGCTGTGTCTTGCAGGACCGGAATTGCGCATCGCTCTTTTTACGCCACAAAACCATTTACGCCGAAATGAGTTTCCACCAGCGAATAAACGACGACCTCAATCTGGGAAAGGTATTCTAAAAATCCTTCCACTATTTCACAGGATTCAGGATTTTAATTTTCTAAACTCTTTTTTCTAGCGCCTAAACCAATGAAACTGGTGCTTTCGTCGGTTCTAGGTTTCTGCAAAGAAACAACTGTTGACATACTGCTTGATTGTTCCTGCAGAACAGTCATTTATCTACAACTATATGCATACTCCACATGACACCATACGATGCGTGGAGAAGTTAGTTAGTTAGTTAGTTACGTGTTCCATTGATCAATAGCACGGAAAACCGTCATGCTATGGAACGCGTCAAAATGCACAAGAAATACGCACAGGAAACGAGTTTTTTTCCTTACATTATAGTGTTATACCTAAATATTTCTAATATCTATCCCATTCCCTTAAGTGGCACAAAATGCATGTATTATATCTCTATATTTATTTACTCATATTTAAGAATTCATCTATGGCATAGAAGGAGTTGTGAAGGAGGTATGATTTCACTTTGTTTTGGAAACTATTACTGCTATCTGTGAGACATTTTATTTCATCTGGTAATTTATCAAAAAGTTTTATACCTCCATATTTTACCCCTTCCTGTGCCAAAGATAGGTTAAGTAAAGGATAGTGTAGGTCTTTCTTTTTTCTGGTATTGTAATCATGAATGTCGGTGTTGATTTTAAACTGGTCAATGTTGTTGAGAAAAAATTTCATTACTGAGTAAATGTACTGTGCAGCAATTAGAAGAATTCCTAACCTTTTAAACACATGCCTACAAGATGTGCGGTTATGAATCCCACACATTATTCTAACTACTTTCTTTTGAGCAGTGAATACCTTTTGCCTAAGTGTTGAGTTGCCCCAGAATATTATTCCGTATGACATCAGAGAGTGGAAGCACGCAAAGTATGTTTGCTTACTAATTTCTACATCCTCAAAACTGGCAGTTATTCTGATTGCAAAAGTTGCTGAACATAGTCGCTTTAGGAGATCCAAAATATGAATTTTCCAATTAAGATTCTCATCTATATGTACACCCAAAAACTTAGTATGCTCTACCCTGGCTACTGACTTCTTTTGATGTGTTATGTTTATTGAAGGAATTTAAGAAGATTACCTATATGTGACCACAGGCTTTATAGGCGTGTTACACGGAAAAAATGTTCTTGGGTGATTAGCCGAGTGGTGGCGTCGTCGTGTCGTAACGTTTCGATTAGTTTCGTACACATCATCATCAGTAGAGGAGATCATGGAAGATAATGGATACGAATCTCATCGAAACTTTGGGACAAGACGACTCCACCACTTGGCTGATCACCAGAGAAGATTTCATCATGAGAAGGTTACCTGGTACAGATACCGGTCGTCCCGAAATGAAACGAGGTGGAAACGACTATCTATAAGCATCTGTACGAGTTCTAAATTCACTTATCTTCTCTTCACTGTCGTTATGTGAAACTTACGTTGGCGGTAGTAGATTCGTTCTGCAGTCAGCCATAAATGCTGGTTCCCTTAATATTGACAATAGTGTTACCCGAAAAGAATGTCTTCTTGCCTCCAGGCATACCCATTTGAGTTCACGGGACATTTCCGCAATACTCGCATGTTGGGTGAACCTATCGGTAACAAATTTCGCAACACTCCCCTGCAATATTTCGACGTCTTTCCTTTAGTCCGACCTGGTGGGTGTACCAATCACTCGAGCAGTACTCAAGAATAGGTCAAACTGGTGTTCTACACGCGGTCTCTTTCGCACAGTGCTCCCAGTACACCGAAGTCGACCATTTGCATTCCCTTACGGGTTCGTTCCACTTCATCTCGCTTTGCAACGTTACGCATAGATATCTAATTGACGTGACTGTCAGGTAGTACAATACTGACGCTGTATACGTAACACTACAGGAATGTTATTCCTACTCATCTGAATTCACTAATATATTTCTACATTTAGAGCATGCTGCCATTCATTAAGTCGCTTTATTTTGTGGAAATGGGTAGAAACGGTTTATTGGATAGAGTTAGCATCATCGTTACACCCGGATGATTTTAAGGAAAGGCAGGACGTTTTAGACGCTAATTCCACTTGGTGTGCTGGATGTCAGGTCCTTTATATGAGGAAAAAATAAAATATTATTGAAGTTACTAGTCTTCCAACTGATTTCAGGCAGTTCTCCACAATTTACCACCGTGTGGTGAACTTTCTATCTCTATTCAACTTTTACAACTTATATTTTCTGCAAGATGTTACGCCTATTTTTATCTCTTTTTTTCGCTACTACTTTTTCAATTCTACTGCTCTTCCGAGCACCAGGTTAACTATTTCCGGATGCGGTAGTGTGTGTCACTCTCCTGCAAACTGTTCCTTCTTATGGTGTTTTTCTACAGGATTTGTAATGATCTACTTCTACGGGCATCGAACTATATAATTTAAGACTTAGTCCGAAATAAAGATATTGTATTGCTACGTGTTCTTTGTAGTTTGAAATAGTGTTTTCGGTTTTTCTGTATGTTCTTTGCACGTGTCGGTTCCTATACATCATCTTTGTTTACAAAATGTGACAATTTGTATGTGATATATCACATAAGAGAAAGGAGCCTGTGGCCACTAGGAGGTATTCTATTTTAGTTCTTTATTTTCACATTTACATTTAAGTTTAGTTTGTAGTCAAAGACTTCCACAGAACCATGTTCTGAAACAATATTTTGTTCTTCTATTAGACAGTGCCCAAGAATTCCCTAAAGTTGCAACACAGCACACACACACATGTCATATTATTTCAAATAAATCTACCTGATGATGAAGGTTTAAAACATTGAAACGCATTGGGGAAATAAATTAAACACTAACTGGTAACAGTAAAGTTGTTGTTTCATTCGAAAAAATCTTCGCATTTAAAGCTAAATCATTCTGTGTACCAGCCTCATATTTACGATCTGTTGGTCTAGATTTCGCTCCTATCCAATCGATTAGTAGCTCATCTCTCTCTCTAATATTTCACGCCGAATTCACTTTCAAACACCACGCTAACAAGGGAGATAGGTGACCTTCAACGCCCAGAGTCACTCGAAAATATGCTTAGAGCATAGTGGGCCACGGCGTGCAAAGCAGTTAAGCGTGTATGATGGGCTGCATGCGTGCAAAGCAGTTAAGCGTGGATGATGTGCTGCATGCGTGCAATCCGAGGCTCCGCCTTTCTAGACACTACACGTACAATTCGGCTTTCATCGGTCCTTCTCGGGCGTACTCGGAACAGCGCAACATTTCGTTTAGGATTGCTGTGCAGCAGTTTTCGGGTAGCATTTCATTCTTCAATTCGGCAGAATCGTGATTTCGGCAAATTTTATCCTTCGCTGTTTGTTCGTCGTATGCAGGAAGTTCATAGGTCCAGTGGCTATTTGAACAAAAGGGGGCAATCTAGTGATCTACCTTCACATGCCTGTAAAAGTAGAAAGATACGACAAAAGAGAAGGATAAGAATTCTCAGTATTTATTGTGCAGTCACATAATCTACAGGTACCACAAATTTGCTAAGAACGACATAACAACACTTTGCAGAAAATTACAACGATCGACAGACAATTTTTTTTGGGATTCCTCATTCCGTATATAAAGAAGCACTTTGTCGTAATTTTGCAGGCATGGAATAGGTGATGCAATTGATGGTACGAATTGTAAATTTTCTTAAGTACGATGCATTATTCCACCGTCCACTGCAACAGTTCTCCTCGGAATTACACGAAGAAAAAGGGGACATTATATATTAATGTAAAGAACGTTTGTTAAGTCAAGGGGTCTCCCTGGAATGGTTTTTCGTTATAACGCCCGCTATTGTTGAATTCATGAAGGGAAAAGGAAAGCAGAAACTAAAATTAGAACATCAAGAATGGATTGCAAACATCGCATTTTAAGTGGACTTGACTGCACACCGCCCACATTCAGACGTTGCTAAGTGAGGGACAACTAATTTCTGATTTGATGGGTACGCATTTAAGAAGAAAATCACATTGAGGAAGCGGCAAATACAGACAAAAATTCCATCTTCCTACCCTCACTGGCGTTAAAGAAAACGCGTATTTGAGGAATTCTTGTGGCGTAATCTGCGACAAATGTGACAACATTTATATTGGACAAACACGTCAGAATTTTCAAATTGGATTCCGTGAATACACTTCAGGGGCGGCAAGCAGTAAACCTGTCATTGGTCAACGTCTCATACAAAACAGTCATTCAGTAGAATCGGTTTCAAGTAACCTAAAGATTCTTATTAATGCCCCAAGGGCCCTTTACTCGCCATGTTAGAAGAATTAGAAATTTATGTTTATCATAAACGAAAGCCGCTATCTTTGCTTAATAAACAGATTTCAGAGAAAAATGCTTTTTCGATGTCTTTTACTCTAGGATTCCTTGCTTGTCTGTTTTATTCATTTAAAGGTTTGCTATTCTATCACAGCAAAAGCTTCCTCTTAATATTCCCTTGTTTTACTTGCTGGCATTATTAATTGAGATCGTCCTACTCCTTTTTACTTACTAATCATTTTTTAATACCAAGAGACTGACATAATTTAAGTAAAGAATTTTGTTAAGTCAAGGTTTAGGTTACTGCATATTCGGATTTTTGTGTTACACATGATTACAATGGTGATTCATGTCAAAGTTTTAATGACTGGCCAATGCTTATTTATTTTCTGAATACTGACTGGAATGTTTAAATACCTTTGGCTACCTGTGTTAGCACACGTTTCATGCGGAGGGCACTGTATATTCAGGAGTATTGGTTTTGACAAAATGACTGGTTCACTACTTTTACATTTGATGTAACACTATTTATTTTCATTTTACAAATCATGGTATAACATTTGCTTAAACTAAGGTCAGCATTTCATACACATGTTTAAGTTCCCATTGTGGACATTTGATGCTAGCGTCAGTGTTTTATTTCAATTTATTTTTGTACTGTTCCGTTGAGATTTTTTAATGTTTTAAACATAGTTACAAACTCCAGGGATAATTAATGCCTCAGATCTAATATTTTACTAATACTGATATTAAAATTAATATTAAGTATAGGAACATCTTCATATGATTACCATGATTACAGGTAATATAGTTTTATTGCCATTACAACTGACACGTGCTGTGCATTTGTCCCTATAGAAGGCACTAATGTTTTACATTTTAATATTGTTTGCATGTGGCTCGTTTTAGTGATTAAAGGCCACGTTATTTTTTAATATAATTGTGACAGAAGTAATTTTCAACGCACAATAACTGTTTCGTTTTCTGATCGGTGGTACTAACATATCGATCTACACTATGGTACCATGATCACCGGCGGGCTAAAGATTGTAATCCAATACTGACGTATCTTTGATGTGTAGTTGTAATACATCGATCTTCAGAATGTTGCCATGGTTACTGGTGGCATCCTTGCTAAACTTCTATTTGTCATGGTGGTTACATACAGTCCTGTTGCGAGCACCATGTCTATTCTTATACGTTAACAGTTTATTTTTCTTTAATTTTTAGTCAGTTTTAAGTTTTATGTTATGGTCTGATAAAACTTATTTGTATTTTCGATATACCTATGGTCTAGACGTAAATATAGTACGAAAATAATTGTATTTAGGCTTCATTTAACGTGTTTTACGGCCATTGACTGATAATGTTGTAATGCTGGAATCTGTGGGTGTAGCTTCCACTGTTTAAGCGATGTAAATGGCAAGTCATTCAGTAGTGGTTACAAGCCTCCCAAAGTGGCGCCAGCTACTCGCCAGCATCAGGAGACTCCCGTGGGTAAAGTTTCCTTTGATTCAAATTTCGCACAGTTTTCTTTGTTTTATATACTTCGTTTCTTTTTGTGCTTGTAGTTTACATTCCTCTAAGTACATTCATGTGCTTCTCTTCAAAGAGGAAGCGGTCTGATGATGACCAGAGTAGTGGCCGAAACCGGTCACCAGTAAATAAATCTACATCTACAGCCATACTCTGCAAGCCACCTGACGGTGTGTGGCGGAGGGTACCTTGAGTACCTCTATCGGTTCTCCCTTCTATTCCAGTCTCGTATTGTTCGTGGAAAGAAAGATTGTCGGTATGCCTCTGCGTGGGCTCTAATCTCTCTGATTTTATCCTCATGGTCTCTTCGCTAGATATACGTAGGAGGGAGCAATATACTGCTTGACTCGCCGGTGAAGGTATGTTCTCCAAACTTCAACAAAAGCCCGTACCGAGCTACTGAGCGTCTCTCTTGCAGAGTCTTCCACTGGAGTTTATCTATCATCTACGTGACGCTTTCGCGATTACTAAATGATCCTGTAACGAAGCGCGCTGCTCTCCGTTGGATCTTCTCTATCTCTTCTATCAACCCTATCTGGTACGGATCCTGCACCGGTGAGCAGTATTCAAGCAGTGGGCGAACAAGTGTCTTGTAACCTACTTCCTTTGTTTTCGGACTGCTTTTCCCTAGGATTCTTCCAATGAATCTCAGTCTGGCATCTGCTCTACCGACGATTAATGTTATATGGTCATTCCATTTTAAATCACTCCTAATGCCTACTCCCAGATAATTTATGGAATTAACTGCTATACTGTAGCTAAATGATAAAGGATCTTTCTTTCTATGTACTCGCAGCCCGTTACACTTGTCTACATTGAGACTCAATTGACATTCCCTGTACCGTGCGTCAATTTGCTGCAGATCCTCCTGTATTTCAGTACAATTTTCCATTGTTACAACCTCTCGATATACCACAGCATCATCCGCAAAAAGCCTCAGTGAACTTCCGATGTTATCCACAAAGTTATTTATATGTATTATGAAAAGAAACGGTCCTACGACACTCCCCTGCGGCACACCTGAACTCACTCTTATTTCGGAATCCATTGAGAATGGCATGCTGCGTTCCGTTATCCAGGAACTCTTCAATCCAATCACCCAATTGGTCTGATAGTCAATACGCTATTACTTTGTTCATTAAACGACTGTGAGGAACTGAATCAAACGCCTTGCGGAAGTCAAGAAACACAGCATCTACCTGGGAACCCGTGTCTATGGCCCTCTGAGTCTCGTGGACGAATAGCGCGAGCTGGATTTCGCACAATCGTCTATTTCGAAACCCATGCTGATTCCTACAGAGCAGATTTCTAGTCTCCAGAAGAGTCATTATACTCGAACATAATACGTGGCTGGCTCAAATGGCTCTGAGCACTATGCGACTCAACTGCTGAGGTCATCAGTCGCCATAATACGTGTTCCAAAATTGTACAACTGATCGACGTTAGAGACATAGGTCTATAGTTCTGCACATCCGTTCGACGTCCCTTCTTGAAAACGGGGATGGCCTGTGCCCCTTTCGATTCTTTTTGAACGCTACGCTGTTTTAGAGACCTTCGGTACACCGCTGCAAGAAGGGGGGCAAGTTCCATCGCGTACTCTGTGTAAAATCGAACTGGTACCCCATCAGGTCCACCGGCCTTTCCTCTTCTGAGCGATTTTAATTGTTTTTCTATTTCTATCACTCTGTCATCTATTTCGATATCTAACATTTTGTCATCTGCGCAACGATCTAGAGAAGTAACAACGTCTTTATGCAGTTGGAGCTGTTTGGTTATTGAAAAATTTAATTTCAAGGGTAATTCTCTAAACACATTGAGGACACTGCGAATATTACTTCTGCTTTGTGCCGTTTTTGATACCGTTTGCCACTTCAGTTGAAAGTTCCACTATTCAAGTGCGGATTGAAGTTATCTATCTGCGATGTGATTCTGGAGATCAGTTCTTTTACGTTAAAACGGCTCAGAGTTCTACGTCGTTTTCTTTGGCAGGTTTCCACGTCTCCATAACGAGATTACAAACTTGATACAATGCTTCACTCAAGAAATGTTCAGGAAAGGCTTTTTTCCAGTATGAAAGTAAATAAGTCACAATTGTGTGACAACCTGAGTGACGAAAATCTGCGAAATCGTCTGCAACTGCATATGTCGAGAATGTGTCCTGCATAAAAATTTTATTATGCCTCCATCCCACCAAAAACAACTAAATAATACTGAAAATTACTTTTGTTTGTGATTCATGTTATCAAAAAGTATTTTATATGATACCAAGCAGCCTGCAAACCGTTCAGAGACATGTAAATGCGGCATGTTCGCAGAATCTCCATCTTCTCCATCCTCCTACTGAGGCAACATTGTTCAAAAAATGGTTCAAATGGCTCTGAGCACTATGGGACTTAACTGCTGTGGTCATCAGTCCCCTAGAACTTAGAACTACTTAAACCTAACTAACCTAAGGACAGCACAAACATCCATGCCCGAGGCAAGATTCGAGCCTGCGACCGCAGCGGTCGCGCGGTTCCAGACTGTAGCGCCTAGAACCGCTCGGCCACTCCGGCCGGCTCATCGTTGAGTGCCTGTAGGCGGATACAGGGCTATTTGGAGAGAATATCAATTTTGATATTGTGAATAGTTTTTACCTGCAGTTTCGCGTGGCTTGAGGCAGTCTCAACTAGCGTGCTTTTGATTAAGAAATTGCGTTATCGTCTTTCTAATTACTTCATGATCGTAGATACGATCATACCCGGTTGTGAAGTTATTGTTATGACAAAACAATTTCCTAAGGGACCAGAAAGTTCTTAAGGGCGCAAAAACAACTGTAACATCGCACAAAAGGGAAATTCAATATTAAAGCTGATGCAAGAAGACGATAAAACAGTTTTGTTTTTATCAGTGTAACACGCACATTGGACTGCTGATCTTGTTGTCTGTAATCTCAGCAAAATGCATAATTAAAACGAAAATAGTACTGAGGATATGATAGGAATGAGCACTGCTAAATGATTCAGTATTCCCAGAACAAATATTTATTATAACTAAAACATATATCGTACCTTAAGCTTAGTACTACAATGACGGTAGATTTTTATGCCCGTATCATGTCCATTGAGCGCTCTTTCATATAGCCATTGTATTCTTTGAGTCGCTCGTGCGTCGTCACGGTAAGTTATAACTGTTCTTTACACTTCACTCAAACTTAGACATAACACGTTTTTATACATTTAGTAAAAATTAGATCAGACTGCCACAAATCTGCGTCCGTCTTACTTGAGAAAAACAGTGCAAGTCTTTAGCGCTCAAGGCTTCATTTGTTCTCCAGCGAACAAAGTAGTGAAGGATCGCATATCTATCCGTATTTTTCTGTTTTATATTGCCGCCCAAAGACGACGAATTACATTATTTAGAAAATTCCACCGACGCCATGCGACGCCTGATTCTACATTAATCATTATTTATAAACAAGTATTTGCCTTCTGGCTGAAAGTATTAACTACTCGCATTTGCTGTTTTAATGAAGTCAAAAATAGCGAATATCACAACGCCGAGTCGTACTTCTGGGCAGTACAGTCACTGCAGACTTTCAATTAAAATGTGTCCCCTGTACAGAAATATACCTAGTGGATACACGAGTTCAGGTTGTAGACACATGGTGGAGAACATGTGGAAGTTTACGTCTGTCTGTAAAGCGTGATAGGATAGCCTAATGGTTAGGCGACCATTAGCGATAAGCGGGATATCCGGGTTTGACACCCATTACAGGACAAAATTTAATTGCTGTCATAATATTATATAGATGATGGTCGCCTGTATTTTCAACTGCGAATACATTTCATGCATGTCAAGCAAGGTTTGCATGGGATTTGGCGCTCAGGTCTGAAAATGGCTGTTGTAACTGCGACCAGGACGGTCGCGGGGTAGCAATGACGGAAAGCGCGGCGGGACCCGTGGGGCGGCCCGCGAACAACAACACAACGGGAGAGGAGGGACACGACCAGCGAAGGACAGAACGAATACAACAAGATCGAACAACGGATTCCACTCGTACACAGAACAAGGAAGTAAGCTGTCTAACGCGAGGCGAGGTGGCAACTGACGTACGCGAGATTAGACTGGCTGGCTGAGCTTTTCTTTTTTTCCTTTGTTGTATTTCTACTCCCCATCGGGGCGGGATGGCAGCAGCATATGCGCTGCTCTTCAACCGAAAGACATAGAACAAACAATAGAAGACATTTAAAAAGATTCAAAGGAGTAAACATGGTGAACATAGTTATAAAAAAGGGGGAACATCATGGAAGATGTCAAATAGACAAAAACATAGGGGCGAATGTAAAATGGAGATAAAAACCGTAAAAAAGGTAGTGCACACAAACAACCACACACTGGGTCAGTTAAAAGAACACAAGGCACAGTATGACCGGAGCATAAGAGTATTGATGGATGGCATAGCACATAACAAACACTGACAGTGACACTAAGTACAATGCCAGCACACAATTAAAATCACACCTCTTGATGCACAGGAGAAACAGCACTAAACACAACACTGATGTGGCACACTGACGGTGATCAAAACAGAGGATATGCCAGGCGCAAGGAGATGAGGGAGACTGGAAGAAGGGAGGGAGGGAGGGTAAGGGAGGGTGGAGATGGGCGCACTGAAGAGGGCCAGGTAGGGAGGATGGTGGGAAGGAAAGAGGCAAGGATGGGGTGCAGGGTCTCAGGAGGGGAAGGAGGAAAATCCGCTCTGGGAGAAGGAGGGGAGAGGAAAAGGGGGCCCTGGGGTGGGGGTGGGGGGAACAAGGCCAGGTTATAGTTGGAAGGAAGGGTAGATGTCATGGCGAAGTTCGTCATCCGGAGCGGGAGGTGCTGGAAATTGCCCTGATGAAGGAGATGGAGGGTGTGGAGGTGGAGAGAGGGAGGGATACAGCGATAGAGGCGTGGCAACGGGCGGGGGTTGGAGAGGAAAGAGGAAACCAGAGGGTGGGGGGGATCAAGCCTGCGGACAATGTAAAGGATGCGGAGATGTTGGAGGAACAGGAGGTGGTGGGGGAAGGGTTTGAGTTCATACAGGAGCCGTTTGGGGGAAGGAAGGCAGATACAGAAGGCAAGGCGGAGCGCATGGCATTTGAGGATTTGGAGGGCCTTGTAAAAGCGGGCGGGTGTGGAGATCCAGGCACCACTGACATAACAGAGGATAGGACAGATGAGGGATTTCTAGGTGTGGAGGATGGTAGAAGGATGCAATCCCCATGGCTGGCTGAGTGTGAGGCAGGCAGTTAAGTACGCTATTGGGGGCGCCGCTCTTGGCCACTGGGACCACGTGTTGCACTCTGGCGCCCCCACACTAAAAGTGGGCCAGGAGGCGCGCACCTCCATAGGTTACGGCGCGATAGTGCAGAGACCTCTATGGGTCTCCGACGTCCATGACGTCTGGTGCGGATTCAAATTCCGCGCCGAGTGGTACCAGACCAGCGAAAGCAGCAGAGAGAATTTTGAAACAGAAGCAGTCAAAAACTGGCCAGTCTACCTTTAACGCAGCCTCCATCTTTGAACTATGTGGAGATTAGCCAGCAGTGACTTGTTGTTCGGATTCCACGCTAAACTGTAGGTCGCCTTTCCTCAGAAGGATTACTGGGGTACGCTAGGAAAACACTGAAGTGGCGTCCAATTAGAAGACTCGTACCAGGTTGTTTGAGCCCCGTCCATCACTGCGTCACTGAATTGGCACCCTATCTCACCCTTACCCCCTCCGCCGCTCCCCCCCCCTCCCCCCTGCTTCCCCCGGGACCACGACACTTTTGGAGACACGCAGTGTGTCCGCTTGTTTTATCCCGAGCAGAGAAGTTTGCAGTCTAGCAACTGTTGACATAGGTCGGAGCAGGTAGAATATTTCCCAGACATGTGAGTGGCTCGAAGGTTTCGTAAGTAATAGGATGCAGTTCGTTGTCGTAGACGATGAGTGTTCATCAGAAACAATGGTATCACCAGGAACGCCCCAGGGAAGTGTGATAGTTCCGCTATTGTTCCCTACATAAACAAAAGAACTGACGGTCAGAGAGAGAGAGAGAGAGAGAGAGAGAGAGCAGCTGTTTGCAGATGGTGCTGTAGTGTCAGGGGTAGTGTCATCGTTGAGTGCCTGTAGGAGGATACAGGGCTATTTGGAGAGAATATCAATTTTGTGTAATGAAGGAAAACAACTGTGACTGTAGAGAAATGTAAGCAAAGGCAGATGAGTAGGAAAAACAACCCTTCAATGTTCAAACGTAACATTGAGGGTGTGCTGCTTGACAAAGTAATGTGTCCATTACTAGATGCAGAAATACTTCCATAGTAGAGGCAGGCGACCATTCACATTTGGCACAACTTTCAAATATAGAAAAATCTTGAGTGCATAATTCTTTGTTAACCATTACGCGTTTCAAAATTTTTTCATCAGACTGAAGATAAAAGTCGAATTTTAGTGCAAAGCTCACGAAAGTGAGCACATAAACTGAATTCAATACAAATCTCATCTAATTTAGGCATATTTGACAGTGCCATCGCCTATCAAATAGTTTGGCAGTGGTTCTATTCCACAGACGACGGCACTATCAAATATGCCTACATGAGATGAGATTTGAATTGCATTCAGTTTATTCGCTCACTTTCCTGAGCTTTGAACTAACATCTGATTTTTATCTTCAGCCTGACGATGAAATTCAACGTTTAATAAACAATTGTGAGATCAAGACTTTTCAGTGTTTCAAAGCTGTGCCAATGGCGAATGGTTCACTTTAATTTACTGAGAGAACACTGGAAAAGTGTGGGTAATCTATAAAGGAGGCAGCGTACAGAACACTCGTGCGACCCATTTTTGAGTACTGCTCGAGGATTTGGGATCCCAACCAAGTCGGATTAGAGGAAGACATCGAAGCCATCCAGAGAAGTGCTGCCAGATTTGTTAGCGGTGGGTTCGGTCAACACGCGAGTGTTGTGGAGATGCTTTGGGAACTCAAACGGGAATCCCTGGAGTGAAGACGACATTCTTTTCTCGAAACTCTACTGAGAAAATCTGGACAACCGACATTTACGGGAGACTGCACAACGACTCTACTGACATCGATATACATTTCACGTGAGCATCGGGAAGATAAAATAAGAGAAATTAGGGCTTGCAAGGGGGATACAGACTCTCTTTTTTCCCTAGCTTCATCTGCGAGTTGAATAGGAAAGGGAATGACTAGTAGGTGGTACAAGGTACCTTCTGGCATGCACTGTATGGTAGCTCGCTGGGTATGTATGTAGATGTAGCTATATAAAATAAGGGATCGCATATGACAAGAACCGGACACTTCGCATGAAGAGATGGCGAGGAAAAAAATGCGTTGAAACGTTGCTCAAGACTATGCCACTAATTATTTATTTACTTATTTCTTAGTAAATACCTGGTTCCTGTTGTTATATAGCAGATCGAGCATGTGTGATTTTACATGTTATATGTATAATACATATTCAGCTCTATTACTAGCGACGGCCCGTGCAGTGCTCCTTGTTTGTGGACGATTTCTCCATTTTCTGTGCGTCTTCCTCCCTCACAGCTGCTACACGCCAATTACAGCTGACACTCGTGCGATTGGAGGAATGGTCTAAGACCACGGGCTTTAAGTTCTCTTTGGAGAAGACCGTTTGTGTAGATTTTAACCGTTCCCGTTCTCTTTTTTATCTCGCTGTTTTAAAACTAGGAGACACTGTTCTCCCCTTTATGGAAAAAGTGACATATCTCGGGCTTATTTTTGACGAGAAGCTCACATGGTTACCACACTTAAAGGATCTAAAAGTCCGCTGTTTCAAGGATTTAAACGTCCTTAAATGCGTCAGTCATAGATCCTGGGGCGCTGACAGGACACGTCTGCTCCAAATTTATAAGACCTTTGTGCGACCTCGACTGAAATACGGATGTCAAGCTTATGGCTCTGCAAGACCTTCCTACCTCAAAATGTTGGATGTGATTCACCATGAGGGTATTAGGCTTTCAACGGGGGCTTATCGCACGAGTCCGGTTGCTAGTCTGTGTGTCGAGGCGGGAGAGCCTCCGCTGTCCATTCGGCGTCTTCTGCTCGTGGTACGGCACGCGTACAGGGCCAAGTCCACTCCTCTTTCATTGGCGTCCAACGCCTTTTCCCAGCCGGCACTGGCACGTCTCTTCCGCCACCGTCCGGCGGCAACAAAGCCGTTTGGCATCCGTGCAAAGGAGAGTCTCGAGTCGGTACACCTGGAGGGCATTAAGGTCCTCCACCAGGAATGGAGTAGGGGATCTCCCTGGCGACTACAAAGGCCAAGATTACTTCTTGATCTGGCTGCTTACAGGAAGTATTGTACCCTGGACCACCTTTTTAAAATTAAACTTACTGAGATTTTTGAATGCCATTCAGATTTTATTACTGTTTACACGGATGGGTCTAAACAGGGGGCTTTTATGGGCTGCTCTGCTGTGTTTCCCGATACTGTCAATCGGATAGGGCTCCCAGAGCAGTTCTCAGTTTACTATGCACAACTGTTTGCCATTCTGCAAGCATTAGAGCATATGCGCCGACATCGTGGCACGAAATTCATCATCTGCTCCGATTCCCAAAGTGCTCTACACGCTCTTGAACAAATGTACCCAGCAGATCGGATGGTGCAAGAGGTGCAGGACGCACTCCTGCTCTTGCAACAGCAGGGTAAGGATGTAATTCTCTGCTGGGTTCCAGGGCACATAGGGATTCCTGGAAATGAACTTGCAGATGCGGCTGCCAAGGAGGCTTGCTCCATCCCACCTCCCGCTCGCTGTTCCGTCCCCCTGCAGGCCATAACGTCTTTCGTGACTCGGAAGGTCATGCGTTGGTGGTAGGCTCAGTGGCTGGACGTGAGGGATAATAAGTTGCGAGCGGTGAAGGATTCTGTCCGACCGTGGCTCACCTCCTTCCGACAACGACGAGCTGAGGAAGTAGCCCTTACACGGCTTAGAATAGGACATTGTCCTTTGACACATGGTTTTCTGTTACGTCGTGAGGAGCCACCAACGTGTCAGACATGTGGGACACAGCTGTCGGTACGACGTATTTTAACTGAGTGTGTTTTATATGCGGGTTTGAGGGAAGATTTCAGTTTCCCACCAGACCTACCCTCTCTTTTAACTAATAATGAGGCGAATGTCGCTAGAGTTTTACGTTTTTGTGTGATGTCTGGCCTTCTTCCCAAAATATTGGGATTGAAGTCTTAATGTGCTGTCCAGTGGTTTGGTCACCCATTGTTTGTAAGTGGTCACTCAGCCACCGTTAATTATTCTTACCTGTTTGTACTGTTATTTTATTTTTAGTTTTATCTCACTGTTTTGATATGCCGTGTCCAATCTTGCAATTTGCACAATACCAATTCTCTCACAATTCGGCTCTGAATTGAACTTTTGGGAACGGGCGCTGATAACCTCGTTGTTGTGCGCCCTAAAACACTAATAATAATAATAATCATCATCATCTATTACTAGCACATTTTTTCTGAGAATTTTACAAAAGGATTAAATAAAAATTAACAAATAATAAATATATGAAAAGCACAAATGTATATATACTCTATTGTTTACACTTGTTGGCGACTTAGATAACGATAATAAATAAGCTACATTATAGATTGTGGCAATTTCAATTTCACTAAGATATGATTTGACGGTATTTTCCTTTATACATTCTATGTGTTTGGTTATATCTCTTACATACACTATGTGATCAAAAGTATACGGACACCTGGCTGAAATTGACTTACAAGTTCGTGGTGCCCTCCATCGGTAATCCTGGAATTCAATATGGTGTTGGACTATTCTTAGCCTTTATGACACCTTCCGCTCGTGTAGGAATACGTTCAATCAGGTGCCAGAAGGTTTCTTGGGGAATGGCAGCCCATTCTTCACGGAGTGCTGCACTGGGGGGAGGTATCGATGTCGGTCGGTGAGGCCTGGCACTAAATGGGCGTTCCAAAACATCCCAAAGGTGTTCTATAGGATTCAATTCAGGACTCTGTGCAGGCCAGTCCATTTCAGGGATGTTATTGTCGTGTAACCACTCTTCTACAGACCGTGCATTATGAACAAGCGCCCTATAGTGTTGAAAGACGCAATCGCCATCTCCGCATTGCTCTTCAACAGTAGGAAGCAAGAAGGAGCTTAAAACATCAACTTAGGCGTGAGCTGTGATAGTGCCACGCAAAACAACAAGGGGTGCAAGCCCCCTCCACGAAAAACACGACCGCGCCATAACACCACCGCCTCCGAATTTTACTGTTGGCACAATGCACGCTGGCAGATGACGTTCATCGCCATACCCACACCCTGCCATCGGATCGCCACATTCTGTACCGTGATTCGTTTCCACACAACGCTTTTGCACTGTGAAATCGTCCAATGTTTATACTCGTTACACTAAGCTATGCGTTGTTTGCCATTTACCGGCGTGATGTGCGGCTTATGAGCAGCCGCTCAACCATGAAATCCAAGTTTTCTCACCTCCCGCCTATATGTGCAGTGGATCCTGATGCAGTTTGGAATTCCCGTGTGATGGTCTGGATAGACATCTGCCTATTACACATTACGACACTCTTCAACTGTCGGCGGTCTCTGTCAGTCAACAGACGAGGTCGGCCTGTACACTTTTGCGCTGTACGAGTCTCTTCACATTTACACTTCACTATCACATAGGAAACAGTGGACCTAGTGATCTTTAGGTGTATGGACATCTTGCGTACAGACGTATGACAGAAGTGACACCCAATCGCCTGACCACTTTCGAAGTCCGTGAGTTCCGCGGAGAGCCCCATTCTGCTCTCCCACGACGTCTAATGACTACTAACGTCGCTGATACGGAGTACCTGGCAGTAGGTGGCAGCACAATGCAAATAATATGAAAATCGTATGCGTTTGGGAGTGTCTGGGTACTTTTGATCACACAGTGTATGTTGTCTTGAGTGTCGTAATGCTTAATTGATGATGTATTGATTAATTAGATTACAATGTTTCCGAAATCAAGGTGACAGTGGAGATTGGCAGTTGATTTAAAATGTCATAGTCAACTGCATCATGTGCAAAGGCTGGGTAAAACTTCGAGCCACTCACATCTGATGCAGCGAAAGAAGAATAAATGTCACATCTTCAGATAGTGTTACATGCTGCTAAATGGTATGACAACGGCTACATGGAGAGTTACGTTTTCTGATTGACTCGATTTAGTGTTAAAGAACGTTATCTTACTTTCGCTATGTTTTTATGTTTATTTCGTCTTCACTTCCTGTGTGTGAAGTAGATCCAGATTCATGTGTTTGTTCGTATATGTGTCACTTACTTTGTACTGCTGGCCTGTCAGATGTGCAGCCGGACTTATTTTAGCGTATAGTCTCTCTTGTTTGTATGCCGCATGCAGTGCTCGCGATACTTCGTCTGCGATGTTGTTTATAGATTTCCAGTAATCTTGTCTGCGTATTAACTATCCTACCTCCTGGTTCCCTGAACTCTGTCTAACATATCTTAGGGTGCTCCATTCTCACCACAGGCCACTGCACTATCTATTGCGTGCCTCAACGATACAGATAAACGTATCGCAGGTGCAACCACAACGGAGAGGTATCTGTTGAGAGGCCAGACAAACGTGTGGTTCCTGAAGAGGGGCAGCAGCCTTTCCAGTAGTTGCAGGGGCAACAATCTGGATGATTGACTGATCTGGCCTTGTAACACTAACCAAAATAGCCTTGCTGTTCTGGTACTGCGAATGGCTGAAAGCAAGGGGAAACTACAGCCGTAATTTTTCCCGAGGGCAAGCAGCTTTACAGTATGATTAAATGATGATGGCGTCGTCTTGGGTAAAATATTCCGGTGGTAAATTAGTCCCCCATTCGGATCTCCGGGCGGGGCCTACTCAAGAGGACGTTGTTATCAGGAGAAAGAAAACTGGCGTTCTAACGATCGGAGCATGGAATGTCAGATCCCTTAATCGGGCAGGTAGGTTAGAAAATTTAAAAAGGGAAATGAATAGGTTAAAGTTAGATATAGTGGGAGTTACTGAAGTTCAGTGGCAGGAGGTTCAAATGGCTCTGAGCACTATGGGACTTAACATCTGAGGTCATCAGTCCCCTAGAACTTAGAACTACTTAAACCTAACTAACCTATGGACATCACACACATCCATGACCGAGGCAGGATTCGACCTGCGACCGTGGCGGTCGCGCGGTTCCAGACTGTAGCGCCCAGAACCGCTCGACCACTGTGGCAGGAGGAACAAGACTTTTGGTCAGGTAAATACAGGGTTATAAATACAACATCAAATAGGGGTAATGCGGGAGTAGGTTTAATAATTAATAAAAAATAGGAGTACGGGTTCAAAAATGGTTCAAATGGCTCTGAGCACTATGGGACATAACATCTATAGTCATCAGTCCCCTAGAACTAATTAAACCTAACTAACCTAAGGGCAACACACAACACCCAGTCATCACGACGCAGAGAAAATCCCTGACCCCGCCGGGAATCGAACCCGGGAATGCGGGCGTGGGAAGCGAGAACGCTACCGCACGACCACGAGCTGCGGACGGGAAGATGGGCAAGCTACTACAAACAGCATAGTGAACGCATTATTGTGGCCCAGATAGACACGAAGCTCACGCCTACTACAGTAGTACAAGTTTATATGCCAACTAGCTCTGCAGATGACGAAGAAATTGATGACATGTATGATGAGATAAAAGAAATTATTCAGGTATTGAAGGGAGACGAAAATTTAATAGTCATGGGTGACTGGAATGCAAGAGTAGGAAAAGGGAGAGAAGGAAACATAGTGGGTGAATATGGATTGGGGCTAAGAAATGAAAGAGAAAGCCGCCTGGTAGAATTTTGCGCAGAGCATAACTTAATCATAGCAAACACTTGGTTTAAGAATCATGAAAGAAGGTTGTATACGTGGAAGAACCCTGGAGATACTAAAAGGTATGAGATAGATTACATAATGGTAAGACAGAGATTAGGAACCAGGTTTTAAATTGTAAGACGTTTCCAGGGGCAGATGTAGACATTGACCATAATCTATTGGTTATGAACTGTAGATTAAAACTGAAGAAACTGCAAAAAGGTGGGAATTTAGGGAGATGGGACCTGGATAAACTGACTAAACCAAAGGTTGTACAGAGTTTTAGGGAGAGCATAAGGCAACAATTGACAGGAATGGGGGAAAGAAATACAGTAGAAGAAGAATGGATAGCTTTGAGGGATGAAATAGTGAACGCAGCAGAGGATCAAATAGGTAAAAAGAAGAGGGCTAGTAGAAACTCTTGGGTAACAGAAGAAATATTGAATTTGATTGATGAAAGGAGAAAATATAAAAACACAGTAAATGAAGCAGGCAAAAAGGAATACAAACGTCTCAAAAATAATATCGGCAGGAAGTGCAAAATGGCTAAGCAGGGATGACTAGAGGACAAATGTAAGGATGTAGAGGCTTAACTCACTAGGGGTAAGTTAGATACTGCCTAAAGGAAAATTAAAGAGACCTTTGGAGAAAGGAGAACCACTTGCATGAATATCAAGAGCTTTGATGGAAACCGAGTTCTAAGCAAAGAAGGGAAAGCAGAAAGGTGGAAGGAGTATATAGTGGGTTTATACAAGGGAGATGTACTTGAGGGCAATATTATGGAACTGAAGAGGACGTAGAGGAAGATGAGATGGGAGATAAGAAAGAAGGGATCGGTTGGTAGGACATGTTCTGAGGCATCAATGGATCACCAATTTAGTACTGGAGGGCAGCGTGGAGGGTAAAAATCCTAGAGGGAGACCAAGAGATGAATACATTAAGCAGATTCAGAAGGATGTATGTTGCAGTAGGTACAGGGAGATGAAGAAGCTTGCACAGAGTAGAGTAGCATGGAGAGCTGCATCAAATCAGTCTCAGGACTGAAGACCACAACAACAACAACAACAACATCAACAACAACGGTATAAATATACTGGGCATAGATCACAAATAACGTAAGGTGTAACGTACAAAATTTTGACACATGAAATTTTCACGTTACTGCTGATATGAATAACATTATTGTAATATAAATATGGAGACATTCTGTGTGAAGGGCTTTGTTTTCCTCGACACGGGCTATGAGTGCCTCAGGACAAACAAAGAACGTGAAATGGTGCGGTAGAGTGAGACAAATTGCAGGAAGAGCGCGGAGTGGCCGGTGGTGGAAGACTAGGCTGCAATTACGGCTGGAGGCTGTGCAGTGGGGGCGGGGCGGTCCAGACTGCTGATTTATGGCAGCGCCCTCTGGTGGGAGGGAGGGAGGGAGGCTTGTTAAAAATGACGGACGGCTTCCCGCTCAGCATGCGCTGCGATGCGCACGCCTCTGTGGGGGGCGCTCTGGCGTTACATATGACCCTGATAAATTTCTCAATAGCGCGTCTGAGCACGGCTCCACTTGGGAGTATCAATTTCCATATTACAACGCGGTAAGCTGTAATGTATGATACAGATGTCCAGATTATTACTGTGCCATGATGCAAAACGGTATTTCATTATGTTGCAATGCGGAGTCCTCGGAATTGTTGCGGACTTTTATATGTTCACAAGGGTTCAAGCAGGATGTACGAATCCTTTCGTAATTACAGTTATAAGGGTGGCAGAGAGATCGAAACTGAATAATCTTATATATGGTGGTCCATCGATCTGACCGGGCCAAATATCTCACAAAATAAGTGTCAAACGAAAAAACTACACAGAACGAAACTTGTCTAAGTTGAAGGGGGAAACCAGATGGCGCTATGGTTGGCCCGCTACATGGTGCTGCCATAGGTCAAACGGGTAACAACTGCGGTTTTTTTAAAATAGGAACCACCATTTTTATTACATATTCGGGTAGTACGTAAAGAAATACGAATATTTTAGTTGGACCACTATTTCGCTATGTGACAGATGGCGCTGTAGTAGTCACAAACATATGGCTCACAATTTTAGACTAACAGTTGGTAACAGGTGTTGTTGTTGTTGTGGTCTTCAGTCCTGAGACTGGTTTGATGCAGCTCTCCATGCTACTCTATCCTGTGCTTCTTCATCTCCTTGTACCTACTGCAACCTACATCCTTCTGAATCTGCTTAGTGTATTCATCTCTTGGTCTCCCTCTACGATTTTTACCCTCCACGCTGCCCTCCAATACTGAATTGGTGATCCCTTGATGCCTCAGAACATGTCCTACCAACCGATCCCTTCTTCTGGTCAAGTTGTGCCACAAACTTCTCTTCTCCCCAATCCTATTCAATACTTCCTCATTGGTTATGTGATCTACCCATCTAATTTTCAGCGTTCTTCTGTAGCACCGCATTTCGAAAGCTTCTATTCTCTTCTTGTCCAAACTATTTATCGTCCATGTTTCACTTCCATACATGGCTACACTCCATACAAATACTTTCAGAAATGACTTCCTGACACTTAAATCTATACTCGATGTTAACAAATTTCTCTTCTTCAGAAACGCATTCCTTGCCATTGACAGTCTACATTTTATATCCTCTCTACTTCGACCATCATCGGTTATTTTGCTCCCCAAATAGCAAAACTCCTTTACTACGTTAAGTGTCTCATTTCCTAATCTAATTCCCTCAGCATCACCCGACTTAATTCGAGCAGATTTCATTATCCTCGTTTTGCTTTTGTTGATGTTCATCTTATATCCTCCTTTCAAGACACTGTCCATTCCATTCAACTGCTCTTCCAAGTCGTTTGCTGTCTCTGACAGAATTACACTGCCATCGGCGAACCTCAAAGTTTTTATTTCTTCTCCATGGATTTTAATACCTACTCCGAATTTTTCTTTTGTTTTCATTACTGCTTGCTCAATATACAGATTGAACAACATCGGGGAGAGGCTACAACCCTGTCTTACTCCCTTCCCAACCACTGCTTCCCTTTCATGTCCCTCGACTCTTATAACTGCCATCTGATTTCTGTACAAATTGTAAATAGCCTTTCGCTCCCTGTATTTTACCCCTGCCACCTTTAGAATTTGAAAGAGACTATTCCAGTCAACATTGTCAAAAGCTTTCTCTAAGTCTACAAATGCTAGAAACGTAGGTTTGCCTTTCCTTAATCTTTCTTCTAAGATGAGTCGTAAGGTCAGTGTTGCCTCACGTGATCCAGTGTTTCTACGGAATCCAAACTGATCTTCCCCGAGGTTGGCTTCTACTAGTTTTTTCATTCGTCTGTAAAGAATTCGTGTTAGTATTTTGCAGCTGTGACTTATTAAACTGATAGTTCGGTAATTTTCACATCTGTCAACGCCTGCTTTCTTTGGGATTGGAATGATTATATTCTTCTTGAAGTCTGAGGGTATTTCGCCTGTCTCATACATCTTGCTCACCAGATGGTAGACTTTGGCAGGACTGGCTCTCCCAGGGCCGTCAGTAGTTCCAATGGAATGTTGTCTACTCCGGGGGCCTTGTTTCGACTCAGGTCTTTCAGTGCTCTGTCAAACTCTTCACGCAGTATCGTATCTCCCATTTCATCTTCATCTACATCCTCTTCCATTTCCATAATATTGTCCTAAAGTACATCGCCCTTGTATAGACCCTCTATATACTCCTTCCATCGTTCTGCTTTCCCTTCTTTGCTTAGAACTGGGTTTCCATCTGAGCTCTTGATATTCGTACAAGTCGTTCTCTTATCTCCAAAGGTCTCTTTAATTTTCCTGTAGGCAGTATCTATCTTACCCCTAGTGAGATAAGCCTCTACATCCTTACATTTGTCCTCTAGCCATCCCTGCTTAGCCATTTTGCACTTCCTGTCGATCTCATTTTTGAGACGTTTGTATTCCTTTTTGCCTGCTTCATTTACTGCATTTTTATATTTTCTCCTTTCATCAGTTAAATTCTATATTTCTTCTGTTACCCAAGGATTTCTACTAGCCCTCGTCTTTTTACCTACCTGATCCCCTGCTGCCTTCACTACTTCATCCCTCAAAGCTACCCATTCTTCTTCTACTGTATTTCTTTCCCCCATTCCTGTCAATTGTTCCCTTATCTACATCTACATTTATACTCCGCAAGCCACCCAACGGTGTGTGGCGGAGGGCACTTTACGTGCCACTGTCATTACCTCCCTTTCCTGTTCCAGTCGCGTATGGTTCGCGGGAAGAACGACTGTCTGAAAGCCTCCGTGCGCGCTCTAATCTCTCTAATTTAACATTCGTGATCTCCTCGGGAGGTATAAGTAGGGGGAAGCAATATATTCGATACCTCATCCAGAAACGCACCCTCTCGAAACCTGGCGAGCAAGCTACACCGCGATTTAGAGCGCCTCCCTTGCAGAGTCTGCCACTTGAGTTTGCTAAACATCTCCGTAACGCTATCACGGTTACCAAATAACCCTGTGACGAAACGCGCCGCTCTTCTTTGGATCTTCTCTATCTCCTCCGTCAGCCCGATCTGGTACGGATCCCACACTGATGAGCAATACTCAAGTATAGGTCGAACGAGTGTTTTGTAAGCCACCTCCTTTGTTGATGGACTACATTTTCTAAGGACTCTCCCAATGAATCTCAACCTGGTACCCGCTTTATCAACAATTAATTTTATATGATCGTTCCACTTCAAATCGTTCCGCACGCATACTCCCAGATATTTTACAGAAGTAACTGCTACCAGTGTTTGTTCCGCTATCATATAATCATACAATGAAGGATCCTTCTTTCTATGTATTCGCAATATACTACATTTGTCTATGTTAAGGGTCAGTTGCCACTCCCTGCACCAAGTGCTTATCCGCTGCAGATCTTCCTGCATTTCGCTACAATTTTCTAATGCTGCAACTTCTCTGTATACTACAGCATCATTCGCGAAAAGCAGCATGGGACTTCCGACATTATCTACTAGGTCATTTATATATATTGTGAAAAGCAATGGTCCCATAACACTTCCCTGTGGCACGCCAGAGGTTACTTTAACGTCTGTAGACGTCTCTCCATTGATAACAACATGCTGTGTTCTGTTTGCTAAAAACTCTTCAATCCAGCCACACAGCTGGTCTGATATTCCATAGGCTCTTACTTTGTTTATCAGGCGACAGTGCGGAACTGTATCGAACGCCTTCCGGAAGTCAAGAAAAATAGCATCTACCTGGGAGCCTGTATCTAATATTTTCTGGGTCTCATGAACAAATAAAGCGAGTTGGGTCTCACACGATCGCTGTTTCCGGAATCCATGTTGATTCCTACATAGTAGATTCTGGGTTTCCAAACACGACATGATACTCGAGCAAAAAACATGTTCTAAAATTCTACAACAGATCGACGTCAGAGATATAGGTCTATAGTTTTGCGCATCTGCTCGACGACCCTTCTTGAAGACTGGGACTATCTGTGCTCTTTTCCAATCATTTGGAACTTTCCGCTCCTCTAGAGACTTGCGATACACGGCTGTTAGAAGGGAGGCAAGTTCTTTCGCTTACTCTGTGTAGAATAGAATTGGTATCCCGTGAGGTCCAGTGGACTTTCCTCTGTTGAGTGATTCCAGTTGCTTTTCTATTCCTCTCTGAAACTCTGTACAACCTCTGGTTCTTTCAGTTTATCCAGGACCCATCTCCTTAAATTCCCACCTTCTTGTAGTTTCTTCAGTTTTAATCTACAGGTTATAACCAATAGATTGTGGTCAGAGTCCACATCTGCCCCTGGT
The DNA here is from genome assembly GCF_021461395.2 of Schistocerca americana. NCBI lineage: Eukaryota > Metazoa > Arthropoda > Insecta > Orthoptera > Acrididae > Schistocerca > Schistocerca americana. The sequence continues at coordinate 129,966,665 of NC_060121.1, forward strand.
AACAGGTAGGTTTTTTAAATTAAAATACAGAACGTAGGTACGTTTAAACATTTTATTTCGGTTGTTTCAATGCGATACATGTACCTTTGTGAACTTATATCTGAGAACGCGTGCTGTTACAGCGTGATTACCTGTAAAGACGACATTAATGCCAATAATGCTCAAAATGATGTCCGTCAACCTCAATGCATTTGGAAACATGTGTAACGACATTCCTCCCAACAGCGAGTGGTTCGCCTTCCGTAATGTTCGCACATGTATTTACATGTTGTCAAGCGTTGTCGGTGGATCACGATAGCAAATATCCTTCAACGTTCCCCACGGAAAGAAGTCCGGGGACGGGAGATCCGGTGAACGTGCGTGCCATGGTTTGGTGCTTCGACGACCAATGCACCTGTCATGAAATATGCTATTCAATACCACTTCAACCGCACGAGAGCTATGTGCCGGACATCCATCATGTTGGAAGTACATCGCCATTCTGTCATACAGTGAAACATCTTGTAGTAACATCGGTAGAGCATTACGTAGGAAATCAGCATACATTGCACCATTTAGATTGCAATCGACAAAATGAGGGCCAATTATCCTTCCTCCCATAATGCCGCACCATACATTAACTCGCCAAGGTCGTTGATGTTCCACTTGTCGCAGCCATCGTGGATTTTCCGTTGCCCAATAGTGCGTATTATGCTGGTTTACGTTACCGCTGTTGGTGAATGACGCTTCGTCGCCAAATAGAACGCGTGCAATAAACCTGTCATCGTCCCGTAATTTCTCTTGTGCCCAGTGGGAGAAATGTACACGAAATTCAAATTCGTCGCCATGCGATTCCTGGTGCATAGAAATATGGTATGGGTGCAATCGATGTTGATGTAGCATTCTCACCACCGACGTTTGTGAGATTCCAGGTTCTCGCGCAATTTGTCTGCTACTAATGTGCGGATTAGCCGCGACAGCAGCTAAAACACCTACTTGGGTATCATCATTTGTTGTAGGTCGTGGTTGACGTTTCACATGAACTGAAGACTTCCTGTTTCCTTAACGTAACTATGCGGCGAATGGTCCGGACACTTGGATGATGTCGTCCAGGATACCGAGCAGCATACATAGCACACGCCCTATAAAGGCACATTTGCATGCCGTGCGTGAGTTTCCTCGGAAACGCGAAATCTTAATTAAATAATTAATCTGTGACAAATAAATAAAGCTTATGGCACAGAACTGCAGCGCTGTGTCGCTGATAAAACAAAAACACAATTACGATACTCTTATGTTTCTTTAAGAAGCAGAGGTCTTGGACAAGTGGTGCGGGAAGCACGTATATTTCATTGACTGGCACACCGCCATATTTGATGTTATATAAGAACACCGCGAGTTGCAATCTTACTAGGCACTCGATTCTGTAAAGAATTTATATTTATGAAAGTAAGTAGAATTATTTAACTGTAGGCTTATTCGTTGAATATATCTGATTTAACTAACTGTGTAAACTTTCTATGTTTAGTAGACAGTCACCTCCGTACGACGTATTGACATGGCTGGCAAATTATGGCTGGCATTAGTACAGTTGACTTTATTAGCATCATGTAACACACAGTAAAAATACACTCCTGGAAATTGAAATAAGAACACCGTGAATTGTTTGTCCCAGGAAGGGGAAACTTTATTGACACATTCCTGGGGTCAGATACATCACATGATCACACTGACAGAACCACAGGCACATAGACACAGGCAACAGAGCATGCACAATGTCGGCACTAGTACAGTGTATATCCACCTTTCGCAGCAATGCAGGCTGCTATTCTCCCATGGAGACGATCGTAGAGATGCTGGATGTAGTCCTGTGGAACAGCTTGCCATGCCATTTCCACCTGGCGCCTCAGTTGGACCAGCGTTCGTGCTGGACGTGCAGACCGCGTGAGACGACGCTTCATCCCGTCCCAAACATTCTCAATGGGGGACAGATCCGGAGATCTTGCTGGCCAGGGTAGTTGACTTACACCTTCTAGAGCACGTTGGGTGGCACGGGATACATGCGGACGTGCATTGTCCTGTTGGAACAGCAAGTTCCCTTGCCGGTCTAGGAATGGTAGAACGATGGGTTCGATGACAGTTTGGATGTACCACGCACTATTCAGTGTCCCCTCGACGATCACCAGTGGTGTACGGCCAGTGTAGGAGATCGCTCCCCACACCATGATGCCGGGTGTCGGCCCTGTGTGCCTCGGTCGTATGCAGTCCTGATTGTGGCGCTCACCAGCACGGCGCCAAACACGCATACGACCATCATTGGCACCAAGGCAGAAGCGACTCTCATCGCTGAAGACGACACGTCTCCATTCGTCCCTCCATTCACGCCTGTCGCGACACCACTGGAGGCGGGCTGCACGATGTTGGGGCGTGAGCAGAAGACGGCCTAACGGTGTGCGGGACCGTAGCCCAGCTTCATGGAGACGGTTGCGAATGGTCCTCGCCGATACCCCAGGAGCAACAGTGTCCCTAATTTGCTGGGAAGTGGCGGTGCGGTCCCCTACGGCACTGCGTAGGATCCTACGTTCTTGGCGTGCATCCGTGCGTCGCTGCGGTCCGGTCCCAGGTCGACGGGCACGTGCACCTACCGCCGACCACTGGCGACAACATCGATGTACTGTGGAGACCTCACGCCCCACGTGTTGAGCAATTCGGCGGTACGTCCACCTGGCCTCCCGCATGCCCACTATACGCCCTCGCTCAAAGTCCGTCAACTGCACATACGGTTCACGTCCACGCTGTCGCGGCATACTACCAGTGTTAAAGACTACGATGGAGCTCCGTATGCTACGGCAAACTGGCTGACACTGACGGCGGCGGTGCACAAATGCTGCGCAGCTAGCGCCATTCGACGGCCAACACCGCGGTTCCTGGTGTGTCCGCTGTGCCGTGCGTGTGATCATTGCTTGTACAGCCCTCTCGCAGCGTCCGGAGCAAGTATGGTGGGTCTGACACACCGGTGTCAATGTGTTCTTTTTTCCATTTCCAGGAGTGTAGTAGTTCTGGTCCTAACACAGTGTCCAGTGCTGCAATAAAGACACAACTCACATATAAACCGAAAAGCATAACTTGAAACTGGTAATTTTTTCCAGAGAAGGTAAAGGTGGTGTGCCTTCTAGATTCTCTGACTTTGCTTGCGAGCAGGACCATTTTAAATACAAGGAAGTTAAGAATCTCACTCCACAGAATTTCCTCCTAGTTTTCTGGACGCATACTTACAGGTATAACAATTTTATTTACGCCCTGCACATCGGAGACCAAGCGAACATTTCCATCTTAGTAGTGGCTACCAATAAACTACTATAGAAAGAACAGCATGGTTGTATTATTTTCCAGTCTAACATTTTACATGTCTCAAACTACTTGAGAGATTAGGACTCGATCAGCATAGTTCTATCATTTTTCTTTCCAGCATTTTACATATCTGAAACTTCTTGACAGATTAAAACTCTGTGATGGACTGAGACTCGAACTCAGGACCTTTACCGTTCAGAGAAAAGAGCTCTACCAACTGAGCTAGCCGAGCACGACTCAGCACCCATTCTCACAACTTTACTTCCGCCAGTACCTCGTCTCCTAGGTCCCGAGTTCGTCTCGATCCGGCACACATCTTTAATCTGATAGTTTCATAACAGTGCAATTTCCGCTGCAGATTGAAAATTTCATTCTGGATTTTACATATCTCTTTAGGCACTAGTTTCTTTTCCGACCAAGGTACAGAATAACATGTTCTGCAAAATGTTTAGTGAGGATAAACCTCCATGTGATATACATAACGTTGCGTCAAAACAGGTTTTTCGTCAAAGACTCGCGAGTACCTCGACAACAATTGGTACAGTTCCTCTTGTTACTAAATTGAGAGACACTCAGACTCGGCTACCTCATGTCTAAAGCTATTATTTAATTCTATTTTCTTTTTATGAGATGAGTTATTGAAACTTTATTCAACAGCTGTGTGTTGTATCCTGTGTTCAACACATTTCATGTCAATGAGTTGACAACAGTTACTATGTAATTCATAGTTTTTTAACAGGTTCCAGTTTTACAATGTCACCATTATTTTCCAAAACTAAAACTTCAATTTCGAGGTCCATTATCGTCTCCCTCTCGCGCAGAAAATGCCATTCCCATGTACAGGTCACCATCATTTTATTTGTTACCAAGAAGGTGCATTTAAATACTTCCTTCTGGGCTTACACATCAACCTGTACTTGAAAGTCACAGACTGTACCCCAAAATCTACAGTGACATTACAACTCTATACTGGGAAAACCATAATCGTATGATCTTCACTGATTTGTTTGTATGAACTCATAGTCATGACTGAAGATGTAGCACCAGTGTCAATAATTATACCAACAGGTATATAGTGGATTCGTGCCTTAACGATAGATTGTATCAACTTATTACTTCCTGTCTTAAAATTATTTGGTTCTGTACTGGGCTCACCTCGCAGCTTTACTGTGTCATTACACCGTAATATATAATTATGGGTTTCCACACTGCCTTTCTCCTTCCTTGCGACCAGCCTCGGAAGGTTAAAATCGGTCATATCTAATTTTAACGAAGTGGAAGGTTAACTTTGTGACTCATCAGTAACTCCAATAATTTTTACACTGTGGTTAGATGCAATGCCTATGATCTAGCTGTACCTTGTATAGCTTCTGAATCGTTAAAATTATTCCTACTATTATTCTGATTCTGCATCTGCAAATCTGTTCAGTCACAATCGCAGCAGCAGATGGCTGCCAAGAACCTGAATTGTTATTTCTTCATTGTCAATTGTAATTAATATCATTATTTTTATTGTTGTTACAAATTAAAATTGTCATTATATTTACCTATTCTATTTGAATTATGCTGCATTTAATTGCTATAAGTTTGAGTATTGTACACATGGAAATACTGGTAACTGCTGCCATTACCGATACTGTAGCCATTACTGTAACCATTGCTATCCCGGTTAAAATTCTGATTAGCACTACTACTGTAATAACCATTATTATTTCCTCTCGAATTACCATTATGGTTATTACTACTGCCATTAGTTTGTATCATGTCTTCTTGAATTAAGTCTAACGAATCAACGGTTGACATAAATTGCTCGAGACCTGTATCTGGTTTGTATAGTTACATCTACATCTTCATCTACATGGATACTCTGCAAATCACATTCAAGTGCCTCGCAAAGGGTTCATCGAACCACCTTCGCAATTCTCTATTAATCTAAGCTCGTATAGCGCGGAAGATAAGAACACATATATCTTTCCGTACGAGCTCTCTTTTCTATTATTTTATTGTGGTGATCGTTTCTTCCAATGAAGGTCGGTGTCAACAAAATATTTTCGCATTCGGAGGAGAAAATTGGTGATACAAATTTCGTGAGAAGATTCCATCGCAACGAAAAACACCTTTCCGTTAATGATGTCCAGCCCAAATCTTCTATCATTTCAGTGACATCTTTCCAATATTTCGCGATAGTACAAAACGTGCTGCCCTTCGTTGAACTTTTTCAGTGTACTCCGTCAGTCCTGTCTGGTAAGGATCCCACACCGAGCAGCAGAACAACCGTAGTGTAGGCAGTCTCCTTAGAAGCTCTGTTACATTTTCTAAGTATCCTTCCAGTAAAAAATAATCTTTGGTTAGCCTTCCCTACAAAACTTTCTATGTGTTCCTTCCAATTTAAGTTCTTCGTAATTGTAATTCCCAGGATTTAGTTGAATTTACGGACTTTAGATTTGACTCATTTATCGTGTAACCGAGGTTTAACGAATTTCTTTTAGCACTCATGTGGGTGACCTCACACTTTTCGTTATTTATGGTCAAATGTCAATTTTCGTGCCATTCAGATATCCCTTCTAAATTGTATTGCAGTTTGTTTTGATCTTCTGATGACTTTATTAGTCGATAAACGACAGCGTCATCTGCAAAAAACCTAAGACGGCTGCTCCGATTGTCTCCCAAATCGTTTATATAGATGAGGAACAGCAAAGGGCCTATAACACTCCCTTGAGGAACGCCAGAAATCACTTCTGTTTTACTCGATGACTTTCCGTCAATTACTACGAACTGTGTGACCTCTTTGACAGGAAATCACAAACCCAGTCACATAACTAAGACTATATTTCATAAGCAAGCAATTTCACTACGAGCCGCTTGGGTGGTACAGTGTCAAAAGCCTTCGAGTAATCCAGAAATACGGAATCAATCTGAAATCCCTTGTCGATAGCACTCAACATTTCATGCGAATAAAGAGCTAGGTGTATTTCACAAGAGCGATGTTTTCTCAACCCACGTTGACTGTGTGTCAATAGACCGTTTTCTTCGAGGTAATTCATAATGTTCGAACACAATATATGTTCCAAAATCCTGCTGCATATCGACGTTAATGATATGGGCCTGTAATTTAGTGGATTACTCCTACTACCTTTCTTGACTATTGGGGTGACCTGTGCAATTTTCCGGTCTTTGGGCGCGGATCTTTCGTCGAGCAAACGGTTGTATATCATTGTTAAGTATGCGTTTAGCGCAATTTCGGATGATGTCTTGTACGTACCTCCGGAATTAAACATGTATTTTTGCCAACATATCGAGGGTAAATTGCAGGCACCACCAACTATAATCGTATGAGTTGGGTATGTGTTTGAAATCAAACTCAAGGTTTTTTTTGAACCTTTCAGCAACTGTATCATCTGAATCGGGAGGTCGGTAAAAGGATCCAATTATTATTTTATTCCGGTTGCCAACAATGACCCCTGCCCATATTAAATCACAGGAACTATCTACTTAAATTTCGCAACCAGATAAACTACTTCTAACAGCAACAAACACGCCACCTATCCTTTCAGAACACCATTAGGTTCTCCGCAAAAATTTCGGCTGAGCTTATCTCCGGCTTTAGCCAGCTTTCAGTGCCTATAACAATTTGAGCATCAGTACTTCCTATTAGCGCTTGGAACTCTGGTGCTTTCCCAACACAGCCACGACAATTTACAACTGTTATAAAAAAATGGTTCAAATGGCTCTGAGCACTATGGGACTTAACATCTGTGGTCATCAGTCCCCTAGAACTTAGAACTACTTAAACCTAACTAACCTAAGGACATCACACACATCCATGCCCGAGGCAGGATTCGAACCTGCGACCGTAGCAGTCCCGCGGTTGCGGACTGCAGCGCCTACAACCGCACGGCCACCGTGGCCTGCACAACTGTTATACTGATCGTTCCTATATCTACGTTCTTCCTGTGTTCGACCTGCACCTTTTGTGACTGAAGCCCTTCTTGTGTTTTCCCGAGACTCTAACCATAAAAAACCGCCCAATCCACGCCACACAGCCCCTGCTAGCTGTATAGTCGCCTCCTACGTATAGTGGACACCTTACATATTCAGCGGAATCCGAAGCCCAACCATCCTTTGGCACAAGTCGAGGAATCTGCAGCCTACACGGTCGCAGAACCGTCTGAGCCTCTGATTCAGACCCTCCACTCGGCTCTGTACCAGAGGTCCGCAATCGGTCCTGTCGACTATGCTGCAAATGGTCAGCTGCACTTTCGTCTTGCAAGCAAGACTGGCAGCCTTTACCACTTCTGTTAGACAATCGAAATCAGAGAGAATCTCCTCTGATCCAAAGTGGCACAACTCATTGGCACCGACGCGAGCAACCACCAGCAGTTGGCTGCACCCTGTGCTCTTCATGGCATCCGGGCGGACCCGTTCCATATTGGAATGCACACGGAGTCCTGATTGGTCTTTCCCCTCTTGGCAGCCATGTCCCTAAGAGACCCCAAAACGCGCCTAACGCTGGAGCTCCCAACTATACGTATTAATAATGCCACCCTCTGCGATTGTCCAGATCTTGCAGGCTGAGAGGTTTCCTCTGAAACAGGACAGGCGACAGCATCTGGCTCAGCGACAGTGCCAGCCATAGAGAGCACCTGGAACCTGTTTGTCAGACAAACTGGGAAGGCCTTACGTGCGGCCGCCTGTGAAGTCTTTCGCCGCCTGCTACGCCCCGGGGCGACCTCCTACTCGACCACAGGTGAGGGGTCAACCTCAGTGCGAGTAATAACTGGGTTGGCCACCGGTGAGGACCGATCGGAGGACTCGGACGTGCTGGACGTCCGTTGGATCCCCATGGCCGGCCCACAACAGTGGCGCCCATCAACTGCAGCCTCAAGATGTGTAACTGAAGCCATCACAGCCTGAAGCTGAGAGCGAAGTGTCACCAACTCGGCTGTCATCTGCACACAACAATTGCAGTTCCTGTCCGTACTGAAAACCGTGGAAAACTAAATTATGCAAATAAACTGCGCAACTGTACTGTAGACCCTGACGAAAACGCAGGAACTGTGTCTAATAAATTAGATTAATACACAGAGATTCAGAAACCTACTACCTGAGCACTCAGCTGAAACTAAATAATTCGCCCCTGATTAGGAACTCGTAATATGTCACAAAATCGGTTTACTTCCCGACGCAAACGAAAACGCGATAACTGCGACTATTAAATATTAAATTATCACGCAGAAACTCAGGGTTTTCCCTCATATTGATTGGTAATTTGGTCTTTAAAATACGTAGAACCTCCCTATGTGAAATGGGTTTATCCCAACATCTTGTTTTATTAATCGTTCGAAATAGTTTCTCAAACTATCCTTCTTTGGTTTATAGTACTCTGGATCGCAAACTTCCTTCCGTCATATCTCTTGCTTACCTGCAGACCAAAATTTTTGGTATAAACCTCCTTTCAAATGCCTCGTACGTACGACAATATGCAACTGCATCGTTGGCCCATAACACAGCATCTACGGGAAACTGTATCTTATGGTACACACTCCAAGGCTTCGGAAATATATTAGTGAAACTTTATTATACATTCTATCGGATGTGGCATGTCCTTTTCGGGAATGTATGTCTGAAATTGTCTGATTTTTACTATACCGTGTTCAAGTTTTAACAAGGATAGTGACGAAAAACTGTTTCGCATTTGGTTGCCATGCTCTGAATATGGAGTACACATGAGTTGTTCGTTTCCATATCTCTCTGACTTAAACACATGGGGTTCGGAAACGCCTTCAGTTTTTCACTGTTCCCTGTCACGCTTTCAGTTCAGATTACCTCGAATTTCCGATCAGTTTCACTTAGCCATTTGGAATTTTCCCAAATAACTTTGCCTTTCATTTGTTTGAATTCCACCTTAATTTCTTCTATGGTTTCCTGAGCACTTGCATCTGATCCATTACTAGCATTTTGAACTGCTGGCACAATCTGAGACGTTACTCACGTGTTGATTTCGGTGCTTTTCGTTTTGATCCTTCCGGACGTCTCGTCCTCCCACTTTTTCGATTTTTTATTAAGTATCATCCATATGTTTCTTATTATCAACTTCCAGATCTTATATTTTCTTAGTTATAGATTCTACTGTCTTTGCTTTCATTTGAGCCGGCACCGAGCGAGGTGGCGCAGTGGTTAGACACTGGACTCGCATTCGGGAGGACGACGGTTCAATCCCGCGTCCGGCCATCCTGATTTAGGTTTTCCGTGATTTCCCTAAATCGCTCCAGGCAAATGCCGGGATGGTTCCTTTCAAAGGGCACGGCCGATTTCCTTCCCCGTCCTTCCATAATCCGATGAGACCGATGACCTCGCTGTCTGGTCTCCTTCCCCAAACCAACCAACCAACCATTTGAGCCGTCTCTAAACCTCCAACCTTTATCTGTAACTGATTTACAAGTCCCTATAGACCCCCATATTTTTTATTTACTTCCGTCAACTTTGTATGAATTTATTCTAAGTCATGTATTTTTTATAAGTCCGTGAAGATTTTTCGAGATCTCTCCGCCTGTTTCTTTTCCCTTTCTTTATCAAATGGTTCAAGTGGCTCTGAGCACTATGGGACTTTACATCTGAGATCATCAGTCCCCTAGAATATAGAACTACTTAAACCTAGCTAACCTAAGGATATCACACACATCCAAGCCCGAGGCAGGATTCGAACCTGCGACCGTAGCAGTCGCGCGGTTCCAAACTGAAGCGCCTAGAACCGCTTGGCCACCACGGCCGGCCTTTCTTCATCCCTTTCTTCCAGTCTCATCAAAAGTGCCTTAAAAGAATCGGACATTGTACCCCAGTCCATCAAATTTTCTGTTTTTGTTGCAACTACCTCTATCTCTTCGGGTACCTGAGACAAAACACATTCACAATCTAATTCACTATGTTCAGCCATGCACGCAAAACTACCTGAGCTCGATTCCCCGCTAATAATTATTTTGTTTGTTACTGGCATTGGAATGTTTTCTACTTCGTGTTCCTCACTGTCAGTCTATTAGACTGCCTGATTCCGTCTTTCCCTTTAGCGTTTTTACCATCTCCATAAAATACATATTACAATAATTACAACTTTACAATCGTAATCGAAAAACACGGCAGCTGGTCTCCCTAACACGGTCTATAGCACAGGAATTCCGCGACACAGCTAACAGTTGAATATCGGCGGTCAGCGGAACTACTATTACAAATATAAAGTAATATCTTGCCTTATTTAATGTAAGCTGATCTGTACTGCATAACAACTTATTATATTAAAGTAGTCCGCCCCCGGTAGCTGAGTCATCAGCGCGACAGAATGTCAATCCTAAGGGCGCGGGTTCGATTCCCGGATGGGTCGAAGATTTTCTCCGCTCAGGGACTGGGTGTTGTGTTGCCCTAATCGTCATCGTTTCATCCCCATCGACGTGCAAATCACAGCAGTTGCGTCAAATCGGAAGGCTTGCACCCGGTGAACGGTCTACCCGACGACAGGCCCTAGTCACACGACACTGTTATTAAGATAAAGTACTGCGAAAAAAGCAGTATGTCCGAATACTAACGACCGCGCAGTGGTTAGCACACTGGACTCGCATTCGGGAGGACGACGGTTCAATCCCGCGTCCGGCCATCCTGATTTAGTTTTTCCGTGATTTCCCTAAATCGCTCCAGGCAAGCTGTTTGGTCTCTTCCCCCAAACAACCCAACCCAACTAACGACCTTTACATTACTGTAGACGTCGGTGCTCAGACCAAAGGCACGTCATTCATCAATGAATTTTCTCACAAATCAGATTTCCATGAGACTCGATCAGTCCACAATTAGCAATAAATTGACTACATGGAACAGAAAACGATTTAGGTTAGTCGCATACATATACCATAAGGTCAAGTCCAGTTATTAACACTTAACTAATGTCCATCAGAATTCACAGCCCACAGTATCATTAAATTGAGATAAATATCCTGCCTTGTTCTTTGTTGAATCTGGCCCCACGTTAGATAGCACCATTTGTGGCATCTCATGTCTCTCGTCTTTTCTTCGTCGTCAGCGTCGTGGTGCGCGTAGCTCGTCACGATGTCTCGCTTCTTGTAGTTTCTTGTTTAATTGTACCTCAGGGACGTCATTGCTACGCAGATATCTTCGCAAAGGAGACATCACAAGCCTATCCTAGTAAGAATCTCCTAACGTGGTTTTCAGTTAACCTTCTGTAAAGTTATAGCCCTGTAAATTATGGATAGTCGTATGTATTAAGAGAAACCACACGGTTATTTTTAAGTAATGTTCTGGCCTTATCACTGTTTGTAGAAAATGTTCAAGCTGTTTCTGTGGTAAAAGTTTCATTCTTATACATTATGTGAATATAGCTATCATTTGCTTCAATTCCATACTTTTCTGTAAGGTTTTAAACAGAACAATCCAGTCCAGAGATCCTGATCTGAATGCAATCGATATTATTCAGACAGACTGTAGCGCTGGAACGTATCATACGATAATGCGTTAATTCCTTATTAAAATAAATCACTTTTTTTAAAAGTCACAGCCTGTCTTAGTGGAAAAACACTCCTCTTGCTGCTTTTTATGAAATCCATCCACATTACTTCAGTATTTGGTTGGGTTCAGTTTCTTTCATATACACAAGTTAAGGACACTAGTTATATACTCTGTAAACGAAATGGTAAAACTTCTTTTTCCAGTATATTTCTGACAGCACAAAATCATAAACCAGTGCTCACACGAGCCAATATGAACTCCTCGACCAAAGTGAACGACAGCTGGAGAACGAAGCGAAAGATTCCAGGCTATTTATAATGTTAGGAAAACAAAAAATAGTTCTTATTGTAGCGTCTGTAGCTTATAATCTCTTAGTTATTTTAATTAATCTTTATCAAATGATATTTAATAAACTTATTTAAAACAATAATTCAGAAGCCTGCCTTTACAAGAACGATGCGTATGTGGAACACTAGTAATTCGTGTATGTATAAACTTGTACCCAGAGGTTCGTCCACAGATGCAAACAGCACTTACATTTCACAAATCTCCTGCTTCCTTTCTGTCCATCTCCTCCTCCTCTGCTTCATTTTCATTTCGTATTGCCCCCATCACTCTGCCCATCTCCTCCTTTCCCTCTCTCTGTCCATCATCTACTCCCTTGCTCTCTGTCCACCTCTTCTGCCTACCTCTCTCTCCATGCTCTCCTTCCCCCATATTGTCCATCTCCTCCTGCCCACCACCCATCTCCTTCTTCCACCTTTCTCCTACACCTTCCAATCCTACCCTCTCTCTTACCATCGCCTTCTCTTCTGCTCACTCGGTCCATCATCACCCTCCTCCTCTCTTCCTGTCCCTAAAACCCTCCTCTTCTATATCTGTCAGTCTCATTCTCTCATCCCTGTCTGTCTATCTCCTCGTCACCCCCTCAGGCCAATTCCTCCTCCTCCTGCTCCTCTTCCTTCTCTCCATCTATCTCCTACACCTGTTTCTATCTGTCCCATTCCTACTCCCATCTCTCTCCATCTCATGCAAATGTTCAAATGTGAGGTGAAATCTTATGGGACTTAACTGCTAAGGTCAGCAGTCCCTAAGCTTACACACTACTTAACCTAAATTATCCTAAGGACAAACACACACACACCCATGCCCGAGGGAGGACTCGAACCTCCGCTGTGACCTGCCGCTCAGTCCATGACTGCAGCGCCTGAGACTGCTCGGCTAATCCTGCACGGCTCTCTCCATCTCTTCCTCTGGGTTGTGAGTGGGGGAAATATAAGGACAGTGAGGTGAGGGCTGAAGGAGGTGCAACGAGAAAGAGAACAATAGGGAGCTATATGTATAACTCCTCTTGTTCTCATTGTACCTTCTTTGGCCCTCACCTTACTGTCCTTCTCATATTTCCCCCATTCACAACCCATATTCTCCACCTCTGCCCATCCATCTTCTCCTCTCGATCTCTCTATCCATTTTCTTGGCGTACTTCCCTCTTTCTGTGTTCTCTTCCGCCACTCTTGGTCTGTGTACTTCTCTCCTTTATCCATCTACCCTCTCATCCCTTTTCACCTCCTAGTTCCCCTTTTCATCTTCCACCTGCTACCTACACTTCCCTTCCCCTTTCCTCTCTTTCTCTCTGCCAATGCCCTCCTCCACCCTATTTGTTCATCTCCTCCTCCCTCCTCGCTCACTGTCTATCAATTCCTCCCCCTCTCTTTGGTCCATCTCGTCCTTTCGCTATGACAACACATATTCCCCCCCCCCCCCCATCTCACTGTCTATCGCCTCCTCCTCTCTTTGTACCTCTCATCACTCGGCGGTACAACACCTCCTCCTCCCTTTCAATGTCCATCTCATCCTTCCCCCTTTTTCTGTCCACCTCTCCCTGTCCATCTACAGCCCCAGCTCTCTCGGCCCATATCTTCCTCCTCTCCCTACCTCTGTCCATCATCTTCTCACTCTCACTCAGTCCATCTCTCTCTACCCTCCCTCTGCCCAACACCTGCTCCTCCTATGCTCTGTGCATCTCCCCCTCCTACCTCTCTCTTTCCATGCCCTCCTTCCCTCTCACTGTCTATTTACTCCCCACCTCCATCCATCTCCTCTTGCTCATCCCCAGCTCTCTGTCCATCCCCTCCTTCATTCTCTCCCGATCCATCACCCCATCCCTCCTCTGCCTGTCCATTGACCCCTCCTTCTTCTCTATCTGCCTATCTCAATTTCTAGCCCTAACTCTAGATTTCTTCCTCCACCTCTGTCCAGATCCTTCTCTCCCTCACCCTCGCCCAACTTCTGCTCTCACCTCTGTCCATCTCCCACACCCAACACTGACTGTCTGTCTTCTCCTCCCCTCTTTCACATCAATGCAGTGAGAAGACTGATGACAAAAGAAAAAAAGAGAAACTCCTATACCTCCTCCAATCTCTGTTCATTTGCTCCTCCTCCCTTTCTCTTTCCATCTTCTGCTTTCCTATCTCTCTGAACATCACTGCCATCCCCATATCTTTCCACTCCTGCTCGCCATCTCTCTGTCCAATTTCTCCTCCTCCTCCTCTGTCCATCTCTTCCTCCTCTCTCTCTGACCATCTCTTCTTTCATCTTCTCTCTTTCTCTCTCCTTCTCCCTCCTTTCTTTCTGTCGATCAAACCCTTCCTCTACCTTCCTGTTCATATCATTTTTCCACTTCTATCTGCCTGTCTCCTCCTCACTCCCTCTGTACTGCTCCTCCTCCTCTACCCCCGCCCCCCCCTCTCTCTCTGCCTATCTCCTACACCCCCTATATCTGCTTTACGTATGGTTCACCATACAAGAACAAACTGCATTCTTCCTAGACTCTCCATACACCACAAGCATGTCGGCTTTTTCTGCACTGGTAGATCCCATCGTCCACTCACGATCTACAGCTTGGACTGTTACACGACAACTGTTGGACTGTCACACAATAACTGACTAGCAGGTCGCAATGCACTCAAGGAACGCACAAGCACACTGTAAGCAAACATAACAACTTATCTAGCAAGTACGCAGGTTGAAAGACACAAAGGATTGTCGATGTGGAAACTTTTCAAAATACAATATCCCGTAAACGACTCGCACTAGAATCCTGCAACAAACACTAGTGACATTCTAATTCATGCTACATTTAGTCTGTTTATGCAACACATATCCACAGAAGAAGCAGGTTTTGTTGACAGAAGAGGAACACAGGAACACATACTGAGCATACAGGAATTAATTGAGAAATCGCGAGAGCTCTGTGTTTCTGTCTTCACCTACGTCCTTGACTGTGTTGTCTGGGAAAAGTTGTGGCAAGTTCTTACAGAATTTGGTGTTCCACCACACTTGACACCACTGAACATAAGTCTACACCTCGCAGCGGTGAAGACAAGTGCTGACAAGTCTGATTTCTTCAGTGTATCAGTTGTCAGAGGGTTGTGTTCTATCTCCCAAGCCGTATAACATCTGTGCAGAATATTTCATTAGTAATGCTCTTGATGGTTGGACTAAAGGTTTCTCAATTGGTGGTAGAACTATTAACAACCTCCGATCTGATGATGACACCGTGCTGTTAGCCAGCAGCCAAAATGGACTTGCTGAGCTATTGAAAATGTAAAGGACATTGGTCTGTCATATGGACTGGACCTTAGTCTCAGCAAACCCAAACTTACGATGACTTTCCGAGGAGTACATGTTCAACTATAGGTCAATTAAAGGAAATAGAAGTTGTGCATTATTTCATATATATTGGGTCAACCATCTGCGACATGGGAAGCTATAAGATGAGATAGGAAGACACGACACACAGGGCGAGTGGCTATGAAGAAGCTCACCAAGATCTGGCAGGACAGAGCGAGAATGAACAACAAAAAGTTTCGGTTTTTTGAAACACTCATGTTTTCCGTCTTCTATTATGGATGCAGGTCGTGGACCCTTAAAGCCAGAGACAAACAGCGCATCAATGAATTTAAGCTTTGGTGCTGGCGCAGGATGGAGCGCATATAATTGACTGCAGGAACAGGAGAGGTGTCCATTATTGAGCTTCTAAATACCTCCACGCGCATTTATTCTCGTGTCAGCCAATAAATTCTCCAGTTCTTTGCTCACATTGTGAGAATATATGGAGAAAATATGGAGAAATATAGTGGAAAGGAAGATCGAGGGCAAGAGACCGAAAGGAAAACCAGTGAAGAGGTAAACTGATCACATTTTGGGTCTGCCTCTTCAGCAGGTTCTAAGATATGCTGGTAACTATCCAGGACGGAGACTCTTGGTTCAGGAGGTCATGACGCTCAGCAACGAGCGCAACAAGTTGGGATAAATGACAATAGGCAGTGTTCGATTTAAAAACGTGCGAGTTTGCACAAAGAATACGCTTTCTAGGTATTATTACAGTCTGTTAATTGGCTAACAGTATGAGCCCCTGACTACTAATCCATTCCATGAAAAGTACACATCTCAATAGCACTTGCCATTTTCTCAATATCTGCGGTGCGAGTTTTGGATGATTACCACTGTATATATCCATCTTGACTCACCTCACTCTACTGCTTCCATACAACTACTTGTGGCACATACATATCACGCCATTACGTCAACGGTGGATGGTCACATGGCCTCCTGGTACCAGTTCTGTACCATCTACAGCCCACAGAGCGCCCAGTGTTCAAGCAGGTTCTCCCAACCCTTTCACAATTACACAATTACTAGTATATGGGAAACAGAATGATAACGATCCAAATCTGAGTATATATATATATATATATATATATATATATATATATATATATATATATATATTGGCCATTAAAATTGCTATACCACGAAGATGACGTGCTACAGACGCGAAATTTAACCGACTGGAAGAAGATGCTGTGATATACAAATGGTTAGCTTTTCAAAGCATTCACACAAGGTTGGCGCTGGTGGCGACATCTGCAACGTGCAGACATGAGGAAAGTTTCCAACCGATTTCTCATACACAAACAGCAGTTGACCGGCGTTGCCTGGTGAAACGTTGTTGTGATGCCTCGTGTAAAGACGAGAAATGCGTACCATCACGTTTCCGACTTCGATAAAGGTCAGATTGTAGCCTGTCGCGATTGCGACATTGCTACTCGCGTTGGTCTAGATCCAATGACTGTTAGCAGAATATGGATCGGTGGGTTCAGGAGGGTAATACGGAACGCCGTGCTGGATCCCAACGACCTCGTATCGCTAGCAGTCGAGATGACAAGCATCTTATCCGCATCGCTGTAACGGATCGTGCAGCCACGTCTCGATCCCTGAGTCAACAGATGGGGACGTTTGCAAGACAACAACCATCTGCACGAACAGTTCGACGACGTTTGCAGCAGCGTGGACTATCAGTTCGGAGACCATGGCTGCGGTTACCCTTGACGCTGCATCACAGACAGGAGCGCCTGCGATGGTGTACTCAACGACGAACCTGCGTGCATGATTGGCGAAACTTCATTTTTTCGGATGAATCCAGGTACTGTTTACAGCATCATGATGGTCGCATCCATGTTTGGCGACATCGTGGTGAACGCACATTGGAAGCGTGTATTCGTCATCGCCATACTGAAGTGTCACCCGGTGTGATGGTTTTGGGTGCCATTGGTTACACGTCTCGGTCACCTCTTGTTCGCATTGACGGCACTTTGAACAGTGGACGTTACATTTCAGATGTGTTACGAGCCGTGGCTCTACCCATCATTCGATCCCTGCGAAATCCTACATTTCAGCAGGATAATGCACTACCGCATGTTGCAGGTCCTGTGCGGGCCTTTCTGGATACAGAAAATGTTCGACTGCTGCCCTGACCAGCACGTTCTCCAGATCTCTCGCCAACTGAAAACTTCTGGTCAATGGTGGCCGAGCAACTGGCTCGTCACAATGCACCAGTCACTACTCATCATGAACCTTGGTATCGTGTTAAAGCTGTATGGGCAGCTGTACCTGTACACGCCATCCAAGCTCTGTTTGGCTCAATGCCCAGGTTTATCAAGTCCTTTTTCACGGCCACAGATGGTTCTTCTGGGTACTGACATCTCAGGATCTATGCACCCTAATTGCATGAAAATGTAATCACATGTCAGTTCTAGTATAATATATTTGCCCAATGAATATCCGTTTATCATCTGCATTTCTTCTTGGTGTAGCAATTTTATTGTCCAGTATATATATATTGGGTGGGGGGAATAAAGAAACTGGTATCGTTATGATATTCAAATACATGTTAAGAGGCATTACGCGGCGCTGAGTTCGGCAACACCTATGTAAGACTAAAAGTATCTGGCGCTGCTGCTACAATGGCAGGTTATCAGGATTTAAGTGAGTTTGAACGTGGTGTCATAGTTGTCGCCATCTCTTAGGCAGCGATGAAGTGGGGATTTTCCTGTACGACCATTTCACGAGTGTACCGTGAATATCAGGAGCCCGGTAAAACATCAAATCTCCGACATCGCTGCGGCCGGTAAGAGATCCTATATGAACGGGACCAGCGATGACTGAAGACAATCGTTCAACGTGACAGAAGTGCAACCGTTTCGCAAATTGCTGCAGATTTCAATGCTGGGCCATCAACAAGTGTCAGCGTATGAATCATTCAACGAAACATCTTCGATATGGGCTTTCGGAGCCGAAGGCGCGCTCGTGTACCCTTGATTAGTGCACGACACAAAGGTTTAAGCCTCGCCCGAGCCCATCAACACCGACATTGGACTGTTAATGACTGGAAACATGTTGCCTGGTCGGACGAGTCTCGTTTCAAATTGTATCGAGCGAATTGACCTATACGGGTATGGAGACATCATCATGAATTCATGGGCCTTGCATATCAGTATGGGACTGTTCATGTTGGTGGAGGCTCCGTAATGGTGTGGGGCGTGTGCAGATGGAGTGATAGGTGATCCCTGATACGTCTAGATACGACTCTGACAGACGACACGTACGTAAGCTTACTGTCTGATCACCTGCATCCATTCATGTCCATTGTGCATTCCGACGTGGGTAATTACAGCAGGACAACGCGACAGACCACAAGTCCAGAATTGCTATACAGCGACTCCAGAAACACCATTTTGAGTTTAAACATTTTATCTGGCCACCAAACTTCACAGCGACTCCAGAAACACCATTTTGAGTTTAAACATTTTATCTGCCCACCAAACTTCCCAGACATGAACATAATTGAGCGTATCTGAGATGCCTTGCAACGTGCTGTTCAGAGGAGATCTCCAGTCCCTCGTACTCTTACGGATTCATGGACAGCTCTGCACGAATCATGGTGTCAGTTCCCTCCAGCACTGCTTCAGACATCAGTCGAGTCCATGGCACGTCGTGTTGCGACACTTCTGCGTGCTCGTGGAGGCTTAAACTAAGTTAGGCAGGCTTAACAGTTTCTTTCGCTCTTATATATATATATATATATATATATATATATATATATATATATATATATATATATATATATAGGGTGGTCCACTGATCGTGACCGGGCAAAATACCTCACGCAATAAGCGTAAGACGAAAGAACTATAAAAATCGAAACTTGTCTAGCTTGAAGGGGGAAACCAGATGCCGCTATGGTTCGCCCCCTAGATGGCGCTGCCATAGGTCAAACGGATATCAACTGCGTTTTTTAAAATAGGAACCCCATTTTTATTACATATTCGTGTAGTACGTAAAGAAATATGAATGTTTTAGTTGGAAAACTTTTTTCGCTTTGTGACAGATGGCGATGTAATAGTCACAAACATATGGCTCACAATTTTAGACGAACAGTTGGTAACAGTTAGTTTTTAAATTAAAATACAGAACGTAGGTACGTTTGAATAATTAATTTCGATTGTTCCAATGTGATACATGTATCTTTGTGAACTTGTCATTTCTGAGAATGCATGCTGTTACAGCGTGATAACCTGTAAATACTACATTAATGCAACAAGTGCTCAAAATGATGTCCATCAACCTCAATGCATTTGCCAATACGTGTAACGACATTCCTCTCAACAGCGAAGCGAGTAGTTCGCCTTCCGTAATGTTCGCACATGCACTGACAATGCGCTGACGCATGTTGTCAGGCGTTGTCGGTGCATCACGATAGCAAATATCCTTCAACTTTCCCCACAGAAAGAAATACGAGGACGTCAGATGCGGTGATCGTGCGGGTCGTGGTATGGTGCTTCGACGACCAATCCACCTGCCATGAAATATGCTATTCAATACCGCTTCAACCGCACGCGAGCTATGAGCCGGACATCCATCATGTTGCGAGTACATCGCCATTCTGTCATGCAGTGAAACGTCTTGTAGTAACATCGGTAGAACATTACGTAGAAAATCAGCATAAATTGCACCATTTAGATTGCCATCGATAAAATGGGGGGCAATTATCCTTTCTGCCATAATCCCGTACCATACATTAACCCGCCAGGGTCACTGATGTTCCACTTGTCGCAGCAATCGTGGATTTTCCGTTGCCCATTAGTGCATATTATGCCGGTTTACGTTGCCGCTGTTGGTGAATGAGATTCGTCGCTAAATAGAATGCGTGTAAACAATCTGTCATCGTCCCGTAATCTCTCTTGTGCCCAGTGGCAGAACTGTACACGACGTTCAGAGTCGTCGCAATGCAATTCCTGGTACATAGAAATATGGTACGGGTGCAATAGATGTTTATGTAGCATTCTCAACACCGACGTTTTTGAGATTCCCGATTCTCGCGTAATTTGTCTGCTACTGATGTGCGGATTAGCCGAGACAGCAGCTAAACAACCTACTTGGACATCATCATTTGTTGCAGGTCGTGATTGACGTTTCACATGTGGCTGAACACCTCCTGTTTCCTTAAGTAACGTAACTATCCGACGAACGGTCCGGACACTTGGATGATGTCGTCCAGGATACCGAGCAGCATACATAGCACACGCCCGTTGGGCATTTTGATCACTATAGCCATACATCAACACGATATCGACCTTTTCCACAGTAGGTAAACGGTCTATTTTAATACGGGTAATGTATCACGACGCATATACCGTCCGCACTGACGGAATGTTACGTGATACCACCTACTTAATACGTTTTCGACTATTACAGCGCCATCTATCACAAAGCGAAAAAAGTGGTCCAACTAAAACATTCATATTTCTTTGCGTACTACACGAATATGTAATAAAAATGGGGGTTCCTATTTAAAAAAATGGCAGTTGATATTCGTTTGACCTATGACAGCGCCATATAGCGGTCCAACCATAGCGCCATCTGGTTTACTCCTTCAAGCTAGACGAGTTTCGTCCTTTGTTGTTTTGTCGTTTGATGCTTATTTTGTGAGATATTTGGCCCGGTCACTATGAATGGACCACCCTGTATATATATATATATATATATATATATATATATATATATATATATATATAGTACTGGTGAAAGGGCTGAGACAATCTACTTGAACACTGGACTCTGTAGGTGGTGTAGAACTGGTAGTAGGCGGTCACGTGACTCTCCGCCATTGACGTAAACTATGGCACTGGAGGGGTGTGTATGTGCCAGGAGTTGTATGGAAGCAGCGGAGTAAGGTATTTCTACATGGAGAGGTGACAGTATATGGTAGAAAGGAGCTACCGTATTTGGTCGTGCCTGCGACGACGCCGTGAACACGAAATGACTTGATTTGTTGGTGCATCAACGTCGACTATCCAACTTGCCGAGAAGTAATGGAGCTACTATCGCCGTTATATAACAGGGCGTAAAGCAACAAATGGATACGAGTGTCACTCCATGGCGATGATAGTTGGTATCAGAGCCGACAGGTAGTGCTGTTGTCAGTGAACGGATGTTCATCTCAATTACTTTCTGAGAAAACGTAGAGAAGGAAGCTGCATACTAAGTGCATTAACCCCTTACTGACTCGGGCATGGACGTGTGTGAAGTCCTTAGGTTAGTTAGGTTTAAGTAGATCTAAGTTCTAGGGGACTGATGACGTCAGATGTTAAGTCCCATAGTACTCAGAGCCATTTGAACCATTAACCCCTTAACCTGCAACCACGTATGAGACTCGTAATCCGGTATTCGGGCCAGATGTGATTAGCACAAGCCTGGCCTGCGGTACAAGGGTCGGGTAAAGTTTGCACGAAGAATAAGAAACGTAGTGAAACAACATGGGACTGCAAGAGATGCAAAGTTCCATTACACAAAGCCTATGTTCCGAAAGATACTTGAAGATTACTGACTTGTGTTGTTGCTTTTCGTAAGAGTGCTAATTACGTGAATTGTGAGTGTTTTCAGGAGTTAGAGATGAATGGTATTGTTTTATACTACATTGTATTGATTGATAATGAATATTTTGTGGTATTTCTAACACACTTATTTCATGAGCTTGTGATTACGTATCGAATGGCCCACAAAGTTAAAAGAGCTGGATCTTGTAGATGTACTTATATTCCGGAAGTAGTGCGCAATTAGTACAACGTCGGATCGTTTTTCGAGCCGTGGAATGACGCGAAGGCCGTTGGCACTTATATCGTAGGTTAAGGAGCTACGTACCATGCCGTATCGTATATCGCGGGGTAGCCCATGAAGCTGTACATCTTGTATGGATCAAAGAACATAGAAACTGGACATTATCTGACAATAAGTACAAGAGGTGGATAAAAATTGGGAAACACCAGAAGCAAAACACATTTCCTTGCCTAATACGTTGTAGAAAAACCTTTGGTATTCAAAACCACCTCAATTCGTCTCGAAATGGGTAAACAACGGTTTTGTATGGTTTTAAAGGGAGTCTTATACAGTACCAGGAGACTACTGGTGTGTTTAGGTAACGATAGTGGAGGTGGGTAGCAATGATACACCCTTCTCTCCAAAGTACACCACAAAGTTTCAGTAATATAGATATCTGGTGACTGCTGTGGCCGTGGGAGGTACAACGATTCATCTTCTTTCTCACGAAACCAGTCCTGGATGATGATAACTGTGTGAACACGGACTGTGTCGTTTGGAGACACAGAATCACCGTTGGGGAACAAACATTGTACTATGGGACATGACCCTTGGCAGTAATGCGACCTTGCACTGTAGCCATGCGGCTCATACAGTACCACGATATGACTGGCCAAACCATCACCGAACCCCAGCTATGTTTCACTCTTGCAACGAAAACCTGGCCCGAAGTTGAACACAATGTGAAACAAGACTCATCCCACTACATTACTTTCGTCCATTGTTCCATATCCTTTCGTCACGACGATATCCTGTTACGATCATTTTCTTTAATGATTCGTGGTTTTCGAATTCCAACTCGTCCTGCAATTTCCTGCTTATGGTGTTGTCTTCGTGTTGTTTTGGTGTTGATAGCGTTGACGAGTGCAACATTCAGCTCTGCAATGACTTTTGCAACTGTCATCCTGTTATTTTTCATCACAGCCCTCTCCAATGACGGCTTGTGACGATCACTCAAGAAAGGTGATGATTTTCCGCTTTCCCTGTACGCGGTATACACTATGTGATCAAAAGTATCCGGACACATGGCTAAAAATAAATTATAAGTTCGTGGTGCCCTCCATCAGTAATGCTGGAATTCAGTACGGTGTTAGTCCACCCTTACCTTGATGACAGCTTCCACTCTCGCAGGCATACGTTCAATCAGGTTCTGGAACGTTTCTTGGGGAATGGGAGCCCATTCTTCACGGAATGCTGCACTGAGGAGAGGTGTCGACGTCGGTCGGCGAGGCCTGGCACGAAGTCGGCGTTCCAAAACATCTTGAACGTGTTGTATAGATAAGGGCTCGGTGCAGGCCAGTCCATGACAGGGAATTTATTGTTGTGTAGCCAGTCCACACAGGCCGTCCATTATGAGCAGGTGCTCGGTAGTGTTGAAACATGCAATCGACATTCCCGAATTGCTCTTGGATAGTGGAAAGCAAGAAGGTTCTTAAAACATCAACGTAGGCCAGTGCTATAATAGTGACACGCAGGACAAAAAGGTGTGAAAGCCCAGTGCATGAAAAACACGACCACACCACAACACCACCGCCTCAGAATTTTACTGTTGGCACTACACACGTTTGGCACATGACGTTCACTGGGCGTTCACCATACCTTCACCATGTCATCGGATCGCCACCGTAGTAGTCAGTCCACACGACGTTTTCCTACTGTTCAGTCGTCCAATTTTTACGCTCCTTACAAGAAGCGAGGCGTCGTTTGGCATTTACCAGCGTGATGTGTGGCTTACGAGCAGCAGCTCGACCACGAAATCCACCTCTCGCCTAACTGTCATAATACTTGCAGATGATCCTGAAGCAGTTTGGAATTCCTGTGTGATGGTCTGGATAGATGCCTGCCTATTACGCTTTACGACCCTCTTCGACAGTCGGCGGTCTCTGTTATTCAACAGACGAGGTCGGGCTGTACGCTTTTGTGTTGCTCGTGTCCCTTCACGTTTGCACTTCACTGTTACATCGGAAACAGGGGAGTAGGGATGTTTAGGAATATGGAAACCTCGCGTACAGCCGTATGACTCAAGTCACTGCAAATCACCTGACCACGATCGAAGTCCGTGAGTTCCGCGGAGCACCCCAATCTGCTCTGCTCATGTCGGGCGATCTGCTCAATTGGTTTGAAGAACATTGTGGACAGTTCGTGCAAGTGATTTGGCCAAATCACTTGCACGAACTGTCCACAATGTTCTTCAAACCAATTGGGCAGATCGCCCGACATGAGCAGAACAGATCGGGGTGCTCCGCCCAATTGGTTTGAAGAACATTGTGGACAGTTCGTGCAAGTGATTTGGCCAAATCACTTGCTCGAACTGTCCACAATGTTCTTCAAACCAATTGGGATCAATTGTGGCCCAGTGACATGGCGCATCGTTCTTTGAATGGTTCAAATGGTTCAAATGGCTCTGAGCACTATGGGACTTAACATCTATGGTCATCAGTCCCCTAGAACTTAGAACTACTTATACCTAACTAACCTAAGGACATCACACAACACCCAGCCATCACGAGGCAGAGAAAATCCCTGACCCCGCCGGGAATCGAACCCGGGAACCCTGGCGTGGGAAGCCAGAACGCTGCCGCACGACCACGAGCTGCGGGCTTCTTTGAATGGCTGCGAGTGGTCTCCAAGTAGCCGAACATAACCTTTTACAGTCAATGATTGGTTCTCTTGGACCATTCCATGCAAACACAGCCAACACCATTATGGAGCGACCGCCAGCTTGCACTGTGCCTTTTGACAACTTGGATGAATGGCTTCGTGGGGTCTTCGCCACGGTCGAAACCTACCATCAGCTCTTACTAACTGAAATCCGGAATCATCTGACGAGGTCACGGTTTTCCAGTCTCCAATGACTACTGAGGTCGCTGATATGGAGTACCTGGCAGTAGGTGGCGGCACTGTGCACCTAATACGAGAAACGTATGTTTCTGGGGGTGTCCGGATACTTGTGATCACATAGTGTATATCTCCGATACGGCGCCTTTACACCAAAAATTGCGGCTACCTTTGGTAGTGAAGCACGTGCCATCGGAGCACCAAGAATTTGGCCTGGTTCGAATTCACTTAGCTGCGACATAATGCACTCACTACTACGCACTACACTGGCCTGACCACGTCTTACACTTGCGAAGTACTGAGGCCATTGCAGACGCGCCGTTCATGATAAATCAGCAGGCTTGGCTAGCATCTGTATCTATGTTCAAGCATGCGCTCCTCTCGGTGTTTTTGTATTTTTGACCAGCGCTTGTGTGTAGTGTGGTCCAAAGTGTCGCGATTTTATCTCTTTTCAGACGATGGGAGGCATCGAGTGCATCGCTGACTGTTTAATTGTGTGGAGCTTGTACTTCGGGCATGAGATGGTGCTGTCATGTGTGGGTGGTCTTTCTCGACCTGCGGTTTAGGCTAGTGATTCAGGTTACGTGAACATGAACCAGGATGTTTATTTCAGCACTCTCGCTGAACAAGCGTCGGTGTTTCGACTTCGTGATAAGTTTGCCGTGGACACATCCGTCTTCCAAGTTGTCGGTGGCTGTTTTCACAGAGTTGCACGCTTACGTCCGTGTTTTGACGGGCACTCGGGCACCATGTCGCACCTCGACTAGCCCATTAAATCATCCGATCTTCGTTTCATAGAAGACTGGCTCCAAACACTATGGGACTTAACATCTGAGGTCATCAGTCCCCTAGACTTAGAACTACTTAAACCTAACTAACCTAAGGACAACACACACATCCATGCCCGAGGCAGGATTCGAACCTGCGACCGCAGCAGCCGCGTGGATCCGGACTGAAGCGCCTAGAACCGCTCGACCACAACGGCCAGCACAGAAAATGTCTGGGAGTGTCTGGAACAGTGGATGAAACGGAGCAGTCAACATATTCCTAGTTTGGTAGTTCTGTAGGGTCTAATTATCAATGAGTAGCTCCCGTCACATATGGAACACATAAAGAACCTTGTGGGCTGTCTTCCTTCCAGAAATGAGGTCATTATAAACGCGAGAGTCGGTGATGTACAGTATTAGGGTGGTGTGACCACGTGTGTGTGCTTTAATATTAATAAGTGACCATTAAAATTACAACAAAAAAAAGGACGCAAATAATGAAAATTTTGTCATTGTGCGTTGAGAGCAGAATAGGGAGGAAACATGATTGGATCTCTGGGTGTGTTGGCGGTATTCAGGATGCGAAATTCAGCACAAAGAGCTGCCATTTCTGTCAGCAACAATTGTTCACTGTACAGTTTGTGAGGCTCCTCCTCTTTCTAACACCACTGTGGTTAAAATGCATAATTCGCTCTCTTAAGCAGCATCGTGCACTGACGTGACATGGCACTGTGAAAGCTAGTGGTCGCTCCATAATGGTATTGGCTGTGTTTGTATGGAATGGTCAAAGAGAACCGATGATTGACTGTAAATGGTTATGTTCGGCCACTTGGAGACCACTCGCAGCCATTCAAAGAACGATGCGATGTATATGGACATATACAGACGGCAATACCGCGTACACAAGGTATAAAAGAACATTGCATTGGCAGAGGTCTCATGTATACTCAGGTGATCCGTGTGGGAAGGTATCAGTCGTGATTTTGGCCACACAACTAGAAGTAACAGTCTCTGAATGTGGAATGGTAGTTGGAGCTCGACACATGAGACATTACATTTCGGCAATCGTTTTGGAATTCAATATTCAGAGATCCACGGTGTCAAGAGTGTGCCGAGAATACCGAATTTCAGGCGTTACCCACCCACCACAGACAAGGTAGTGTCCGACTGTTTGCGTTCAACGACCGACAGCAGCGGCGTCTCTGTGGAGTAGTCAGATCTAAGAGACAACCAAAACTGCGTGAAATAACCGCAAAAATCAATGTGGGACGAGTGACGAACGTATCTGTTAGGACAAAGCGGCGAAATTAGGCTTAAATGGGCTACTGTAGCAGACGACTGACGCGAGTGCTTTTGCTAGCAGCACGACAGCACCCGCAGCGGCTCTCCTGGCCTTGTGAGCACATCGGTTGGATCCTAGACGACTGGAAAACCGTAGCCTCGTCAGATGATTCCGGATTTCAGTTGCTATGAGCTGATGGTAGGGTCCGAGTGTGGCGCAGACCCCACGGAGCCATTGATCCAAGTTGTCAAGAGGCACTGTGCAAGCTGGTGGTCGCTCCATAATGGTGTTGGCTGTGTTTGCATGGAATGGTCCAAGAGAACGGATCATTGACTGTAAAAGGTTATGTTCGGCTACTTGGAGACCACTCGCAGCCATTCAAAGAACGATGCGCCATGTCGCTGGGCCACAATTGTTCCCAGTTGGTTTGAGGAACATTGGACAAATCACTTGCACGAACTGTCCACAATGTTCTTCAAACCAATTGGGTAGATCGCCTGACATGAATCACATCGAACATTTATGGGACATAACCGAGACGTCACTTCGTGCACAAAAATCCTCCACTGGCTACACTTTCGCAGTTACGGACGGCTGTATAGGTGGCATGACTCAATATTTCTGCAGGGGAGTTTCAACGACTAACTGACTCCAGTTCGCGTCGTGTTTCTGCATCACGGAGGGAAAAAGGAAATCCGACACGATACTGAGATGTATCCCATCTCTTTCGGCACCTGAGTGTAGTTCGGTACTGTGGAGACAAGGGTGCAGTTCCCACGGCTGGAGTGCAGGCTCCTACCCGGGCAACGCCACATGGAACTGAAAGCATGCCAATGGGGTGGAGAGACTCATGAAAGAAAATCTAACTTCGTGATTACGAACTGCTACCGTTATTATATTAAATGGTAACACTTTAGCGCCGTTTTTGATATAATACGCCACTGGACAGTAAACTTGCTACATCAAGAAGAAATGCAGATGATAAACGGGTAGTCATTGGACAAATCTATTATACTAGAACGCCGGCTGGAGTGGCCGAGCGCTTAAAGGCGCTACAGTCTGGAGCCGCACGACCGCTACGGTCGCAGGTTCGAATCCTGCCTCGGGAATGGATGTGTGTGATGTCCTTAGGTTAGTTAGGTTTAAGTAGTTCTAAGTTCTAGGGGACTTATGACCACAGCAGTTGAGTCCCATAGTGCTCAGAGCCATTTGAACCATTTTATACTAGAACTGACATGTGATTACATTTTCACGCAATTTGGGTGCATAGATCCTGACAAATCAGTACCCAGAACAACCACCTCTGCCCGTAATAATGGCCTTGATACGCCTGGGCATTCAGTCAGACAGAGCTTGGATGGCGTGTACAGGTACAGCTGCCCATGCAGCTTCAACACGATACCACAGTTCATCAAGAATAGTGACTGGCGTATTGTGACGAGCCAGTTGCTCGGCCACCATTGACAAGACGTTTTCCATTGGTGAGACATCTGGAGAATGTGCTGGCCAGGGCAGCAGTCGAACATTTGCTGTATCCAGAAAGGCCCGTACAGGACTGAAACATGCGGTAATGCATTGTCCTGCTGAAATGTAGGGTTTCGCAGGGATCGAATGAAGGGTAGAGCCACGGGTCGTAACACATCTGAAATGTAACGTCCACTCTTCAAAGTACCGTCAATGCGAACAAGAGGTGACCGAGACGTGTAACCAATGGCACCCCACACTATCACGCCGGGTGATACGCCAGTATGGCGATGACGAATACAGGCTTCCAATGTGCAATCACCGCGATGTCGCCAAACACGGATGCGACCATCATGGTGCTCTAAACAGTACCTGGATTCATCCGAAAAAATGACGTTTTGCCATTCGTGCACCCGGGTACGTCGTCGAGTACACCATCGCAGGCGCTTCTGCCTGTGATGCAGCGTCAAGGGTAACCGCAGCCATGGTCTCCGAGCTGATAGTCCATGCTGCTGCAAACGTCGTCGAACTGTTCGTGCAGATGGATGTTATCTTGCAAACATCCCAATCTGTTGACTCAGGGATCGAGACGTGGCTGCACGATCCGTTACAGCCATGCGGCTAAGATGCCTGTCATCTCGACTGCTAGTGATACGAGGCCCTTGGGATTCAGTACGGCGTTCCGTATTACCCTCCTGAACCCACCGATTCCATATTCTGCTAACAGTCATTGGATCTCGACCAACGCGAGCAGCAGCGATATGATAAACCGCAATCGCGACAGGCTACAATCTGACCTTTATCAAAGTCGGAAACGTGATGGTACGCATTTCTCCTCCTTACACGAGGCATCACAACAACGTTTCACCTGGCAACGCCGGTCATCTGCTGTTTGTGTACGAGAAATCGGTTGGGAACTTTCCTCATGTCAGCACGTTGTAGGTGTCGCCACCTTCGCCATCCTTGTGTGAATGCTCTGAAAAGCTAATAATTTGGATATCACAGCATCTTCTTCCTGTCGCTTAAATTTCGCGTCTGTAGCACGTCATCTTCGTGGTGTAGCAATTTTAATCGCCAGTAGTGTAAGTGCCAGGTGCAGTCTTCAAGCCATTTCAGTTTTACTGTCGTAAATGAACTATGAAATAAACTCTATTACGAAAAAAATGACTTTAACATTCTGCCGACAATCTACGAATAATTCCGAAGTCATACGAAGTGTACTAGAGCCTGGTGTTGAGCACCAGGAATTTCAGTCGGCGTTAGGATGCAATCCAAACCTGTTCTCTGTATCGCCAATGCTCTTGAGTTTTCGCAATATTTGAGATTAATTGTATCAAACACAGTCACTGTGTGTCATTTTATGGTGTTTGTCAACAAATGCACCGTAGTCGAATCCCGGGGTATTGTTTAAAGTAGATTACCTAGCCGCTAACACAATATTAGCGACATAGGTAACCAGCTTGCATATCTGAACGATTCCAGTATGCTACGAAACTTGTTACCGGGGACTGGTGGCTAGGCTGAGAAATTTGTACGAAGATTTAGTACCGTCAGGGAATTCTGCAAGTTCAGACACGGTTTGACATATTGTTCATGGCTGTAGCAGTTTTGGTTTACCAGTAGCGTAATTTAAAGTGTTTTTGTATTTATTGATTCTAAAATCCAACGAGTTCACACAGCGTCTTGCTCCGGTGCGTAGAACTAGTGTGATTTTTGGATTTCAGTTGTATACAGGGAATTAAGGGGTTTGTTACATCCATGATGCACAACGGTAATTAGGTAGATAATATCGGAGTGGGTGTTATTCATTATTATGTTGGATGGAAGGTTATCTAGAAGAGGTGCGATGCATTTTACAAGTTTTAGCAGGCTACCGGAATGCCATATATCATATTCGAAATGGCTGCTATTAATTTAGAACAGATATTTCTCACACTGTAACACGTAAAACATAAGCCTGTTCATTACACCTTTAGTAAGATGTTCTGTTTTGGACATTATAGTACTTTCTTAAATTCATTTTGTGAAGGCATGAAGAAGAATTATAATGATGAATCTTATTCCTTATATAACATCTTTGAACTACTCTTCTCACATATTGTTCTAAGTGCAGTTTCAGATTGTCAGCATTTTCATTTTCCGTTTTCATCGTATCATTTTCCTGCTTAACTTACTCTCTGAATAATTTAAAGTGTTTTGTATGATTGCCGTTGATCACAAAGTCCGTGGACGCTATATAAAAGATGCGACCATTACGCCTCTAAGGCTGAGCTTACCCAAAATTTCCGGATTAATTCGTCCTGACTGAATTTAATCGGATCTGATCTCGTAGCCTGGTAAACGGTTTCAAGTATCTTATGTTTGAACGCCAGTGTTATAGCGCATCATTCCTCTAGCTTTGCAAGCAATAGTAGCTCGGAACTCGGTGCTTCTTACGAGTATGCGCAGTAAGCCAGTTTATTTCACGTGCCGAACTGTGGTGTCTAGAGCGTGGATACGGTTTGTAAAAGCTGGCGTATGATTTGTTTCTACTCCTCGCCAGCGTGCTGAAACACAGCTTGGAATGACAAGTCATTCAGCAGTTCCCCAACAGATAGCACTACTTCGCATCGTCTAGCACGCTAGCAGCAAGCCAGGCCGAATGAGACACCATTAACTCTTAATTTAAATGTTTACTTGAAACACAAAAAAGGCATTCATAATTCATATAGAAAATAAATGTGAATGTACAATTGGATGCTGTATATACCTCATGTATTTTCATTGCTCCTCAGATTAAAATTTAGTAGCCTTGCTTATTTCAAATGTTGGTAGTTCTGAAACGTGTCTGTAGGTTTTCATATCAACAATATTAGACGTGCTTATGCTGAAACCTGGAACATTAATTCTGTAGTTAAAATGTATTAAGTAGTGACAATGATTAACTGATTGTGAACTATATTTCGGTGAGCCTGTCACGTGTGAGGTGACATCGACAATTTGTCTAATATTGAAATCGTTATCTTGTGACGCATGGTATTGCTGACTACCTCAACTCCCATGGACGTATTTATTTCGTCACTAGATCCACTGAATTTTTAATAGAGAACCCCGCATTCTTCTCTCATCTTTCTTTGAAAGATAAACTCCTGGTGAAAGAACGAAAGCCGACGGAAAGTCTGTCTATTAAAAAATCTTATGGAAAATTTCCAAACACAATGGTACAATTCAAAACCATGGTTAAGTGGCAGGGTTGTAAAGATCGAACTTTTCTTGTTATTATTGTGTGCTATTTGGAACAGGTAATGACGGTTTTTAATGGCGTAAGTGGGGAGTAGGCGAAGAGAGAATTCAAAATTTCCTTTTGAAAGCGAAAAAGTACGACTGTTCCATTTCACATATTGTAGCAGGTGTTACATACAAGCAGCTAGGTACAGTAAGAACTGAACATGCTCTTTCAGAAGCAACACGCCTGAAGGCTTGATCGAAACAAGTATTATGAAGAGACTTATTTCGAGTATATGCATTACAGCACGGCAAGAGTTAACTTTTGGAGGTCATGACGAATCTGAGGTGTTAGCAAATACAGGAAATTATTTAGAACTATGGGATTTCTTAGCAGGAGGCGACCAGTACATGAAAGATCATTTAGCATCCGATGGAGTATCTAAAGGCACTTCCTCTGACACACAGAATGAATTAATAGCTTGAGATACGGATGTTGCTAAAGAACAAATTTCAAGTGAAATTAAAAATGGTTCTTTTATATCAATACAAACCGACGAAGCAACGGATGTCTCAACTAGAAGTCAAATGAGTGCAATTTTTCGTTTCTCAAATAACGAATCAGGATACACGCAAGAGTAGTGTTTTATAATGTATACAAAGACAGGAGTGCATAAGGCTTCGCCACTGTTTTGTTGCAAGTGCAAAGCAGTTGGAACATTGATAAAAACAAATCAACATCGCGAACATATGACAGCAGTAGTGCAATGGCAGAGAAAAATTATGGTGCCCATTTTGTGAAACAAGCATATCCTCATGCCCTCTTTATCCACTGCTATGCACATCAGTTGAAATTTATCCTCCTCTATGCTTGTAAAAAAATTAAGCACGTAATAATTTGTGTGGACAATCTATCAGGATTTCTCGCATTTTTATCCGTTCCAATAAAAGAAGTGAACTTCTGAGGGAAAGGGCATATAAACTACCAAGTCCTTGTGAAACAAGATGGAATTTTCATTGACGCACTGTACAGACTATTTCCTCACTAAATAGACCTGAGAGCACCATTTAACGATGTGATAAACAAAAAAGGATTGGATGATAATTCTTTACATCAATCAATTCGACTAAATAGTATACTGGATAATCGAACTTTTCTTTTTCTACTGCAGCAGTACAATTCAGTTTTCCAGCATACAAGTATCTCGTTTGACATCTTACAAAGTAAACTGCGCACGTAAAACGCTGTAAGCTCTAAATTGAAAACTGCATTAAGACTGTTGAAAAACTAAGATGTCAGCAAATTATTCTGAAATCCTTAGTGGAAGCTAAGAGGCTTATAAATCCAGCAGGAGTATCCGGAATTAATTTTAACGAAGCAAAATCAAGTATTCGGAAACTGAGAAGGCTACCATTCGAATAATTGACACAGTAGCAGTAAACATGGTAACTAGATTCCAGTTTAGTGAAACAGCTTTTTCAGAACTTGTAAATGAGGAAAAGTTCTCAGGTTATAGCAGGCCAAACAATTTCCCGATACATGAAATTGAAAAACTAT
Source organism: Schistocerca americana (assembly GCF_021461395.2). Lineage (NCBI taxonomy): Eukaryota > Metazoa > Arthropoda > Insecta > Orthoptera > Acrididae > Schistocerca > Schistocerca americana. The sequence continues at coordinate 130,000,116 of NC_060121.1, forward strand.
TTAAGATATATCCTTTCTTTGGCAGTGAAAAACTGAAAGGACAACTTACGTTTATTTACAGCAGTGAGAACAAACGTCTACGGCCTCAAAACCTCCTTAAATCCATTACAAAAAATGAATTAGAAAACGTCTTCTCTGAATGTATGAAATTACTGTCGTTTTTCTTGCAATTCCAGCAACCACTGCGTCTTGCGAAAGGAGCATGAATACATGAAAAGGCGTTGGAACCTATCTTAGCAACACAATGCCAAATAAAGGCTGTCAGACTTGGCGATTTTGCCTGCAGAGAAGAGGACTTTGAAATTTTCAACCAAACGGCAGTACTTAATATCTTATATCATCGATGTTTACTCCCAGAGAAAGGACAGGAGGATAGAACTAAATTATAAAAATAAGTTTCTTTTAATTTACGTCTATGGTCACAATCTTTTCTGTTTAACAGATTACCGGTTTCGGTCTTTATGACCATCATCAGATCTGTCGCACAAAAACAAAGTCCTTATGAGACAGATTCGATGATGGACATTAAAGACCGAAACCGGTAATCTGTTAAACAGAAATGATTGTGACCATAGACGTAAATTAAAGGAAACTTATTACATATACGGGTCACTGTGTTTTTTTCGCGACGATGTCGCAGCTTGTGTAATTTATAAAAAGATGTAACGGTGAGTTACTATATGTTATATTTTTTATCAATATGTAGCTGTTTAATATTTTTATGTATTCATTTATAACAATTTCTGTAGAGTTTCAGTCCTATTAGAAATGTATAATTAAGTTACTTTTTGCAGTGTTTCTCTTTTACAAGTTTTTGTTATAATGTTTCTTTCTTTTTTTTCGAAATTCGTAATTCGCAGCCTTCCCTACAAAAAAATTCCACGCTTCGCCACTGGGGTCGACGCCTTTATAAATACCTGTGGGAAAATGTATGATAAATGTCACAACTGCAACAATGCCAGTCTGGAGACTTTGTACTCGACTGAGTAGTCCAGCGAGATTAATCCACAGGTTAGCTGTTTCAAAATTATTGCTTTATTGAATATCAAGTCATTGATGTAAAGTATATTATTTATTGGCCTTTCAGATGTCTTTAATTTTTAAAAATAACCAGTTTCGGTTTACATGAACCATCCTCAGACCCGAATGTGTCTGTTACCAGCGTAACCCGCCCAACTTCTCAGCAAAGCAAAGAAATACATTTAATTAATTACCCTGAAATGAGTCGGTTAGGACGGTTTCATACAAAAAGACTCTGACTCTAAGCATTATCTGCAGTTTTATATGCCGCAACTTACCTGTAATCAAAGGTAACATGGCTCTGAGAAAGAGAGAAGTTTCACGCATATCTAATGGTATGATTGTGTGACTGGCTAATCTGAAACATTTGTAATGAACTGTAAACCGTTGTACGACTAGTAGTTCTGTGAACTTGAGACTGTGATGAAAGAAAACAGAGAGGTTTGTCTACGTCCATAGAACATATCAAGAAGAGTTTTCCATGTTAATATCGTTATGCCGGCTAGAGGCCTCTCATTCCAGAAACTGCTGTCCCACTTAATTTTCTTATCAACTGCATGCTCAACCTTCCTTCTCCCAGCATAAAAAATACACAGGAATGTACGCTGAGGCGCCACAGAAACTGTTGTAGGCATGCGTAGTCAAATACAAAGATATGTAAACAGGTATAATATGGCGCTGCGGCGTCAACGCCTATATAAGACAACAAGTGTCTGGAACAGTTGTTAGATCGGTTACTGCTCCTACAATGGCAGATTATCAAGAATTAAGTGAGTTTCAACGTGATGTTATAGTCCGCACACGAGCCATGGGACACAGCTTCTCCGAGACAACGATGAAGTGGGGATTTCCCGTAGGACTGTTTCCTGAGTGTACCGTGGATATCAGAAATCCGGTAAAACATCAAATCTTCAACGTCCTGTAAGGATGGGACCAACGACGACTGAAGCGAATCGTTCAACATGACAGAAGTGCAGCCCTTCCGCAAATTGCTGCAGATTTCAGTGCTGGGCCATTAACACATGTCAGCGTGCGAACTATTCAACGAAACATCATCGGTATGGGCTCGATGACTGCACGCCATAAAGCTTTACGCCTCGCCTGGGCGCATCAACACCGCCATTGTACTGTTGGTGACTGGAAACGTGTTGCCTGGTTGGACGAGTCTCGTTTCAAATTGTATCGAGCGGATGGACGTGGGGATGGAGACAGCCTCGTGAATCCATGGACCCTGCATGTCAGCAGGGGACTGTTTAAGCTGGTGGAGGGTCTGTAATGGTGTGGGGAGTGTGCAGTTGGACTGAAATGGCACCCCTGATACGACTAGATACGATTGTGACAGGTGACAAGTACGTAAACATCCTGTATGATCACCTACATACATTAATGTCCAGTGTGTATTCCGACGGACTTGGGCAATTTCAGCAGGACAGTGGGACACCCCACAAGTCCAGAAGTGCAACAGAGTGGCTCCAGAAACACTCTTCTGAGTTTAAACACTTCCGCTTGCCACCAAACTCCCCATACATTATTGGGCATATGTGGGATGCCTTGCAACATATTGTTCAGAAGAGGTTTCTACCCCTTCGTACTCTCACGGATTTATGGAAAGCCCTGCAGGATTCATGATGTCAGTTCCCTCCAGCACTCCCCAGCACTACTTAAGACATTAGTAGAGTCCATTGCGGCACTTCTGCGAGCTCGCGGGGGCCCTACACGATATTAAGCAGGTATACCAGTTTCTTTGGCTCTTCAGTGTACATTTACAAACAGGACATTCCCCTGAAGAGCAGTTTGTATCCAGTAGCTTATAGTTTCATTTTTGCGTGAGCATTCTTTCATACCTTGATCATGCCTTCTTTTAGGATAGTTAACATTAATATACCCCATTAAACATTTTCTCTGACTCACCACATCTGTAGTGTCCCAGTATCTGTTATTTTCACGTATCATGTCATCTTCTGATACGCATAATGGTTTGCGAACTTAAGGTGGCTGACTGCAACTGTGACGTCACAGCACTCAGCCAGATAAGTGCAGGATTCGGTACGTCTTGCTGCGAAAGTCCAAAGGGATTTGGTGTATTTTGGTGTAAAATGCTGGATTTGACTAACCCCATATAAGAGATTTGATATTTTTGCAAGAAAATATTTACTTAAAAATAGATCCAGCACGCTTTTAATTAGAGGCTGCCATCTCTAAGCCTTTTTTTTAATTTCTCGGATTTGGTACAATTTGGAAACAAGCTCCACACATGTTCTGACTATCGCTGGTTCGACGTATCTCTTTTGCGTAAACGTAATCCTAACCGATTTTCTTTTAGCTACCTAATGGTATGGAGAATGTATTGTGCTATCGTCATTCCTTCTCTTGTTACAAATTCTGCGAGTGTTGTCGGTGAGATCTGCATGATCTGATCTGAACTCCTGACGCGATAACTAGTAGGTCAGTGAGGTTACGTTTAAAATTGTTGAACCGAATAAATAGATGGATTTGTGCAATGTTAGCCGATCTGTGTGTAAATTGATTTGAGTTGTCACATGTTAGCGACTTCGTCCTTTGTTCAGTGGCTCGCCATGTGGTGCTAAATGGGATCTAAGCAATCAGTTCGTCCTGCAAATATCAGCTTCATGCCCCTTCTATGGGTATATGACAACGGGTTCGTCGCCACTTGTAATCGAATCTCATAAATCTTCACAAAAGCTGAACATGTCTTCCGCATGATTACCAATCGCGAGCGCGAGTACATTAGAGTCGCCTTAGGTCGAATGCCAAGCTACTAAATCTTTTACCTTTCCTTGTTTAAGTTCAGGCAAAGTGAATGAATCCTCACTATTACTTTTTGTACCCTATCTACCTCCATTAAACATGCAATGTTTATAAAAAAAGACATCGTAAGTCCCTATTTTGCATATGACTCCAGCAGATTTGCACCCTCTTTTAAACAATGGAAAAAAGGTGTTTATTGTTAATAAAATATGCAAATCCGAAGAAAGTCAGGTACTTAAGCCATGTGCCAATGTCTGGAATAACACATTCCTCATTTATGGTTGTGTCCCAGTGTTATCTGGACATCTAAATGTGCTACAACTGGTTACCTGCTACCCACTCCTCCAGAGTTGGGGGAGGGGGGTCAGATTTGTATTGTAAAATAGAGATCCCTATATAATAAGGTAATATATCCACGAAGTGATAGCGAAAGGTGCACGTGCCGTGGATACTCACAAAAATCAATGCTGAGAGGCGACAGGACTCATTGAAACCAACCATCCGAATAGTGAGATGCAAGGCGACACCGAAATCAAGCATCCCAATGTTGAGAGCCAAGGAGACTTACAGATATCAGACATCCCAATGGGAACAGAAGACCATATCATCCACATCATTCTTTCTGGATCACACTGAACAGAGTTTCTAACCAGACATTGAAATGGCTAATCATATTGTGTTGTACAATGAAATTTCAAACACTAAAGTAAATTTTGAACATTAATCGCTAAAAGCACAAGTTTACATTTACGAGGAGCGTTTGAAAAGTCCGTGCAAAAATAAAAACTATTTACGTGTTTGGCGTAAACCTCTTTTATTTTTCGACATAGTCTCCTGATAGACTTATACACTTCGTCCAATGCTGCTCTAATTTGTTCATCCCTTCCGAATAATAGGAATTGTCCAAGTCTGCAAAATAAATATTAGTTGCTACAATCACCTCATCGTTTGAATAAAATCTTTGTCCCGCCAGCCATTTCTTCAAATTGGGGAAGAAATAGTAGTCCGAGAGAGCCATGTCTGGAGAATAGTGGGATGTGAAACGAGTTGGAATCCTATTTCCATTAATTTTGTGACCACAACTGTTGAGGTGTGTGCTGCTGCATTGTGTGATGGAAAAGGACGTTTTTGCGGTCCAATCGTCGGCGTAGTTTTACCCTTTTCCAGAAAGTTGATGAGGATTATCCCTTGCGAATTCCAAAAGACGGTCGCCATAACCTTTCCGGCCTAGGGAATGGTCCTCGCCTTTTTTGGTGCAGATTATCCATTGGTAACGCAGTGTTTGGATTGTTCTTTGGTCTCAGCAGTATAGTAATGTATCCATGTTTCATCCACAGTGACGAAACGACGCTTAAAGTCCTGCGGATTCTTCCTGAACAGCTGCAAACCATCCTTGCAACACTTCACACTATTCCGTTTTTGGTCAAGCGTGAGCAATCGCGGAACCCATCTTGCGGATAGGTTTCCCATGTCCAAATGTTCATGCAAAATATTATGTATCTGTTCATTCGAAATGCCCACAGCACTAGCAATCTCACGCACATTAACTCTTCTGTCATCCATTACCACATCATGGATTTTATCAATCATTTCTGGAGTCGTAACGTCCACAGGGCATCACTTGTGCCCATATGGCACAGGGCATCAAAAAAATGGTTCAAATGGCTCCATCGGTAATGTTGCAATTCAGTATGGTGTTGGCCTACCCCTTAGCCTTGATGACAGCTTCCACTCACGCAAGCATACGTTCAATCAGGTGCTGGAAGGTTTCTTGGGGATTGGCAGTCCATTATTCACCAAGTGCTGCACCGAAGAAAGGTATCGATGTCGGTCGGGGAGGCCTGGCACGAAGTCGGAGTTCCAAAACATCCAAAGGTGTTCAATAGGATTCAGGTCAGGACTCTGTCCAGGCCAGTCCATTACAGGGATTTTACTGTTGTGTAGCCACTCCGCCACAGGCCGTGCATTATGAACAGGTGCTCGATCGTGTTGAGAGGTGCAATCGCCATCCCCGAATTGCTCTTAAACAGTGGGAAACAAGAAGGTGCTTAAAGCATCAATGTAGGCCTGTGCTGTGATAGTGCCACGCAAAACAACAAGGGGTGCAATCCCCCTCCACTAAAAACACGACCACACCACAACACCACCGCCTTCGAATTTTACTATTGGCACTACACACGCTGGCACATGACGTTGACCGGGCATTCGCCATACCCACACCCTGCCATCGGGTTGCCACATTGTTTACCTTGATTAGCCACTCCACACAACGTTTTTCCACTGTTCAGTCGTCCAATGTTTACGCTCCTTACACCAATCGAGGCGTCGTTCGGCATTTACCGGCGTGATGTGTAGCTTATGAGCAGCCGCTCGACCATGAAATCCAAGTTTTCTCACCTCCTGCCCAACTGTCATAGTACTTGCAGAGGATCCTGATGCAGTTTGAAATTCCTGTGTGTTGGTCTGGATATGTGCCTGCCTATTACGCATTACGACTCTCTTCAGCTGTCGGCACTCTCTGTCAGTCAACAGACGTGGTCGGCCTGTACGCTTTTGTGCTGTGCGTGTCCCTTCACGTTTCCACTTCACTATCACATCGGAAACGGTGGACCTAGGGATGTTTAGGACTGTGGAAAACTAGCGTACAGACGTATGACACAGGTGACACCTAATGACCTGACCACTATCGAAGTCCGTGAGTTGCCTGGAGCACCCCATCCTGCTATCTCACGATGTCTAAAGACTACTGAGGTCGCTGATATGGAGTACCTGGCAGCAGGTGGCAGCACAGTGCACTTAATACGAAGAATGTATGATTTTGTGGGTGTATGGATACTTTTGATTACATAGTGTATGTGCCCGATACTTTATTAGTGAAGCACGTGGCATCTGAGGCCTGTTGTGATCCACCGTATTAGGGCGATGTTACCAGGTGTGTTTGCTTTAATATTAATAACTGACTATTAAAATTACAACAAAAAGAAGGACGTAAAAATCGAAAATTTAGTCATTGTGCGTATAGAGCAGAGTAAGGAGGGTACATGATGGGATCTCTCGGTGTGTTGAGGTTATTCAGGATGCGAAATTCAGCACAAAGAGCGGCCATTTCTGGCAAGAACAATTGTTCACTGTACAGTTCGTTAGGCTCCTCTTATTTCTAACACCACTTATTTTATTATATTAGTATTGTATTTTAGTACTGTGATTAAGATGCATAATTCGCTCTCTTAAGCAGCAATATACATTGAAGAGACAAAAGTCATGGGGTAGCGATATGGAAGTATACAGACGGTGGTAATGCCGCGTACACAAGGAATAAAAGAACATTGCATTGGCGGTGCTCTCATTTACATTCAGGTGATCCGTGTGGAAAGGTTTCAGACATGATTTTGGGCACACAACCAGATTTAACAGACTATGAATGCGGAATGGTAGTTGGAGCTAGACACATGAGTCATTACATTTCGGAAATCGTTATGGAATTCTGCATTCCGAGATGCACGGTGTCAAGAGTGTGCAGAGAATACCGAATATCAGGCATTACCCTTCCACCACGGACAAGGTAATGGCCGACAACTTTCATTCAACGACCGACAGCAGCGGCGATTTTGTAGAGTTGTCAGTGCTAAGAGACAACCAACACTGCGTGAAATAACCGCAGAAATCAATGTGGGACGAACGACGAACGTATCTGTTAGGACAGAGCGGCGAAATGTGGCTTGAAATGGGCTCTGGCAGCAGACGGCCAACGCGAGTGCCTTTGCTAGCAGCACGACATCGCCTGCAGCGGCTCTCCTTGTCTCGTGACCATATCGGTTGGACCCTAGACGACTGGCCTGGTCAGATGATTCCGGATTTCAGTTAGTATGAGCTGGTGGTAGGGTTCGAGTGTGGCGCAAACCCCACGAAGCCATTGATCCAAGTTGTCAAAAAGAACTGTGGAAGCTGGTGGTCGCTCCATAATGGTGTTGGTTGTGTTTTGCATGGAATGGTCAACGAGAACCGATCATTGACTGTAAATGGTTATGCTCGGCTACTTGTAGAGCACTCGCAGCCATTCAGAGAACGATGTGCCATATTACTGGGCCACAACAGCGGTTCTAGGCGCTACAGTCTGGAACCACGCGACCGCTACGGTCGCAGGTTCTAATCCTGCCTCGGGCATGGATGTGTGTGATGTCCTTAGGCTGGTTAGATTTAAGTAGTTCTAAGTTCTAGGGGACTGATGACCTCAGCAGTAAAGTCCCATAGCGCTCAGAGTCATTTTTTGAACAATTGTTCACGGTTGGTTTGAAGAACATTGTGGACAGTTCGAGCAAATGATTTGGTCATCCAGATCGCCCGACATGAATCCCATCGAACATTTATGGGCCGTAATCGAGATGTCAGTTCGTGCACAAAATGCTGCACCGGCAACACTTTCATAGTTATGGACGGCTGTATAGGCGGCATGACTCAATATTTCTGCACGGGAGTTTCAACGACTAATTGAGTCCAGTTCACAGCTCCGCACTGTCGCCTGATAAACAATGTAAGGGCCTACGGAATGTCAGACAAGTTGTGTGGCTGAATTGAAGAGTTTAAACACTTCCGCTGGCCACCAAACTCCCCATACATTATTGGGCATATGTGGGATACCTTGCAACATATGCCGGCCGCGGTGGTCTAGCGGTTCTGGCGCTGCAGTCCGGAACCGCGGGACTGCTACGGTCACAGGTTCGAATCCTGCCTCGGGCATGGGTGTGTGTGATGTCCTTAGGTTAGTTAGGTTTAAGTAGTTCTAAGTTCTAGGGGACTTATGACCTAAGATGTTGAGTCCCATAGTGCTCAGAGCCATTTGAACCAACCTTGCAACGTATTGTTCAGAAGAGGTTTCTATCCCTTCGTACTCTCACGGATTTATGGAAAGCCCTGCAGGATTCATGATGTCAGTTGCCTCCAGCACTCCCCAGCACTACTTAACACATTAGTAGAGTCGATTGCGGCACTTCTGCGAGCTCGCGGGGGCCCTACACGGTATTAAGCAGGTGTACCAGTTTCTTTGGCTCTTCAGTGTACATTTACAAACAGGACATTCCCCTGAAGACCAGTTTGTATCCAGTAGCTTATAGTTTCATTTTTGCGTGAGCATTCTTTCATACCTTGATCATGCCTTCTTTTAGGATAGTTAACATTAATGTACCCCATTAAAAAGTTTCTCTGACTCACCACATCCGTAGTGTCCCAGTATCTGTTATTTTCACGTATCATGTCATCTTCTGATACGCATAATGGTTTGCGAACTTAAGGTGGCTGACTGCGACTGTGACGTCACAGCACTCAGCCAGATAAGTGCAGGATTCGGTTGGTCTTGCTGCGAAAGTTCAAAGGGATTTGGTGTATTTTGGTGTAAAATGCTGGATTTGACTAACCCCATATAAGAGATTTGATATTTTTGCAAGAAAATATTTACTTAAAAATAGATCCAGCACGCTTTTATTTAGAGGCTGCCATCTCTAAGGCATTTTTTTTAATTTCTCGCATTTTGTACCCTTTGGAAACAAGCTCCACACATGTTCTGACTATCGCTGGTTCGATGTATCGCTTTTGCGTAAACGTAATCCTAACCGATTTTCTTTTAGCTACCTAATGGTATGGAGAATGTATTGTGCTATCTTCATTCCTTCTCTTGTTACAAATTCTGCGAGTGTTGTCGGTGAGATCTGCATGATCTGATCTGAACTCCTGACGCGATAACTAGTAGGTCAGTGAGGTTACGTTTAAAATTGTTGAACCGAATAAATAGATGGATTTGTGCAATGTTAGCCGATCTGTGTGTAATTTGATTTGAGTTGTCACATGTTAGCGACTTCGTCCTTTGTTCAGTGGCTCGCCATGTGGTGCTAAATGGGATCTAAGCCATCAGTTCGTCCGGCAAATTTCAGCTTCATGCCCCTTCTATGGGTATATGACAACGGGTTCGGCGCCACTTGTAATCGAATCTCATACATCTTCACAAAAGCTGAACATGTCTTCCGCATGATTACCAATCGCGAGCGCGAGTACATTAGAGTCGCCTTAGGTCGAATGCCAAGCTACTAAATCTTTTACCTTTCCTTGTTTAAGTTCAGGCAAAGTGAATGAATCCTCACTATTACTTTTTGTACCCTATCTACCTCCATTAAATATGCAATGTTTATAAAAAAAGACATCGTAAGTCCCTATTTTGCATATGACTCCAGCAGATTTGCACCCTCTTTTAAACAATGGAAAAAAGGTGTTTATTGTTAATAAAATATGCAAATCCGAAGAAAGTCAGGTACTTAAGCCTTGTGCCAATGTCTGGAATAACACATTCCTCATTTATGGTTGTGTCCCAGTGTTATCCATTGCTCACCCTTACTACCATTAACTTTTCACCTAGCACATGTTTTTTCTTTTTTTTTGCGTTATGTCGTTTTCGAGATCTTTCGTTGTCTCAGGTTAAAACAAACAAAACATCCTACGGCTGTCAGAGAGTGGATATGGAGGAAATGGACGGGGGCTGCAGATAGGTGGCACTCGATAGATATATGGATCAGCCTTGAGCCATGCTAAGATAGTCAGCGCAGTAGCTATAATGCTGCGTTTCCTGATGGTGCAGTGGCTAACACACCTGCCTAGTAAGCAGGAGATGCCAGGGTCGAATTCTGGTCCGGTACACACTTTTATTCCTCGCCGCAGATTCTGCGGAATGTCCTGATGCAGCTGCCAGCAGTGAACCCCTCCCTTTCTCTAAAATGAACAAGGAGGACATCTAAATGTGCTACAACTGGTTACCTGCTACCCACTCCTCCAGAGTTGGGGGAGGGGGGTCAGATTTGTATTGTAAAATAGAGATCCCTATATAATAAGGTAATATATCCACGAAGTGATAGCGAAAGGTGCACGTGCCGTGGATACTCACAAAAATCAATGCTGAGAGGCGACAGGACTCATTGAAACCAACCATCCGAATAGTGAGATGCAAGGCGACACCGAAATCAAGCATCCCAATGTTGAGAGGCAAGGAGACTTACAGATATCAGGCATCCCCATGGGAACATAAGGCCATATCATCCACATCATTCTTTCTGGATCACACTGAACATAGTTTCTAACCAGACATTGAAATGGCTAATCATATTGTGTTGTACAATGAAATTTCAAACACTAAAGTAAATTTTGAACATTAATCGCTAGAAAGCACAGGTTTACATTTACGAGGAGCGTTTGAAAAGTCCGTGCAAAAATAAAAACTATTTACGTGTTTGGCGTAAACCTCTTTTATTTTTCGACATAGTCTCCTGATAGACTTATACACTTCGTCCAATGCTGCTCTAATTTGTTCATCCCTTCCGAATAATAGGAATTGTCCAAGTCTGCAAAATAAATATTAGTTGCTACAATCACCTCATCGTTTGAATAAAATCTTTGTCCCGCCAGCCATTTCTTCAAATTGGGGAAGAAATAGCAGTCCGAGAGAGCCATGTCTGGAGAATAGTGGGTTGTGAAACGAGTTGGAATCCTATTTCCATTAATTTTGTGACCACAACTGTTGAGGTGTGTGATGTTGCATTGTGTGATGGAAAAGGACTTTTTTGCGGTCCAATCGTCGGCGTAGTTTTATCCTTTTCCAGAAAGTTGATGAGGATTATCCCTTGCGAATGCCAAAAGACGGTCGCCATAACCTTTCCGGCCTAGGGAATGGTCCTCGTCTTTTTTGGTGCAGATTATCCATTGGTAACGCAGTGTTTGGATTGTTCTTTGGTCTCAGCAGTATAGTAATGTATCCATGTTTCATCCACAGTGACGAAACGACGCTTAAAGTCCTGCGGATTCTTCCTGAACAGCTGCAAACCATCCTTGCAACACTTCACACTATTCCGTTTTTGGTCAAGCGTGAGCAATCGCGGAACCCATCTTGCGGATAGCTTTCTCATGTCCAAATGTTTATGCAAAATATTATGTATCCGATCATTCGAAATGCCCACAGTACTAGCAATCTCACGCACATTAACTCTTCTGTCATCCATTACCACATCATGGATTTTGTCAATCATTTCTGGAGTCGTAACGTCCACAGGGCATCACTTGTGCCCATATGGCCACCCCGAAAATTTTCAAACCACTTATAAACTGCTCTGATCGAAGGTGCAGAGTCACCGAAATGTTTATCAAGCTTCTCTTCACTCTCCTGAGGCGTTTTGCCTTTCAGAAAGTAATGTTTAGTCAACACACGAAATTCTTTTTCGTCCATTTTTTGACAATCACTTGACTTCCTTGATTCACACGAATGCCAAACACACAGAAATAGACCAATATGGCTGAAACTTGGTGTACGTTCTTTCCAAAGATGCTACTAACTAAACACGACCTCGATACGCGCCGGTGGTGCCATCTCTAAGACTTTGCACGGACTTTTCAAATGCCCTTCGTACATCCTAAATGAAATGTAGAATCAAACGCTTCAGCTCTTAATTACAAAAAATGGAACAAATGATTTTTGTTGATTGCAGTGCCATCTATTGCAATTGGAAAACATTGGAGAGGGCAAGAAAGCTGTCAGCTGCATCAGGACATTATACGGAGTCAGTGGCGATGAGTGAAAATGTGTACTGGACCGGGATTCGAACATGGGGTCTTCTACTTACTAGGCAGCTGTGCTGACCACTGTACCGTCCGTGACCCAGCATTATAGCAGTTGCTATAGTGCTGGACCACTGCGTGGGCTATTTCGCCATGCTTCACAGCTGATCCACATACCTATCGAGCGCCACCTGTCTGCAGCCCCTATCCATTTCCTCCATATTCGCCCTCTGAGATTTCCTCAGGAGGTCGGACGCATCTGTGCATCCGCACTGAAGGAGATGTATCCATTGCCCAGCTAGGCCCATCAGAATATATGAATGTATAGTGTCTGTTCTTTTGGACATGTCCAAAGGAACAGACACCACACATTCATATAACACTGGTTGGAGTAAATTGTATGCATTTTTGATGAAGAATCGGAATATGCAATAGAAAAGTTGTTTTTCATCTGAAAATTCAAAGTTGGCCCAGCCCATGCAGAAGGGGTGGTTAGGAGGTGGCCCGTTGTGGCACAGACAGGGGTCCCTTTACTAGTATTAGCTTTTCACTGAGAACACTTTATTCGCATCATGTGTTGGTTTCAAAGTATCGAGTTTTCTCAACTAAAAGCAAACACCCTGGACCTATAGAGTTTAATGGGTGTAAGTGCAGACATTTTCATATGTGGTACCTAAACACGTAAACACATCATTGTGTTAGTTGTTTTTCTCTATGTTGAACAGTCTTCCCTCAAAAACGTCACAAACTTTATGACCTGATGCTTTCTGCAGGCTGTAACTACGCCTGTCATTATAGACTAATCGTTTTGCGGTCATGTGTCCACACTTTACACCTGACCTGCTACCTAGGGGAAAATAAGCATTAATGGATTCCTCTTACCATATGTACTTGACAGTAATAATCAACCTATAAACATACAACTTGTAAAAGCTATAATTATCAGACTGCAAATTATGTAAATATTGATGGAATGGTGTTCACTACACCATCATCAGTCACTGCACTTCTACCTGTTACGTCCTGTGGTCATAGCTACAAATGACTGCAGGATGTTGATCATGAGATCTAATTAATGAGAATGCCCAACCATAAGAAGAGGTTTTCCTGAGACAAGCAATATCCATCTTCCACACTGCGTGTTATGCCATGAGTTTTTAGATCAGCAGCACCATTAAACTACATTATTTTTTAAATAATCAAACAAATATAGCAGTTGCTGTAAAGTCAATATGGCTAATATGTTGTGAATCTAAGACCCAAATAAAGATGGCTTTAGTAGACATACACCTTGTTTGTAAGAGAGCTCAGCACCAACTTCCCACTTGTTTGAAGTGGTTCTCCTTCGAAAGGGAATTAGTTAAGGTGACACTTCCGTGTAAAATGAATTTGAAACTGCATTGTTGTTGGCTGAATGTCAAATTCAAATATAAACAAGTGGATTCAGTCTTAAATGGTATTTCTGCCAGAATGCAAGTCTTTTAGTTTGCAATCATTATTTACAAGTGTTAGAATTAAATAGATTTGCAAGAAGAAGTTCATAGAGCTGACATTTATAAAAAATAAAAGTACAATTTGTTGTGTCTAGACAAGACAGCCTAGACACAATGAGAGGAAGCCGAAAGGCACGCGTTTAGCAGGCAAGAGATAGGTCTGTAACAGGATACGTAATGAATGCTATAAAGAAAAGTATGTAGCTTCTGTAATACTTAACTTTAATCCATCCTTTTGGTACATCTGGAGATTGTGGCGATACAAGTGAGACTCTTTAGATACATGCAATGTTACTAATGGCGCCTTGCTAGGTCGTAGCCATTGACTTAGCTGAAGGCTATTCTAACTATTGGCTCGGCTAGTGAGCAATGCTTTCTCCGTGTAGTCGCTAGCAAAGTCGTCCGTACAACTGGGGCGAGTGCTATCCCATATCTCGAGACCTGCCTTGTGGTGGCGCTCGGTCTGCGATCACACAGTGGCGACACGCGGGTCCGACATGTACTAATGGACCGCGGCCGATTTAAAACTACCACCTAGCAAGTGTCGTGTCTGGCGGTGACACCACACAATTTTCCTGTAAAATTAAAAAAAAATTAGCTAATTTATGATGCATGTCATGCACTTTCATTTTTCGTACATTGATGATGTGTGTTCGTGAGGGTATTAATGTGTTAATTTGGCTATATTAATTAATTAAATATTACTGCCTGTATCTCCAGAATGCTGGTGTTAGAATGGACCCATTACTTTTTTGTGGTTGCAATAACCGCCATGAAACCCATATTAAGCTGCGCATGAAGAATATTTATTTATTAGTAGACGGTTTTGGACTGATCCGATGGTGGACAAACAGTCCGAAACCGGTCGTCAATAAATAATTGTTTACCCTGTGTAACTCTAGACGGATTTCATAACAGTTATTGTAATTAAGTATTAATTAAAAATAGCCTTTTGATTTATTCATACACCTGTACCAAGGTAGTTTGATAGCCCGTGTCATGTGCAGTAAGACACTCGCTCTATGATGCAATCAGAATCATGAAATATCAGCAATGGAAGTCCCTGCCTATCACATTAATAAAGCCCACTCCCACAAAGGTTATTATGTCACTATAAACTACGAATAGTTCTGTCTCACGGAAAAGACAATGTAATTTGGTGTGTACACGAAGCAGAGAATTGAATGCATACATTGAGTTCGCTCACAATTCACAGATATCCACGTAAGTAAATATTACTGGGCTTGTATGCTATCAGAACAACCAGAAAACTTCAAGTATAATCAAATATTGCTGGAAGCATATGTTAATTACTTTCGCAATTTAACTGCAGCATTACTTAAATTTCCGTTATAAGTCAAGTAAAGTCCGTTCTTCAGGAGACTGTTATCGACTTTGAACACACATTCGATTTATTACGTGTGTAGGTCAACAGTTAACTGCTACTCCCTTGCAAATAATTTTTCTCGGGGGCAGGAAGACAGTACACTGTCTTCTGCAGAATACCGAGGGTGGGAGAATATCTGCCCGGGAGTGCTGTGTGGATGACGGCAGGCTGCACGGCGAATGTCCGGCGCAGCACGGCTCTCGCCCACGGCCGGAAATTAAAAAGTCTGGCGCCAGTGCCGGCGGTGGCCGCCAGGAGCGCTGGCGTCGCCCTCTCCGAGGCTTTGTCTCTCAGTTCCGCCTCTCGTCACTCGCGGCCAGCGCTTAAGCGGACGTCGGCCTTCGTTCATTAACTGCAGTCTGGCTTTCTGGCAAACAACAGCGAATAAATGTTTCAATCCTATCCCCACACGAGGCCGTAAATTTGACGTACGACAAAAGACCGGACGTTCTCTCGTAGCACTAAAGGTAGAAAAATGAACGAACCTCGACAAACCCCGGAACGTTTCCTTTTATGTGGTTAGCGGTGGATTTATCTTGTTTCATAAGTACTCCTTTTTCTTTTTTTTTTCTTTTTGTAAACGACCACAAACTCTTGGTTTCTGCTCATACTGACTGGAAATTTTTTCGTCGCTCACGAGGAATTCTGGTGACGGAACTCGACTCGAAATGAAAACGGTGGAGAAACACGTCTAGTTGTTTACCGATATTCACCAGTAACAGTAACTAGTGCAAACAGCTACATAAAGCGCTTCTTCTGTGTGTAGTATGATTGTACCCAAGAGAGCAATATCATAAATGATGTACAGGTTGTCATCATTGAGCCGGCCGCGGTGACCGAGCGGTTCTAGACGCTGCAGTCCGGAAACGCTCGACTGCTACGGTCGCAGGTTCGAATCCTGCCTCGGGCAGGGATGTGTGTGATCTCATTAGGTTAGTTAGGTTTAAGTAGTTCTAAGTTTTAGGGGATTGATGAGCTCAGATGTTAAGTCCCATAGTGCTCAGAGCCATTTGAACCATTTGTCATCATTGTGGATTCTGGACTCGACTCGAAATGAAAATGGTGGAGAAACACGTCTAGTTGTTTACCGATATTCACCAGTAACAGTAACTAGTGAAAACAGCTACATAAAGAGCTTCTTCTGTGTGAAGTATGGTTGCACCCAAGAGGACAATATCATAAATAATGCATGTGGATTCTGTAACGCAACAACTGGGTAAAAAATGTAAGTGGCAGTAAAATACATGATGAAGAAAATAGCGATTGTTTCATCTATACTGTACTACATCGGATAAGTCCAGGAGAATTGGAATACTTTTTTCCTCAGCATAAAATTTATTAGACTTTTAACTTTTTTGACTTCTGGTGGCATGTTTCTATAGTCTCATGTAAATTTAGGTAGATGCATTACTGACGCACTGCCACTTAAAACACAAGAAGTATGATAAAACGGAAATATACATTAGTGGCCCATTTCAAGCACTGGTGTGTGGGTGAGATGGACCAGCGCGCAGGAGGAAACGGACCATATAAAACATGACTATACACGAAGAACAGGGTGAATTACTATTACGTGTATGTACGTGTGGCTGGAGTAACATTTCTTAAACCAAGTTTGTTTTATCAGCTGCAGTCCAGTAACATCTATGTTTTAGCCGTGCCCAGATTTGTCAAACAAGTCGTTTCCGTGCGTCACAGTTTCAGGAAGTCTGGGATACTCTTTAATAGTTGCTTGGTTCACCCCTTTGGCTCGAGCGACTAAAACGCCTTCCGTCTTTCTTATAACGAAGTTTGATACGTTTAAGAAATGAATTTAGCCAGTAGTAATCGCCTTTTTTTTATTGATTACTGAAAATATGTGGTATATTTAGCCTTTCTGTATATTCAGATGCCTTACATCTTAATCTTACTTTCTCCGTCTTAATATGATCAACGAGGTTCGGTTCATTCTGAATCTCCAGTAGATGGTGAGGTCCCATATTATCCTTAGAATAGGTTTTTTTTTAATACTACGGTCTTCTATTTAGCGTGGTTTTAGAAACACAGAAAGCTGTAGCTGCAGCATGAACACCCACGAAATTACTCCTCACAGCATTCGTAGCCTTCATCAACCCATCTTTAATCCATGTGCCTCGCCCACTAGATCCGGTCCTTTTGTGATTAGTTTACATTACATTTAGAAAAAAAGCCAACTATGAAAAAGACTTGTTATTCAATTCATTTTCAGAATACAAATTAATTTTTCGTGATCATCTAAGTTTTATTTAATTCTTGCTCATTACAACAAGATGGTCCATCTCTCCCAACTGTATGGCAAAGGTACGACTTCTGTCTGCAGGTAGTGAACTCGGTGGTCCTTGTAGGTCAGTCTCGTGCCTACATATGTTAGTCAAGCTCGCAATAAAAAATGGAATGCATCAATATCGTACAAAGTAAGTCTTCATACTAACATTAAGTAACCACACGATAAAACATCTCGGCTTACCTGAACAGGGAACGTGGTATTTTTCCAAAACTAACGTGAATATAATAGCAACACCACGTTCGTCGGCAACGGAGTTTAGTCGCAAATGGTGAGGACTGCTCTCTATAGGCGCATTTGTGAAATACGCCTCTGGTCCGTCTCACTCTATGGACCAACTCTTCCAGACTTACCCCATGCAAATAAGGCGAGCTAGAAATTGAGTTTGGGAGAGTTTCGGGTTACTGTGACTGAAAAGAGGAAGTATCGTGCATTGAGATCGAAATGTGTGCAAATACACCTCGGATATGCGCAATCCTTAAGTGAAGTCTACACGACTAAACAGCAGACCGTAGGACAGTTCTTCGATGCTCTAATGTTTATCGTTGTTTTCGTGCATAGAGGCCGACGTGAGACCAGAAAAGCTGTTATCATTAACGGATTAACAGAGAGTAAGACATGTAACAGATGTATCCGAAGATCACTGAAATGCGAAGAGCTTTTTGACATCACAGGAATTTAACCGATGTGAGCACTCCTTACTCCCGACAAGTTATTCAAACAAGAGATTTATCTCTGCACGGAAGAATCTTCACTGCCTAACTGACAAACCGGGGATTGGACGTCAGTACCTTACTGAAACAAAAATTCGACACTGAAGGTGAAAATATATTGTCGCTATCGACGAAAAGCTGGTTCTAGACTTGTAGCTGAAACTGAAATAACAGCCTAACGGATGCAAAAACCCAGTTTCCCCAAGATGAGACAACGTTCAACGAACTTAGTCAAAGGTCGAATAAGTGATAGTCTTTGCTTTCTTTCATCATGGAATCGCGATAGCACATGAAGTGACGCGAAAGTTACTGCAGTGTAGTATAGTGTCCTAGTCCACAAATTTGGCAAAAAACTACGCAAAACATGACCTTATTCGTTCGGTGTTGCGCCACTCTCTCTCCATGAGAAAATGTACACTACTGGCCATTAAAATCGCTACACCAAGAAGAAATGCAGATGATAAACGGGTATTCGTTGGACAGATATATTATACTAGAACTGACATGTGACTACATTTTCACGCAATTTGGGTGCATTGATCCTGAGAAATCAGTATCCAGAACAACCACCTCTGGCCGTAATAACGGCCTTGATACGCCTGGGGATTGAGTCAAACAGAGCTTGGATGGCGTGTAGCCGGCCGGGGTGGCAGAGCGGTTCTAGGCGCTACAGTCTGGAACCACGCGACCGCTACGGTCGCAGGTTCGAATCCTGCATCGGGCATGGATGTGTGTGATGCCCTTAGGTTAGTTAGGTTTAAGTAGTTCTAAGTTCTAGGGGACTGATGACCTCAGTAGTTAAGTCCCATAGTGCTCAGAGCCATTTGAACAATTTTTCTCATACACAAACAGCAGCTGACCGGCGTTGCCTGGTGAAACATTGTTGTGATGCCCCGTGTAAGGAGGAGAAATGCGTACCATCACGTTGCATGGGGGCTTAATTAAATAATCAATTGAAAATGTTTTTTTTTGTTTTGTTTTAGTAACTGTATGTCCGATTACGTAAGTCTCGTAATCGGTTGGCCCTGACTAGTATTATTACGCTATCTGACTGCAACAAACAATGTAAGAAAATTTTCGTAAATACAGTTAATTAATTAAGACCCCAGCAACTATAAAACCTACAAAATCCAAGCACAAATGTAACTGTTCTGTATGTGGGAGTGTGACTCAACGTACGCATCTGGCACGGTTATTTTTCAACAAGACAAGAATTTTGATATTAATTATACTGACGTGACAAAAGAAATCTAGAAAAACTATAATTACGCAAGAAAACCAGAATTCACTCTAATTCAAGAACACAAGCCAGATGCTTTGTTGACTGAACCTGTCGTGATGCATTATTTCAGATACACAATTAAATAAACGAACATAGTATATTTTACCTTTATATATATTGACGAATGCCCTCATTACAATATCATCTGCTATCTCTCCCATCAAATAACTGCATAAGACATGAAACAACGCTCTTTACTACATCTCGCTCCAACTTCACGACAACCACGAGCTCTGCCCACGCACACACACACTGTCCTCTCCGATCTCTTAACAACCACTGACTGCCATGAGCTCTTAACACGCACTGTGGAGGCGGCTTAATAGTACTCTTTGGCGCACTCTCTGGCGCAGTGGCACAGTGTAGCCACCTTTCAACGTTTCCGACTTTGATAAAGGTGTGATTGTAGCCTATCGCGATTGCGGTTTATCGTAACGCGACATTGCTGCTCGCGTTGGTCGAGTTCCAATGACTGTTAGCAGAATATGAAATCGGTGGGTTCAGGAGAGTAATACGGAATGCCGTGCTGGATCTCAACGGCCTCGTATCACTAGCAGTCGAGATGACAGGCATCTTATCCGCATGGCTGTAACGGATCGTGCAGCCACGTCTCGATCCCTGAGTCAACAGACGGGGACGTTTGCAAGACGACAACCATCTGCACGAACAGTTCGACGACGTTAGCAGCTGCATGAACTATCAGCTCGGAGACCATGGCTGAGGTTAGCCTTGACGCTGCATCACAGACAGGAGCGCCTGCGATGGTGTACTCAACGACGAAGCTGGATGCACGAATGCCAAAACGTCATTTTTTCGGATGAATCCAGGTTCTGTTTACAGCATCATGATGGTCGCATCCGTGTTTGTCGACATGGCGGTGAACGCATACTGGAAGCGTGTATTCGTCATCGCCATACTGGCGTATCAGCCGGCGTGATGGTATGGGGTGCCATTGGTTACACGTCTCGGTCACCTATTGTTCGCATTGACGGCACTTTGAACAGTGGACGTTACATTTCAGATGTGTTACGACCCGTGGCTCTACCCTTCATTCGATCCTTGCGAAACCCTACATTTGAGCAGGATAATGCACGACCGCATGTTGCAGGTCCTGTACCGGCCTTTCTGGATACAGCAAATTTTCGACTGCTGCCCTGGCCAGCACATTCTCCAGATGTCTCACCAATTGAAAACGTCTGGTCAATGGTGGCCGAGCAACTGGCTCGTCACAATACGCCAGTCACTACTCTTGACGAACTGTGGTATCGTGGTGAAGGTGCATGGGCAGCTGTACCTGTACACGTCATCCAAGCTCTGTTCGACTCAATGCCCAGGCGTATCAAAGCCGTTATTACTGCCAGAGGTGGTTGTTCTGGGTACTGATTTCTCAGGATCTATGCACCCAAATTGCGTGAATATGTACTCACACGTCAGTTCTAGTATAAAATATTTGTCCAAAGAATACCTATTTATCATCTGGATTTGTTATTGGTGTAGCGATTTTAATGGCCAGTAATGTATTTTGACATATATATGTAACAAATTAAGTACTCATAATACACGGTTAACACAAGATCGTTTAGCCATCGATCGTAGTTCATCGAGAATGCCCGGCTTAAAAGAGTAAAATAGTAAAATTATTAGTAAAAATATTTGATTGAATTAGCGGTATTTTCAGTTTCACATCGTTTTCGGGAATAGTTTAAAATTACTTTCAGGCGTGTTGACACCTTTTTAGCTCACTTTTTGTCACTGCAGTACCACTTTGGGTATATTTGTATATGAGCGAAGTGCCCATTGTACAGATACAGACAGTCATAAACTTTTGTTGGTCAAAGAATGCTGACTATATACGTAGTTTGGTGACTTCAGAACCCTTGTGATGACCACGGAATCGTCGCCAAGTGTTCACTACGTCAATTAAAACTACATTTACGCCTCAGACCGGATATTAAGTGCATATTTTAGACGTATAAGGACGTTAACTTTGAACTTCTTAATCTCGATTACGGATAATGATGCAGAAAAAGATTAGAATTTCCCCGAGAATATCATCTTAAGAACATATGGTAAAAGTGTCGATGGTTTACCATGAGCAGAAATTATAGAAGTGACCACGTCCACAAATGGTATTTCTGGTCCCCTAAACTCCTGATTATTCAGGGTTTTTCCTAAGGCCCACCTTAGACACACCAATGCAAAAGAACCAACCAATTTGCTCAATTTTGCCTCCGTTGGAAGAAATGTGTTATGCTTAAATTTTGACCCTGCACTGCACGATACATCTGCAACTACATCTAGATAGATACTCTGCAAATCAGACTTAAGAGCCTGGCAGAGGATTCATCGAACCACATTCACAATAATTTTGTTATTCCACTCTCGAACAGCGCGCGGAAAAAACGAACTCCTATATTACGACAGCTACAGTGCGCACGTTATCCGATAGGTAAGTAAACGGTGACTGGGCCAAGGCGTATCCAAAATACTTGACTTCTTACCTCTGTGATCAATAGAACCCGCTATATGGCCCCCTAAAATATCTCATTTTCGCCCGCGGTGTTTAGGGACATGTTTGTAACAGTAATAATAATAATGGACTTTACAAATAGTATTCCGCTTACTATCACTACTTTATACGCAGCAATAGAGTTCCAAAGAAGAAAAGTGGATTTTTTTAACTTTCATTGTTACTGAAAGTGGTAAGTGTCGTACAACACAACTGACTAAGAAAGAGGAGAACTGCAAAACAAATTTCAGTCTGAGGATTTGAAACATTCGTCTCGCAAAGAGGTGAGGCGTTTTTTGCAGTAACATCTTAGTTCTGCAACAGTACTTCTATACAGCCAGTCAGCTAGTCAGACCGACGACAGAACTGAACCACTGCTTAACAAGTGTTTTTGTAAGTGACTTTATTCATGAATGAATTACTCTTCCGTCAGTATCTCCCACTGAATCTCACTCGATCATTTACTTTTCCTATACTGAAGAGCCAAAGAAACTGGCACACCTCCCTAATATCGTACAGGGCCCCGCGAGCACGGAGAATTGCCGTAACACGACGTGGCATGGACTCGACTAATGTCTGAAGTAGTGCTGGAGGGAACTGACACCATGAATCTTGCAGGGCTGTCCATAAATTCGTAAGAGTACGAGGCGCTGGGCATCTCTTCTCAACAGCACGTTGCAAGACATCCCAGTTATGCTAAATAATGTTCATTTCTGGGGAGTCTCGTAGCCAGCGGAAGTATTTAATCTGAGAAGAGTGTTCCTGGAGCCAGTCTGTAGCAATTCTGGACATGTGGTGTGTCGCATTGTCCTGCTGGAATTGCCAAGTTCGTCGGAATGCACAATGGACGTGAATGGATGCAGGTGATCGGATGTGATCCTTACGTACGTGTCACCTGTCAGAGTCGTATCCAGACGTATCAGACATATCACTCCAACTGCACACGCTCCACACAATTACAGAGCCTCCACCAAATTGAACAGTGCCCTGCTGACATGCAGGGACCATGGATTAATGAGGTGTCTCCACACCCGTACACGTCCATCCTCTCGACACAATTTGAAACGAGATTTGTCCGACCAGGCAACATGTTTCCAGTCATCAACTGACGAATGTCGGTGTTGACGGGCCCAGGCGAGGCGTAAAGCTCTGTGTCGCGAAGTCATCAAGGGTACACGAGTGGGCCTTCGGCTCCGAAAGACCATATCGATGATGTTTCATTGAATGGTTCGCAAGCTGACACTTGATATCCCAGCACTGAAATCTGCAGCAATTTGCCGAAGGGCTGCACTTCTGCCACGCTGAACGATGATCTTCAGTCGACGTTAGACCGATTCTCGCATAATCTTTTTCCGGCCGCAGCGATGTCGGAGATTTGATGTTTTACCGGATTCCTGATATTCACGATACGTTCGTGAAATGTTCTTGCGTGAAAATCCCCACTTCATCGCTACATCGGAGACCCTGTGTTTCATCGCTCGTGCGCCGACTATAACACCACATTCAATCACACTTATATGTTGATAACCTGCCATTGTAGCAGCAGTAACCGATCTAACAAGTGCTCCAGACGCTTGTTGCCTTATAAAGGCGCTGCCGACCGCAGAGCCGTATTCGGTTCGTTTACATATCTCTCTGTTTGAATAAATGTGCCTATACCAGTATGTTTGGCGCTTTAGTGTAGTTTTATATTGTCATTCCTCTTTAGATCGCTCAAGACGATTACTGTGAAGTATTTACTAGCTGCTACTGTTTATAAAGATTTATCGCCAACAGCATTATAGAACAGTAATGGATATCAAAATATCCACGGGTGTACTGCCGGTCTACAGTGTCCAACAGGCACAATATTTTGGCGATCATACATGTCGCCATCATCAGGTGAACTGACGGACTGAGCTCCTGTGAACGTGCCGGCACGGAGATCCGTACGCTATGGCTGCTCAGAGGGAACTGGGTTCGGTCGCGGCGGCGGCCAGTTTAAATACCCTCCGCCCGCGGCGAGCTCACTCCGCCGTCCGCGCCCCGCGCCACGGTCGCGCGGTGGAACAGATTGCGACGGCGTCTGAGATGACGTCGGTGTGATGGCTCTATCCGCCGTGGTCGTCACAACTATACATTTGCTCGATTTAGTCTTGATTAACCCAATCGCTGGTTCCCAAGCCTTGCTAAGATTATAGCCACAGTCACGGTTTATGAAGTCGTCATTGGTGCGAATTTCGATGGTTATAATCTTAGCAAGGCTTGGGAACCAGCGATTGGGTTAATCAAGAGTAAATCGAGCAAATGTATAGTTGTGACGACCACGGCGGACAGAGCTATCACACCGACGACATCTCAGACGCCGTCGCAATCTGTTCCACCGCGCGACCGTGGCGCGGGGCGCGGACGGCGGAGTGAGTGCGCCGCGGGCGGAGGGTATTTAAATCGCCCGCCGCCGCGACCGAACCCAGTTCCCCCTGAGCAGCCATAGTGTACGGATCTTCATGCTGGCACGTTCACAGGAGCTCAGTCCGTCAGTTCACCTGATGATGGCGACATGTATGATCGCCGAAATATTGTGCCCGTTGGACACTGTAGACCGGCAGTACACCCGTGGATATTTTGATTATCAAATACGCCGGGAGAAACTCAAGAATCAGTAATGGATATCCTTACTTATTTATGTACAATACGTGAGATTTATTTGCGATCGGGGATAACTGCTAGCTCCTGGGCCAATAATCGATCCGTCATAGAACATTCTCCATTTCACTGCAGTTTTCTGGCGTTGCAACCTTGCTATAGACAACAGAACCGTTGCAAAAAGTCTCCTCGATCTTTCGACGTTATCCATTAAACAATTTACTTTGTTAACAGTAACGACCCTTTAACACTCGCTTGGAGTGCTCTCAAAATTACCGTTACATCTGTCGATTTTGTCTAGTTAAGAACGACGTGTTGAATTCTGTCTGCTAGGAAATACAGAATCCAGATAACAATCTTGTTCGTTACTTCGTTCACCAAACGACAGGACTTGTCTGTGCAGAATTGTTTCCAGAGTCAAGGAACATGGATTTAAACTGGACACCTCTGTCTATGCTTCTATAGATTTTAAGCGTGATCACACAAACTACGCCCTTCGAATTCTACAGTGCTGTATCTACAAAGAACTAGTGGGTATTAAATTATAAGGTGGATAATTGCCTGTACTTTTAGATCCAGCAGGCTTACTTCTGGAAAAAGCACATTTTTCCATCAGCTGTGCAATTTTATATTTATTCTGTGCCGGTTTGGATTGTTACAGTCATCTTCAGGGAGAAAACTTTAACGTAGGAAAAAACGAATATTAAGTATACACAAGTATCATAGCAAATGGAGGAACTGAAGGTCATTTTTTAACCATAATTCTTACACATTGAACATCAATCGTTCAACCATACGTTTCCGCCATATATATGAGCCATATAAGTGCAGAAAATGTGTAATTGTTGTAATACTCTGTCTTAACACAATCCATATACACAAACTGTGTATTGGTACAACCACAGTAGTGCACAATTTGTGGTAACTCCAGACTTATATATGCTTATGTGTACGTCGTTAAGACACTCTGTTATAAAAATTATATATGTTCTATATTTCTATGGCTCATATGTAACGAGAATGTGTGGATGATCCATTGATGTACACAATGTGTAAGTATTGAGGTTTAAAAATAACCTTTTTTAATTTCTCCGATAGCTACGATGCTTGTGTATAGCCTTCTTTTATTTTTGTGCCTTAAAGTTTTCACCTTTATTGTAACAATCGAACCCAGTAGGGAATAAACATAAAACTGTACAGCTGATGACACAATTTTTTTTCCAAAATCAGCTAAATTTCGATTACGCGATAAGTCACACAAATCTGACGGCTGTAAATTCAACTAAATACTTAGGGATTATAATTACAAATAACCTAAATTTGAACGATCATATAGATAATATTGTGGGTAGAGCAAACCAAAGACTGCGATTCATCGGCAGAACACTTAGAAGGTGCAACAGATCTACCGAAGAGACTGCATACACTACGATTGTCTGCCCTATTCTGGAGTATTGCTGTGCGGTGTGGGATCCGCATTAGGTGGGACTGACGGATGACATCGAAAAAGTACAAATAAGGGCAGCTCGTTTTGTATTATCACAAAATAGGGGAGATAGTGTCACAGACATGATACGTGAATTGGAGTGGCAGTTATTAAAACAAAGGCGTTTTTCGTTGCGACGGGATCTTCTCATGAAATTTCAATCACTAGATTTCTCCTCCGATTGCGAAAACACTCTGTTGGCACCCACCTACATAGGGAGAAATGATCTTTTCGATAAAATAAGAGAAATCAGGGCTCGCACAGAAAAATTTAAGTGCTCGTTTTTCCCGCGTGCCGTTCGAGAGTGGAATGGTGGAGAGACAGCTCGAAGGTGGTTCATTGAACCCTATGCCAGGCAGTTGTAGATCATTACCTATGAAAACATTTACTTCTGTAATTATTTTTAGTTTACTCACTTATTACTCTATAAGAGGGCACTGACCTCTCGACAGTCCGCAGCTCGTGGTCGTGCGGTAGCGTTCTCGCTTCCCACGCACGGGTTCGATTCCCGGCGGGGTCAGGGACTTTCTCTACCTCGTGATGACTGGGTGTTGTGTGATGTCCTTAGGTCAGTTAGGTTTACGTAGTTCTGATTTCTAGGGGACTGATGACCATAGATGTTAAGTCCCATAGTGCTCGGAGCCATTTGAACCTCTCGACAGAGCAATCAAGTCTTGGTGCTGCCACTACTAGATTTCTGAGCTGCATGATTTTGTCTCAAAGCTCCCTCCATTAGCTGGAATTCATGAGAAGGGTAGGGGGAACACAGTTACCTACAAAGAAGTGCGTTGACGATTCGGAGAGGGGGCAGGGGGGGGGGGGTTGAAACCAGATATATGGAACAGCAGCGAGAAATAAACAGACTGGGCATATGCTAAGACACAAAGGCCTGGTAAAGAAAATTTTGGAAGCGACAGAGGAAGCCACACCGAAGGCAAAAGAAAAAAAAATACGAGACGATGTACCATAAAGAAATTAACTGAATGGAACGGAAATCTGCAGAGGTGACCTACACTACTGGACATTAAAATTGCTACACCAAGAAGAAATGCAGATGATAAACGGGTATTCATTGGACGAATATATTATACCAGAACCGACATGTGATTACATTTGCACGCAGTTTGGGTGCATAGATCCTGAGAAATCAGTACCCAGAAGAACCACCTCTGGCCGTAATAACGGCCTTGATACGCCTGGGCATTGAGTCAAACAGAGCTTGGATGGTGTGTACAGGTACAACTGCACATGCAGCTTCAACACAATACCACAGTTCATCAAGAGCAGTGACTGGCGCATTGCGACGAGCCAGTTGCTCGGCGACCATTAACCAGACGTTTTCAGTTGGTGAGATATCTGGAGAGTGTGCTGACCAGGGCAGCAGTCGAACATTTTCTGTATCCAGAAAGGCCCGTAGAGGTCGTGGATTATCCTGCTGAATTGTGGGTTTCGCAAGGATCGAATAAAGGGTAGAGCCACGGGTCGTAACACATCTGAAATGTAACGTCCACTGTTCAAAGCGCCGTCCATGCGAACAAGAAGTGACAGAGACGTGTAACCAATGGCACCCCATACCATCACGCCGGGTGATACGCCAGTATGGTGATG
This sequence comes from Schistocerca americana, assembly GCF_021461395.2. Lineage (NCBI taxonomy): Eukaryota > Metazoa > Arthropoda > Insecta > Orthoptera > Acrididae > Schistocerca > Schistocerca americana. Next base: position 130,027,896 of record NC_060121.1, read on the forward strand.
GCGAATACACGCTTCCAATGTGCATTCACCGCGATGTCGCCAAACACGGATGCGACCATCATGATGCTGTAAACAAAACCTGGATTCATCCGAAAAAATGACGATTTGCCATTCGTGCACCCAGGTTCGTCGTTGAGTACACCATCGCAGGCGCTCCTGTCTGCGATGCAGCGTCGAGGGTAACCGCAGCCATGGTCTCCAAGCTGATAGTCCATGCTGCTGCAAATGTCGTCGATCTGTTCGTGCAGATGTTTGTTGTGTTGCAAACGTCCCCATCTGTTGACTCAGAGATCGAGACGGTGGCCGCACAATCCATTACAGCCATGCGGATAAGATGCCTGTCATCTCGACTGCTAGTGATACGAGGCAGTTGGGAACGAGCACGGCATTCCGTATTACTCTCCTGAACCCACCGATTCCATATTCTGCTAACAGGTATTGGATATCGACCAACGCGAGCAGCAATGTGGCGATACTATAAACCGCAATCGCGATACGCTACAATCCGACCTTTATCAAAGTGATGGTACGCATTTCTCCGCCTTACACGAGGCATCACAACAACGTTTCACTAGGCAACGCCGGTCAAATGCTGTTTGTCTATGAGAAATCGGTTGGAAACTTCCCTCGCAGTCAGCGCGTTGTAGCTGTCGCCACCGGTGCAAACCTTGTGTGAATGCTCTGAAAAGCTAATAATTTGCATATCACAGCATCTTCTTTCGATTGAATTTGGCGTCTGTAGCACGTCATCTTAGTGGTGTAGCAATTTTAATGGCCAGTAGTGTACATTTTCTGGCGAAGGTGGGGTCTGATATACACAAAGACAGACAATAAAAATTCGTCGCGTGCGGGCAGGCATTATGTTGCCGAAATGTAAGCCCACGATGGGTTGCCATGAAGGGCAAAAAACGGGGCGTAGAATATCGTCGACATACCACTTTCCCCTAACAGTGCTGCAGATGACAACTAAATGGTCCTGGTCCGAAACTGAATGTCATCCAGACCATCACTCCTGATTGTGGGACCGTATGGAGGGTAACAGTCAGGCTGGCATACCACCACTATCTGGGGGGGGGGGGGGGGGGCTCTCATACACGTCTCCACTGGTCATCAGGCCTGAAATCTCGCTGGCTGGAGTATAATTGTCTTTGTGATGAGACTCACTTCGATCTGAGCCCCGATGACCAGCGAAGTCGTGTCCGCAGGCGCTCCGGGCGGCAGTGGGACACCAACCTGACTTTCACCCACCAAACGGCCCGAGTGGTGATCTGGGGTGCCATTTCATTTCGTAACAGGACCTCTTTGGTTGTGATCCGTGGCACTCTTACAGCACAGTCATAAGTCGTCGATATTCGGCGCCTCATTCTGTTCCTCTACATGGCAAATCACACTGGGCATACGTTTTAGCAAGATAATGATCATACGCACACGACACGAGTTTCTAGTACTTATCTCCACGCTTACGTAACTCTACCTTGGCCAGCGTGGTCGTCAGGTCTCTCCCCAGTTGAGAAAGTCTGGAGCACTATGGGCAGGGTCCTCCAACCAACATGGGATTTCGACGATCTAATATACCAATTACACAATTTGGCAGCATAACACTTAGGATACCAACAAATCTCTATCAGTCCCTGACAGGCCGAATAACCGTTTGCATGAGAGTCAGATGTGAACCAACACGTTACTGACTTGCTCAGTTTATGAAGCTCTTTGACTTGAATAAATCATCCAATTTTCCTGAAATTGTAATTATTTGTTTGCATATACTAGCGCATTACATCTACCAATTTCCGACCCATTTGGATAACTCTTTCATGACTAAAGGAGCAAACTATGTACAGTCCCACTCTCCATTGTTGTGAGATATATCCAAGTTGGCTTCGATGTCGTCATCCAATATGGCGTCCAGTGGACTTGGCAACAATACGTCACCGAGAGGGCGGTCATGAAGTCACCCGAGGAGGTGAGTACTGTTATCCAAGATGGCATCGATTATATCATCCAAGTTTGGGCCTATAGACTTGGCAACGGCACATGACGTCATCGAAGATGGCGGCCGAGATGTCAGCTGATTACGCGAGTATCGTTATACAAGATGGCGGCTTTGGTGGGAAATCGAATTATGTACTTCTATGGGTCACCTGGAAGTCCACCCCCCCCCCTTCCCAACAACTCCCGACTTATCGCATGATGGTCCGTTATCCTCTTGGAAAATGAGTGAGAAAATTTGAATTTTGGAGATAATTTTGTTCTAAGAGCTTACTCCAGCAGCTGAGGGGAGTTAGTATGGTTAGTATGGTTATTAGAGACTGCTCATGATGTCATTTAGTTCGAATATAATTTGTTTAAATTTGTTTACATTTGTTGAAATTTGTTTAAATGTATTATCTATCTACAGCATTAGTAGCTTACTGTGGTGGTACCACCACAGGAGGCTGAGATATCAGTGCTTGTTGAGCTGTTGTAGTGGGAGAAGCATGTGTTCAATTGGTGAGACAGGGAAGTTTTAATAGCTGTATTACATGCATTCATTCAGCTGAGGAGCGCATCCACAGCTCACTGCATTAAGAATGGAAGTGAGCATTAATGCTTGAACATATGAAGAGGAAGAATACGGTCCTGTAAATAAATGCTTCGCATTGAGATGCATTAAAGATGCGTGACACAATACATGGAAACATATGTCTCTGCTGGAACTAGCTGTCATTTCTAAAACCTATGTATAAGCTCCCACCACACAAGAGACAACTGCCTCCGATTCAGCAGACCAAGGAACTGAGCTAGTTCGCGAGTTCACCACTAGAGGGCGCCTTGATAGGCCACGTGATTGTGCAGTTCAGTCAATATGAGCACAGCATCATGATGACGTCACATGTTTTTCCCAACGCACATCTGCTCTAGCCTACCCTATTGGCAGGAATTTCGAATTTTGCGGAAATTTCGAATTTGGGCGGGAATTTTTTTATCGCAGGGCTGTGCTGATGTGCCCACCCCACCTTGGAATTGGCGGAAAAAGGAATCAGCCTGTTCTGGGCTGCTGGAGTGAAGAAGGTTAGGTTAGGTTAGTGTTGTTTAACGTCCCGTCGACAACGAGGTCATTAGAGACGGAGCGCTAGCTCGGGTTAGGGAAGGATGGGGAAGGAAATCGGCCGTGCCCTTTGAAAGGAACCATCCCAGCATTTGCCTGAAACGATTTAGGGAAATCACGGAAAACCTAAATCAGGATGGCTGGAGACGGGATTGAACCGTCGTCCTCCCGAATGCGAGTCCAGTGTGCTAACCACTGCGCCACCTCGCTCGGTGGAGTGAAGAAGGAGTGTACTTTATTTATTTTTGGAACAAGTTATTTAGGGACTGATTTCACGTAGTTTATTTATTACCCTGATACAAAACACTCGCCATGACGTGCTTGGGGTCACTACATACGGTTTACAGACCTGCAAATTACTCGTAAATAATGCAGTACACTGATATACAGACGCGAAAACAACTCGTAAATTACCGAAATAATGCATTGAACAGCATACCGACATGCAAATTACTCGTAGATCAGCGAAATAATGGATGTTTAACACTATGCAAACATGCTCACAACTCGTAAACACCCGAAAATAATGCAGTGCACACTCAGTGCACGAAAAAAAACGCAATGTATCGGCAACTCGAACCCTTATTCTACTGGATGGAAAACCCAAGTGCACTCCCTAACACATGGAAACTGTCCACATACGAGAGAGGAAGGTTAGTTTAGTGTATTTTATTTATTTTGGTCAGGAAACTGATGCAAATATCGATCCTAATTGCATGCCGGCCGTTGTGGCCGAGCGGTTCTAGGCGCTTCAGTCCGGAACTGCTCTGCTGTTACGTTCGCAGGTTCGAATCCTGCCTCGGGCATGGATGTGTGTGCTGTCCTTAGATTAGTTAGGTTCAAATACTTCTAACTTCTAGGGGACTGATGACCTCAGCAGTTAAGTCCCATAGAGCCACTTACGTAATTAATCACAAAGATCGGTCATAATTAGACAACTATATGCATGGCGCTGCACAAGGACGGCATAAAATCGCAAGACAGCTCAAAAAACTGACGACACCATACAACTGGTATTATCCTGCTGGGAAAAAATTTTGCAATACCACTCGAAACCAGTGACAGAAAAACTCAAACTCCACTCTACACCTACAAGCTAGGGGGGATAAGGCTGCGGTGTAAGGTGCTATCATTATTCTTTTTTGTGGGAACTATGTTCAACTGACTAGATGCTGGTGTTGGACAGAGAGGAGTTTAAAAAGTATATTACCTGTAAGCATACAGCACCTATCGCTGCTTGATGTCAGAATTCACTACAGACATCTACTAAAAATCACCCCACAGCTCAGCTAATGGAAGCCAATACATGCTATCACAGCTGATGGAAAAATGCACCACAATTCTAATTACACTTCGAAATTGTCGTTAAAAAACCAGCACTTATATTGAATGGGTCATAATGCAGCACATGTACTGGAGAAATTCGTCGTCCTAAAAGACTGTAGAGGGGTTGTTACTTGAACGTGCGTTCTCCTCCACGTACAATCACAAATTGCCGAAAATCGAGGCCCTCTAGCCTCCAACGATCTACGGGATGGATGGACCGAGGGAGGGAGCTACACTGCTGGCCATCGTAAATGCAACACCAAGAAAGACAAGAGGTAGCACAACAAGATTTATTTTGTAGATAACATGTTGACCAAGTATCAAATGATTACGTTTACAGACGTCTGTGACATGTGGTTCCTGCCAGAATCAGTAGCCAGAGTAGCCGCCATTGTTGGAGATCACCGCTGCCACACGTCTCGGCATTGAGTCAAAGAGACGTTGGATGTGTTCCTGGGGTACAGCAGCCCAAGAAGCTTCCACACGTTGCCAAAGATCATCTGGTGTGGCAGCTGGGGATGTAATCTGGGTCACTCGTTGAGCAACCATGGACCACATGTTTTCTATCGGCGAAAGATCCGGAGAGCGAGCCGGCCAGGCAAGCAATTCAATCTGGTTATTGACGAAGAACCTTTGGACAATGCGTGCCATGTGTGGTCGCGCATTATCCTGTTGAAATATGGCTGTGGCTGAGCCCTGAAGGTAAGGAAGGACAACTGGCTCCAGCACCTCGGATGTGTAGCGCTGGCTATTTAAAGTACCGGCAATGCGTACTAGAGGCGTGCGAGAGTAATATCCAATACCGCCCCATACCATAATACCCGGTGCAAGACCAGTGTGGTGGTGCATAATGCAGCTGTCCAGCATCCTCTCTCCACGGTGTCTCCACACTCGAATCCGACCATCGTGGTGCTGCAGACAGAAGCGTGCCTCGTCAGTAAAGACAACGTCATTCCATTCTGCCGTCCACATCCGTCTGTCATCACACCATTGGCGACGGAGACGTCTGTGGTTCTGCGTCAATGGTAGACGAAGCAATGGACGTCTTGCGGACAGACCACTCTGCTGTAAACGGCGTCGAATGGTACGCGCAGACACTGGATGATGCGTTACACACGCAATGTGCTGTGCTACGGTTCGGGATGTCACTGAGCGATCCGTCACTGCCATGCGCACAATTTGCCTATCAGCACGTGCAGTGGTGCACCGAGGTGAATGCGATCGACCACGTCGGTCCGTCGTGCCCTCCTGCATCCAACGGTCACATATCCGCATTACAGTTGTTTGGTTTCGTCCAACACGACTAGCGATTTCTCTGTATGATAATCCACAATCTCGGTAAGCCACTATCCTTCCTCTGTCGAACTCAGATACTTGATCAAAAGATGTTCGCTGTTGTCTACGAGGCATAACTGATCGTCTTGTGAAACAACCACAAGGTAAACACACGTGCCGAACGTACACTCGTCAAAATCGCCAAGCTTTAAATGGCGCTATGAGGTGGCGCCACAGGCGCGCGTGATGTGCGTCTGCGCTGAAATTCTAATCAGTTGCATATCTCATCGTTGCAAACCCATGGTGTAAATTTCACTTGATTCGGATGCTTCCTTCAGGGTGTTGCATTTACGGTGGCCAGCAGTGTACTTCACCAGCACAGCCTGTGACACGTGTTGGCTGCTGTCTGCCTTGAGATGATTGTCCTTCACCAACACAAAAGCAGGTATAGTTAATAACTGGAGACAAAAGGGCGCCTTTCCCAAATGCATCTTAGTTGTCTAAAGTATAGTGACACAGCCACCCCTAATGGTTAGGGGGCGGAGCTGCGGTGACGAGCTGTCACAGACGAGACAGGTCCTCAACGCCTCCAATAGGCCTCCCGTTCTGGGATGGAAAACACTTTTGTTTAACATCACGTAGGACGCTCCAGCAGGGACCAAGCGGAAGCCGCAGTCTCGTAGAGAACTCACCTGCCGTTCTGTGCTGGATTATTTAACATCAACTCGACTCGTATAATAAAGCAACTATTAAAAAAAGGAAAAAAAAAACATTTTCGAAGATAATAAATGTCCTCTTTCCACGAAATAGGACAAAGTGGATTGCCTAATCGTACTCTGTTGTTTATAGACAATGCTCCGTCCCATCCAGAAGAGGGGACTGAAGGGACCAGACTGCTATGGTCATCGGTCCATCCAGACGAAACGAAACTTGCTTGTGGAGACATAAAAGCAGTTTTCCTGCCATCAAATGTAACTTCATTTCTTCAGCCTATGGACCAGAGTGTGTTTGAGGCCATTAAACAAAAATACAGAAAAGTGCTGCTTCACACCTTACTTGAAAAGGATGAAAATGAAACCATAATCATGCAAAAACTTAAAAAAATAGAATAGGATGAAAATGAAATCACCATCCTGCAAAAACTTAACAAAATTCGAATGAAAGATGTGATTTACTGGTTGGCTGAAGCGTAGGATACCACCACGAAAAGTCCATTTTCATTTAGTTTTATGAGCTACCGCCGGAGGAAGTGAATGGTGTGAACTCTGAAAATTAGTTTTTCAGAACAACATTCACCTCAGTACAGAACAGTTGAACTGCTGTTACCGCACAGAGCTTGGAATGCACTAGTTCTCGACCATAGTAATTTTTCTCGTCTTCAAAACGTGTTACAAGGTCGTCTTTTTTTCCAAACTATCCTATAACGTATGTAAGAAGCGTCAGAAAGAGCCAAATCAAATCGGAATAAATGAATTTCCAGCGGATAATGAAATATCTATAAGTACTTGTGATTGCCAGCACAGTAGAGGCCCACTATTCCGACCTAATTGGGGGCGAACACTGTTCGGTTTGGCGGGAATTCGGAATAGGCGGATTTCATGAATAATATCAACGTTTTCAGTTGTTAAGGTGTAAATTAAGTGCGGGGGCATCTGCCAGTGACCTTCGACGACTCATAGCGCAGACGGCTTACCTATCCCTCTCCCTCTCGCGTCCCAAACACACTACCGCAAATTTATTGTTAAGCTTTGTTCGATGAGTGTTGAGTTACTTCACCGAGTCACTGTGCCTTTTTAATTGTGTTCATGGTGCTTGTCAAACATTAAACATGGCACGTGAACGAAGTCGTTGTTCGTGTACTTTAAAACAAAAACTTCACATGTTAAACGTAAAAACTGCTACAAAATTATGTCTAGAATATGGTGTCGGAAAAGAAACGATTAATGACTGGAAAAAAATTACGTTAAAACTGAGCAGTTTTGTTCCGCTTCAAGTGACATAACTCTTGAAAAGTGGCAAAAAACGACTGTGTCTTCATATGAAGAAGTTGATGTGGCCTTATTCCAGGGGTTCACTCAAGAAAGACAGAAACGAATCCAAATTTCTGGCTCTTTGGTAGAAGATAAAGCGCTTCAACTGAACTAACTTATGGATGGTGGCCCATAAATTTCAGCCAGCTGCGGTTTCTTTGGATCGTTGGAAAAAAAAAACACAGAATTAGATACTTCACGATTGCTGGAAGAAGCTGTCAGCTGACAACGAAGCAGCTGACAATGACTTTAAAAAAATGTAAAGGCCTTGTTTCTTCTCAAAACTGCTCACAGCAGAATGTTTACAGAGCGGATGAAACGGGACGGAATTTTAAGGTTTTGCCTACCAAGAAGAGAAATATGCCCCAGGGCTTAAAATGGACAAACAACGTCTAACAGTCTTAGCTTGCAGCAACGCCTGGGCAAGAAACTAACTTCCGTTGACGGTAATAGGCAAATCGGCGAAACCACAAGCGTTCAAAAACATTAATACAAGTCACTTACTGAGTACTATAATAATAAAAAAAATGCTTGGATGGAGCGCGACTTGTTCAAGGAGTTTGTCCCTAAAGTGACAGCGTTCAGTGCACAAAGTGGATTGCCTAACCGTGCTCTGCTGTTCATAGACGATGCTCCGTCCTATCCAGAAGAAACGAAACTTGCTTGTGGAGACATCAAAGTAGTTTTCCTGCCTACGGACCAGGGTGCGTTGCAGTCCATTCAACAAAAATACAGAAAAGTGCTGCTTCACAACTTACTTGAAAAGGATGAAAATTGACAATCCTGCAAAAACTTAAAAAAATTGGAATGAAAAATGTGATTTACTGGTTGGCTGAAGCGTGGGATACCATCACGAAAGGCGCATTACGAAAATCATGCAAAAATCGCAGGCCTACACTGGATTTTGTGGAAACAACTTCTCCACCAGTGAAGGACTGTGAATTTCTTCCAGTAGTCAAGAAAATCGCTGACTGTGAAGACACAGAAGAAAGCTGCGTTGCGGAGTGGACTACTGTTGACGACAATGCCCTCCAGAGTACTGAGACGAAGACATTGCAGCAATGGTGGAGGTCTCATCAGCTCAGATCGACTCGGAGGAAAGCGAGGAGGGGGTGAATGCTCAGACTGAACTCCATCACACACAGACGCGGCAAGTGCTCCTGACCTCGCCTTACGCTACGACGAACACCACGCTTCATCGACGTTTTGTTCCTGCGGCGGCGGGCGCGGCGAAGGAACATTTGATCCTCAAGTCTATTCAGTGCTCTTCGTCAGAAAATAAGACCGACTTTACATCTTAAGTGTGTGGAAATTGGTAATTTTTTGTGTTTAGCACTGATTAAAAATGATCCTACAAAATTGAGTAAATGGAGCCGACATGTGCTTACGTACTGCACTGCAAGTAACCAGCTTTCATTTCAGTATGGCTTCTTCAAGCTTAGGCTCTATCTATGTCTCTATTTAACTTCTTTGTATAATAATAAATGTACGTTTTTTCACGAATCTCTTCTTAATTTCTCCTGTTTTTAAGTTAAAAAAATCGGTAGTTTCTCTGAACTGTATTCGGATTAGGCGAATTTTTGGAATAGCTGGCTTCGGAATATCGCGAATTTACTAAACTTAAATGATTAGATCACGATTTTCTATGTTAAATTGCATGCTCAGCTAAATGAGAAGCCACTGCAAAAGCGGGATGGACTCTGCTGTCGAAGAGGGGATGGACTGCACGGACATAAGAACGTAAAACTCCATGGAGTCATCCCCCAGCCCAATTAGCAGCAATGATGCTAGCTGCCGTTGCGACGGGAAACGTCAGGCTGGTGTAATGTCGTGTCAGGCAGTGTTTTGAGCAACGAAGGTTAGTAAGATAATCGCTCCTGACACAGAGCATCTGAAGCCAGACAGTGCAGATTACATTTCCAGGATGTGCTCGACAACAGAGTCTGTTTTTGACAAACTTTGTGGTCACGGGGTGCGTGCTCCTTAAAGACAGGGTCTCGAAGAACTTCCGCTGTAGAGGGAAACACTAGGTAGTCAATCTTCGCTGAAAAACACAGTTTGTTATGGTTAAATCTCAGAAATTTGTGTAGAAATCCAAGGTTTGGGGCTCCTTTGACGATCGTGGGATGGTGACACCTGCTCAGTTGTTACTAACCCGAATGTTTAAGGAAATGTAAGGAAAAGCCTATAAAAACATCGAATTTAGAAGTACGAGTAAGGAGCGCAACGGTGCATACAGAGGTCCTGCATTTTGTCTAGTTGCGGCGGGGCGGGTGCTCTCTCACTGTTGTTGTTGTTGTTGTTGTTGTGGTCTTCAGTCCTGAGTGATGCAGCTCTCCAAGCTACTCTATCCTGTGCAAGCTTCTTCATCTCCCAGTACTTACTGCAACCTACATCCTTCTGAATCTGCTTAGTGTATTCATCTCATGGCCTCCCTCTACGATTTTTACCCTCCACGCTGCCCTCCAATGCTAAAGTTGTGATCCCTTGATGCCTTAGAGCATGTCCTACCAACCGGTCCCTTCTTCTTGTCAAGTTGTGCCACAAACTCCTTATCTCCCCAGTTCTATTCAATACCTCCTCATTAGTTATGTTAATATGTTATGCTTCAGCATTCTTCTGTAGCACCAGATTTCGAAAGATTCTATTATCTTCTTGTCCAAACTATTTATCATCTATGTTTCACTTCCATACATGGCTACACTCCACACAAATACTTTCAGAAACGACTTCCTGCCACTTAAATCTATACTCGATGTTAACAAATTTCTCTTCTTCCGAAACGCTTTCCTTGCCATTGCCAGGCTACATTTTATATCCTCTCTACTTCGACCACCATCAGATACTTTGCTACTCAAATAGGAAAACCCATTTACTACTTTATGTGTCTCATTTCCAAATCTAGTTCCCTCAGCATCACTCGAGTTAACTCGACTACATTCCATTATCCTCGTTTTGCTTTTGTTGATGTTCATCTTATATCCTCTTTTCAAGACACTGTCCATTCCGTTCAACTGCTCTTCCAACTCCTTTGCTGTCTCTCACAGAATTACAATGTCATCGGCGAACCTTAAAGATTTTATTTCTTCTCCATGGATTTTACTACCTGCTCCTAATTTTTCTTTTGTTTCCTTTACTGCTTGCTCAATATACAGATTGAATAACATCGGGGAGAGGCTACAACCCTGTCTCACTCCCTTACGAACCACTGCTTCCCGTTCATGCCCCCCGACTCTTATAACTGCCATCTGGTTTCTGTACAAATTGTAAATAGCGTTTCGCTCCCTGTATTTTACCCTTGCCACCTTCAGAATTTGAAAGAGAGTATTCCAGTCAACATAGTCAAAAGCTTTTTCTAAATCTACAGGCGCTAGAAACGTAAGTTTGTCCTTCCTCAATCTATTTTCTAAGATAAGTCGTAGGGTGAGTATTGCCTCAAGTGATCCAATATTTCTGCGGAATCCAAACTGATCTTTCCCGAGGTCGGCTTCGACCAGTTTTTCCATTCGTATGTAGAGAATTAGTGTTAGTATTTTGCAGCAGTGGCTTATTAAACTGATAGTTCCGTAATTTCCACATCTGTCAACACCTGCTTTCATTGGGATTGGAATTATTGTATTCATCTTGAAGTCTGAGGGTATTTCGTCTGTCTCATACATCTTGCTCACTAGATGGTAGAGTTTTGTTAGGCATGGCTCTCCCAAGGCTGTCAGTAGTTCTAATAGAATGTTGTCTACGCCCGGAGCCTTGTTTCGACTTAGGTCTTTCAGTGCTCTATCAAACTCTTCACGCAGTATCATATCTCCCATTTCATCTTCATCTACATTCTCTTCCATTTCCATCATATTGCCCTCAAGCACATCGCCCCTGTATAGGCCCTCTATATACTCCTTTCACCTGTCTGCTTTCCCTTCTTTGCTTAGAACTGGGTTTCCATTTGAGCTCTTGATATTCATACAAGTGGTTCTCTTTTCTCGAAAGGTCTCTTTAATTTTCCTGTAGGCAGTATCTATCTTACTCCTAGTGAGATAAGCCTCTACATCCTTACATTTGTCCTCTAGTCATCCCTGCTTAGCCACTATGCACTTCCTGTCCATCTCATTTTTAGACGTTTGTATTCCATTTTGCCTGCTTCATTTACTGCATTTTTATATTTTCTCCTCTCATCAATTAAATTCAATATTTCTTCTGTTACCCAAGGATTTCTGCTAGCGCTCGTCTTTTTACCTACTTGATCCTCTGTTGCCTTCGCTACTTCATCCCTCACAGCTACCCATTCTTCTTCTACTGTATTTCTTTCCCCCATTCTTGTCAATTGTTCTCTTATTGTCTCCCCGAAACTCTGTACAACCTCTGCTCTAGTCAGTTTATCCAAGTCCCATTTCCTCAAATTCCCACCTTTTTGCAGTTTCTACAGTTTTAATCTGCAGTTCATAACGAATAGATTGTGGTCACAGTCCACATCTGCCGCTGGAAATGTCTTACAATTTAAAGCCGTTTTCCTAAATCTCTGTCTTTATATAATCTATCTGAAACCTGCCAGTATCTCCAGGCTTCTTCCATGTATGCTGTGGTGTCACCGCCAGACACCACACTTGCTAGGTGGTAGCCTTTAAATCGGCCGCGGTCCATTAGTATACGTCGGACCCGAGTGTCGCCACTATCAGTGATTGCAGACCGAGCGCCGCCACACGGCAGGTCTAGCGAGACTTCCTAGCACTCGCCCCAGTTGTACAACCGACTTTGCTAGCGATGGTTCACTGACAAAATACGTTCTCATTTGCCGAGACGATAGTTAGCATAGCCTTCAGCTACGTCCTTTGCTACGACCTAGCAAGGCGCCATTATCAGTTGCTATTGATATTGTGAAGAATGTACAGACAAGAGCTACGTTCAACATTGATGGATTAAATTTAAGTAATCCACCAAGTACCACCTTATTTCTGAAGTCTGAATTCCTTGTCCTGTTCCAGACCTCACGCCAGCCTGCGTGAGCTTAAACGCGTGCCTTTCGGCTTCCCCCAAACTCCGTGGGTTGGCTCCTGCCAATCCACAACATATGCCACCTTCTTTCATGATTCTTGAACCAAGTGTTAGCTATGATTAAGTTATGCTCTGTGCAAAATTCTACCAGGCGGCTTCCTCTTTCATTTATTAGCCCCAATTCATATTCACCTACTACGTTTCCTTCTCTTCCTTTTCCTACCATCGAATTCCAGTCACCCATGACTATTAAATTTTCGTCTCCCTTCACTGTCTGAATAATTTCTTCTATCTCATCATACATTTCTTCAATTTCTTCGTCATCTGCAGAGCTAGTTGGCATATAAACTTGGGCTACTGTGCCGGCCGAAGTGGCCGTGCGGTTAAAGGCGCTGCAGTTTGGAACCGCAAGACCGCTACGGTCGCAGGTTCGAATCCTGCCTCGGGCATGGATGTTTGTGATCTCCTTAGGTTAGTTAGGTTTAACTAGTTCTGAGTTCTAGGGGACTAATGACCTCAGCAGTTGAGTCCCATAGTGCTCAGAGCCATTTGAACCATTTGTGCTACTGTAGTAGGCGTGGGCTTTGTGTCTATTTCCCTTTTTAAATTGTCTACCTTACCTGCCCGATTAAGGGATCTGACATTCCAAGCTCCGTTCCGTAGAACGCTAGTTTTCTTTCTCCTGATAATGACGTCCTCCTGAGTAGTCCCCGCCCGGAGATCCGAATGGGGTACTATTTTACCTACGGAATATTTTACCCAAGAGGACGCCATCATCATTTAACCATACAGTAAAGCTGCATGCCCTCGGGAAAAATTACGGCTGTAGTTTCCCCTAGCATTCAGCCGTTCGCAGTACCAACATAGCAAGGCCGTTTTGGTTAGTGTTACAAAGCCAGATCAGTCAATCATCTGTGTCGCTGAGGCACGCAAGCCTCCCCACCAACGGCAACGTCTATGGTTCAGGGGGGGGGGAGGGGGCGGGGGGGGAGGAACTCTCACACTATGCTTTAAAAAATCTGTCTACTTAGCTGGATAGACTTCAGGTTGTCTGCCCCTTCACTCTGAGATTGTAGATACAGGTTGAGGCGACAAAAGCAACGTTGACGAAAATTCGACTACATACCTACCACGCAAAGGCCACATAACTGCAGTCCATGGGTAGTAGCTAAAAATTAAACTATCGAGCGATCGGGATTCTTGCGTGAGTCGTTTGAAAAAAGGCAAAAATTTCCTTTTAGTTGGTTTATTGTCTTTAAAACGCGGAAATGACTATCAAATCCGTATTTAATATCCCATCATTAATTATGCAATGTCACTGACTGTCTCTGTAACAAATTCACAGCCAAAAGTAACCAGTAGATATTTAATCCTACCCGATGTTCCAAACGCCCTAAACAGTCACTGACCCACGATTATTTGCAAATTAACGCTTTCAGTAGGCTTTTAAAAAGAAGTGCTCGCCATAATGTCTCGTAATCTGCATCAAACACGCCACGCCAAGTTTATGTACGACTTGAAATGTTCACAGGCGAATATCTTCTAAAATAAACGGTTTACAACTATCAAACTTTCACAAAATACTCAGCACTGTGGTCGCTTTTTGTCAACGACATTAGACCCGATCAAACGGTCGAATTTCTTCGTTTTGGTACGAATTTGGCCAGAGTGCTTTAACGTAGGTGTTTACCAGAAGACGGCTCTCGAACGACTATCTCAGTTCACAGATCTGAGGCATGAAGCCCGACTCAAACGCACGTGAAATACTGAATTCCTAGTAGCTGGTATGTTAAGCAGCCAATCGGATCATCTAGAGCACTTCTATACAAACGCTATTTCAAATGTCAGCCAATCACATTATCAGAAGTAATTTAGGTAGAATTTTGATATTTCCGATATTAAATTAAATTTAATATAAATAAAATAGATGCATTACCACAAAATAATTTATTAATAAATTTTATGCACAACGCCTATCTGGTTGCCCCTTACGAAATCGAGCTAACTCGGAAGTTCAAAAAATGTGTGTGAAATCTTATGGGACTTAACTGCTAAGGTCATCAGTCCCTAAGCTTACACACTACTTAAGGTAAATTATCCTAAGGACAAATACACACACCCATGCCCGAGGGAGGACTCGAACCTCCACCGGGACCAGCCGCACAGTCCATGACAACTCGGAAGTACTTCACATTTTCCCTATGGCACAACTTTCTCACGCATTAATACAATATCACATTCTCACTTAACGTATGTCCTCCATTCATTCTTTTAGTCTCTTCAAAACACTCAAACGACCAAAACACGATGATATAATAACTTTCGACAGAAGTTCCAATTACGTCAGAAATCTGTTGTAATGAAACTAAAAAGAATTCCCGAATTTTAGACTATGTGAACCTATCATCTCGGTTGTAGTTTCAACTGATACTATAGCTGAATACATTATAGTCCCTAACTCGGTTACACAATGCCTGCACGGTTATTATGTGTTTTAGTAAAAATTTATATCTCGAAACCTGTCGAAGTTACTGATTGGAAATTTTAGTAGCATGATTGTGTTATCAATAGAATTTGGTACGCTAAGCATGAAAACATCGATTAATATTTAATAGTAGTTATTCGGATTCACAGAGTATGTGTAACGTTTTGCTCATTCCACGCAGCATTAGTGAAGTATACGGCTCGCGCGGTGTCAGCTGTGCGCGTGAGAACCAAATCTACTCTTCTCCCGGCTCCACGGAACGCTACACTTTCAAGGCAAGATGACAGTTCGTAATAATTTGGTACATTACATAGTGCACGAAAGTAGGCAGGCAGAAAGTCGGACACATTTTGGAGGGCAAAGACTGAAAAGTTTCTTAACTGGTTAACCATCTGAAGTACTAGAGCAGCGTTTTGTAAGGTAACTTCTTACTGGTCGACGTTTACAAGAATTAGCATGCAGCCAATCAAAATTATGCAGTGTCGGGAAACACAGAGCACATAAGTTTCCTTGTCTGAGGCACTCTACATATACGAGGGTCACTCCAAAAGAAATGGACACTATTTTTTTTTTTAAATTCATCTTTTATTCTACATGTTTGAAAGTTATACAGTGTGTAGATACTTCCTTTAGGAACAATATTTTCATTTCTCCACAGAATTTCCATCCCTCTCAACTGCCTTACGTCATCTTGGAACCAGCGCCTGTATACCCGCACGGTAAAATTCTGGACCAACCTGTTGGAGCCACTGTTTGGCAGCGTGCACAAGTGAGTCATCATCTTCAAACCTTGCTCCACGAAGAGTCTTTCAGTTTCCCAAAGAGATGATAGTCACATGGAGCCAGGTCAGGACTGTAAGGCGGGTGTTTCAGTGTTGTCCATCCGAGTTTTGTGATCGCTTCCATGGTTTTTTGACTGACATGTGGCCGTGCATTGTCGTGCAACAGCAAAACATCGTGCTTTTGCCGATGTGGTCGAGCTTGAAGTTTCTTCAGTGTCGTCACATATGCATCAGAATTTATGGTGATTTCACTTGGCATGACGTCCACAAGCAAGAGTCCTTCGGAATCGAAAAACACCGTAGCCATAACTTTTCCAGCAGAAGGTGTGGTTTTGAATTTTTTTTTCTTGGGTGAATTTGCATGATGCCACTCCTTTGATAGCCTCTTCGTCTCTCCTGAAAAATGATGGAGCCATGTTTCATCACCTGTCACAATTCTTCCAAGAAATTCGTCTCCACCATTCTCGTACTGTTCCAAAAGTTCGCTGCATACTGTTTTTCTTGTTTCTTTGTGAGTACTTGTCAGCATCCTGGGAACCCACCTGGCGCAAACCTTTTTTAACGCCAACACTTTCAGTATTCTGCAAACACTTCCTTCCCCTATCCCAACGTAGCGTGACAATTCGTTCACTGTGATGCGTCTGTCAGCAGTCACCAATTCGTTAACTCTCTGCACATTGTCTGGAGTGTGTGCAGTACGAGGCCTGCCGCTGCGAGGACAATCCTCAATATTGCCGTGCCCACTTTCATCCCATTAACCTGCTTGCCCACTGACTAACTGTACTGCGATCGACAGCAGCATCTCCGTACACCTTTTTCAACCTCTTGTGGATGTTTCCCACTGTCTCGTTTTCAGATCACAGGAATTCTATGACGGCACCTTGCTTCTACGAACGTCAAGTGTAGCAGCCATCTTGAAGACATGCTGTGGCGGCGCCAATCACGGGAACAGGTTGAACAAAGTTTGAAAACGAGCGGGAAGGATGTATCTACACACTGTAAAACTTTCACATATGCAGAATGAAAACTGTATTTTTACAAAAATAGTGTGCATTTCTTTTGGAGTGACCCTCGTAGTTACTTGATGGGCAGGCAGCCTTCTCCACGCGCAGACTCCATTTCCGGGGCAACTTCTCCACAGCCAGGGTTGTCTGCTGTGAGAGGCTCGCATCCGGCCGAGTTGAACTTAGCTGCAGACAGAGGGAGCGTTGCTGCTGAGCTAGTGACTGATTTCGCAGTCAGTACAGCTGCAACTTGCATATTATAAGCGTGGTGAGATTCAGCTGCAAAGCGAAGCGAATTGTGTGGAATCATTTGTAATGATGGTCAGTAATTTCAGTCTTATTCGAGTTAGAGATCCAACATGTTTTGAAATGGTTCAAATGGCTCTGAGCACTATGGGACTTAACAGCGATGGTCATCAGTCCCCTAGAACTTAGAACTACTTAAACCTAACTAACCTAAGGACAGCACACAACACCCAGCCATCACGAGGCAGAGAAAATCCCTGACCCCGCCGGGAATCGAACCCGGGAACACATGTTTTGAATTCTCACAATAGATGTGCACATCTATCCTTCTCTAACATTTTTATTTATATGCACTAACTTTCATCAATCACTATATGACTCCTGCAATTTTTTTATTTCCAGGTACACGTTTGCATGAATCACATTTCAGATCCTCTATCCAAGTTTACCACTGCATTGGTTTACTCATCTCAATGATTGTTCAACTTATTTATTGTAATTTTACGACGTACCTGAGGTCATTGAGATGAGTGTTTAATTTTATAGCCAAGTGAATTGCTTTATCACTAATTTGATGGGTGATGATTTACTTAAGTCAGATGTTGCAGGGTCAAATTAATACACTTAATTAAAGATTCCTATTAAAGTGTTCCACCTATACGTTAGGCAAGAGCTAAACAAACACGTCAGCTTACAAAACGCTCGAAGAGACACGTTGTGGAAACCATGTTGATCCCATAAAGAAATAAAAAGAATTTGCTGCTAAAGTAGATAAAGTCAGAAGCAAATTCTTTTACTTCCTGGAATCTTGCATACCATGCCACGGTGATTTTGCTGAAAATTTATTACTTGCTTTGACGATAACACTAAACGTCATAATTAGCAGCCGGCCGCGGTGGTCTAGCGGTTCTAGGCGCTCAGTCCGGAAACGCGCGACTGCTACGGTCGCAGGTTCGAATCCTGCCTCGGGCACGGATGTGTGTGATGTCGGCCTTAAGTTGGTTAGGTTTAAGTAGTTCAAAGTTCTAGGGGACTGATGACCACAGATGTTAAGTCCCATAGTGCTCAGAGCCATTTGAACCATAATTAGCACTTTATGTTTATGGACGTGACGGAATTTATGGTTTGCTTACTATCCATTTCTGAATTGGTAACCTGATATTGATCACAGTAACTGATTTCCTACGTCACGTCCGACGTAACACACAGTCGCCTATCCGAAGCTATATTTGCTGCTTGACTAGGGCGTATCGCTGCAGTCGGTCGCGAGTGTTCCTATTTCTGTGAGATGCCTGGAGCAAATATTGACGTTAGTGTTCAGCGGAAATGAAGCGCGGAGAGACGAAATTTGTTTGTATTCAATTCCGTAGCGGTCTCAGACGGTGTTTGCAGAGTCCCATTCTGGTGAGCCATTTGATTAGCTGATATCCCATCAGAAAATATTTTCCTGTTGGACGAGAGATGTCATGCTGACAGATGCGTCTCTTTGTCATGATGCTGAAAGACCATTCTACCGCACTGTTGCTACATTAAGCACGGAAAATCAAAGCGCGTACTGTAACTGCATTATTGTACAAGTATTTTTTGATACAGTTTGTGGCAATTCGAAAAGTTTCATGCTGTTGTGTTTTTTTTTTAAATAATAATATAAAGCTTGATTTCAGAATAAAAATTACATTTATCACGAATCTCTTGCCCAGCGCAAAGTCCCATGCGCTTTCTTGGAAAGAAGGCGCAGATGACTCCTATGTATAAGAAGGGTAAAAGAAGAGATCCGCGAAATCAGAGACCAATATCGTTAGCATCGGTTTTGCTGCAGTATTCTTGAACATATTCTTGATTCGAATACAAAAAATTTCCTAGCTCAGGTCTGCAAATCAGCTCGGTTTCAGAAAGCATCGTTCATGTGAAACTCAGCTTGCCTCTTTCTCCCGTTGATATACGCCGAACTATGAATGAAGTGCAACAAGCAGGTTCCATTTTTCTACATTTCCGAAAAGTATTTGACACTGTGCCCCAGTCCAGACTGTTAACGAAAGCATACGGAATAGCTTCTCAGATACGTGAGTCGCTCGAAGACGTCTTTAGTAATAAAACCCAGTATAAGAAACGCAAAGTATATCTATTTAAGAAACCTGATAAAAATGCTCTTAACGCCTGTTTAAGAGACAGTTTTCACTCCTTCCGATCTGATCATGTAAGTGTAGAAAAGTTGTGGAATGTTTTCAAAGTGATAGTATCGACAGCAGTTGAGAGATATATACCGCATAAATTAATAAGTGATGGTACTGATCCCCCATGGTACACAAAACGGGTCAGATCGCTGTTGCAGAAGCAGCGAAAAAAGCATGCCAAATTTAAGAGAACACAAAATCTCCAAGATTGGCCAAGTTTTACAGAAGCTCGAAATATGGCAAGTACTTCAATGCGATATGCATTTAATAATTTCCACAACGAAATTCTGTCCAGAAATCTGGCAGGAAACCCAAAGAGATTCTTGTCATACATAAAGTACACCAGTGGCAAGACGCAATCAATACCTTCACTGCGCGATAACAACGGTGAAGTCACTGATGACAGTGCCACTAAAGCAGAGTTATTAAACACGGTTTTCCGAAACTCCTTCACCAAAGAAGACGAAGTAAATATTTCTGCATTCCAATCAAGAACAACTGCCAAGATGAGAAACATAGAAGTAGATATCCTCGGAGTAACGAAGAAGCTTAAATAACTTAATAAAGGCAAGGCGTCCGGTCCAAATTGTATACCAGTCAGGTTCCTCTCAGAGTGTGCTGATAAAATATCTCCATATCTAGCAATTATATGCAACCACTCGCTCACAGAAAGATCAGTACCTAAAGACTGGAAAATTGCTCAAGTCACACCAATACCCAAAAAGGGAAGTAGGAGTAACCCGCTGAATTACAGGCCTATATCACTATCGTCGATTTGCAGTAGGGTTTTGGAACGTATACTGTATTGGAACATTATGAAGTACCTCGAAGAAAACGATTTATTGACATATAGTCAGCACGGATTCAGAAAACATCGTCCTTGTGAAACACAACTAGCTCTTTATACTCATGAAGTAATGAGTGCTATCGACAGGCGATGTCAAATTGATTCCTTATTTTTAGATTTCCAGAAGGCTTTCGACACCGTTCCTCACAAGCGTCTTCCAACCAAACTACGTGCTTACGGAGTATCGCCTCAGTTGTGCGACTGGATTCGTGATTTCCCGTCAGAAAGATCACAGTTCGTGGTAATAGACGGAAAGTCATCGAGTAAAACAGAGGTAATATCCGGAGTTCCCCAAGGAAGTGTTATAGGCCCTCTATTGTTCCTGATCTATATTAACGACATAGGAGACAATCTGTGTAGCTGTCTTAGATTGTTTGCAGATGATGCTGTCATTTACCGTCTTGTAAAGTCATCAGATGATCAAAACGACTTGCAAAATGATTTAGATAAGATATCTGTATAGTGCGAAAAGTGGCAATTGACCCTGAATAAGGAAAAGTGTGAAGTTATTCACATGATCACTAAAAGAAATCAGCTAAATTTCGATTACGCGATAAGTCACACAAATGTGAGGGCTGTAAATTCAGCTAAATACTTAGGGATTACAATTACAAATAACCTAAACTGGAACGATCACAGAGACAATATTGTGGGTAGAGCAAACCAAAGACTGCGATTCATTGGCAGAACAATTAGAAGGTGCAACAGGTCTACTAAACAGACTGTTTACAGCACGCTTGTCCGCCCTATTCTGGAGTATTGCTGTGCTGTGTGGAATCCGCATCAGGTGGGACTGACGGATGACGTCGAAAAAGCACAAAGAAAGGTAGCTCGTTTTGTATTATCGCGAAATAGGGGAGATAGTGTTACAGACATGATACGTGAATTGGATGGCAATCATTAAAACAAAGGCGTTTTCCGTTGCGACGGTATCTTCTCATGAAATTTCAATCACCAGTTTTCTCCTCCGATTGCGAAAACATTTTGTTGGCGCCCACCTACATAGGGAGAAATGATCACGATAAAATAAGAGATATCAGGGCTCGCACAGAAAATTTAAGTGCTCGTTTTTCCCGCGTGCTGTTCGAGAGTGGAACTGTAAAGAGACAGCATGAAAGTGATTCATTGAACCCTCCGCCAGGCACTTCGTTGTGAATAGCAGAGTAATCACGTAGAGGTAGATGTAGATGTGGTGGGGGAAGAAGTTGGGTAAGGGAACAGCTTGAGTGGTACCTGGACGCTGGACCTACGAAGCTTGCCCTTTTCTCACATGTCATCTTGCGGACCACAGATAAAGGGCAATAGGTAGATTTCATTTTCCTATATTTCCAGAAAGTGTTTCATACGATGGCCCACTGCAGATCGTTAATGAAGGTCCGAACATAGGGACTATGTTACCAGTTATGTGAGCAGCTCGAAGACTTCTTAAGTAAGTGACCCCAGTACTTTGTCCTCGAGGGCGAGTGTTCATTGGAGACAAGGATATCGTCAGGACTGCGCCATGGAAGTGTGATAGGAGCGCTCTTGTCCTCTGTACACTTAAATGCTCTGACAGACAGGGTGAGCAGCAGTCTTCAGTTCCTTTGTGATGGCGCTGTGGTGTATGGGATAGTTTCGTCCCTGAGTGGGACATTTTCTAGTTGCTCTGATGAACTGCAGATTGCTATAAACGTATAAAAATTTAGTTACTATAGATGAGTAGGAAAAATAATGCTGTAGTGATCGAATACAGGATTGGTAGTGTGCTGCTCGACACAGTCAAGTCGATTAACTATCTAGGTGTAACGTTGCGGAGTGACGTGAAATGGAACGAGCATGTAATACCGGTAGCAGTGAAGGCAGATGATGAATTTCGGTTCACTGGGAGTGTTTCAGGAAGGCGTAGCTCATCTATGAAGGAGGCCTCGTTTAGAGCACTGGTACGACCCATTCCTGAGCAGCCACTGTTCGAATGTTTTGGATCCCCATCAGGCCAGATTAAGGGAAGACATCGAAGCAATTCAGAGGCGGGCTGCTAGGTTTGTTACTAGTAGGTACTACATAGATACTTCATAATCTCAAATGGGAATCGCTGGTGGGAATATGACGTTATTTTCGCGGAACTCTACTGTAGCGGCACCATCGTTTAGGATAGGAAAAGTTAGTTTTGTGCGATATTCTGAGCACAAGTTACAGCCAGGTGAGTGCCGGATTGCAGTAAGTTACGCTGACCAGCGGTTGCAAAGTGGAATGGACGCCAGAGACCGGTCGAACCGCTGGAAGGAGTAAACGCAGCGGTTCGCATGGCGCAAACTATAGGCAGAAGGGGCCCACTGGCGTAACCAGGGTGTGGTGCGTATGTGACACGAAGTGACGCGTTAGCAAAAGAGCCGCACAGCTGAGTATAAATAGGTGTTGTTTTCTAACGAGATTCATTCAAGTGTGGCAGCTCTCCTGGATGGTGGGGCATGCCACTCCACCGGGCTACACGCTGCAACAGATGGGGCGACAGCGACCCAGTCCACGGCGGGTCATTGGTTCGACCCTCTGAGGCCGACGCGGGTCTGCAGTCAGCTAGGGTGGGCCACTCTTCAGCTCGTTACCGTGGGCAGTCATCTCGGCTCCCGAGACAGCTTGGAGACTTCCGAGGCGAGGGGCCGCAGATCTGGACGCCGGATCGCAGGCGGTCGTTGCCGCCGCATTCCCAGCTATGCCAGCCGAGGAAGAAGCAGCTGCAGGGCCGGCCAACGGCTCCCGGCGGAGCAGCGCGGAGACAACGAGGACAGTGGTCGCTGAGTTGGCTGCTGGCGCAGCCATCCTAAGGTAATCGGAGCTCTACAGCTGGCGAACAAGGCCGGCACGACACAGCGTTGCGATGCACAGGTCGTTGGGGCAGCGGCCTCAGCATTGCAGGGCCTCTGATGTGGCCCGAGGTGAACTAAGCACTGTAGTGGAAACAAATAAATCATTTGGAAAGTTCTCGCCGAGTTTTAATACGGCACCTCCTGGCAGTTACCCACAGCACTACTGAGAAAATTGGGAAAACCGGCATTAGAAGCCGACTGCACAACGATTCCACTGCCCCTAAGGTACATTTCGCGTAAGGACCATGAAGATAAGACTAGAGAAATTAGAGCACGTACCGAGCCACGTAGGTAGTCATTTTTCGCTCGGTCCATTTGCGATTGGAACAGGAAAGAAAATGACGAGTAGTGACACGGGGTACCCTCCGCCATGCACAATACGGTCGCTTGCAGACTATGTACGACCAGTGTCGTCAAGTTCTCTTCACCAACGAATGCAGTAGTTTCTGGCGACTGCTAATGGAAGTGGCAGACTATGAAGGTGGTGAGGTAAGACACATGTGCAACGTCCGGGTGGGTGATTACGTTAGTCCTTCTCTAGCTTAATTAACTTGGATGCAGACGGTTGAGCATTGTAATTTTCACTCGTTGTTTGTCGTTCGTCGTTTTACAGCGTGTTTCTGAATACTTATCCCCAAATATGGAATACCTGTCATCATTCCGTAACTGCTGTGCAAGATCTGATATGTCCAGAATCTGTGTGTACTTGTAAATAGCTCCAAATAACAAATGAAATGTATTCGCAGTTGCGAGTATGGACAACCGTCAACTGCGGACCTGAATGAGAACAGGGAAAATTTGTGCTGAACCGGGACTCGAACCCGGATTTCCCGCTTATCACGAGCGGTCGCCTTAGCATTTGGCTTTCCGTGAACGACTCACGGAAACATCCAAACTTCCATATGTCGTCAACCCTGTGTCTACAACGTGTACACTATGTACACTACTGGCCATTAAAATTGCTACACCAAGAAGAAATGCAGATGATAAATGGGTATTCATTGGAAAAATATATTATACTAGAACTGACATGTGATTACATTTTCACTCAACTTGGGTGCATAGATCCTGAGAAATCAGTACCCAGAAAAACCACCTCTAGCCGTAATAATGGACTTGATACGCCTGGGCATTGAGTCAAACAGAGCTTGGATGGCGTGTACAGGTACAGCTGCACATGCAGCTTCAATACACCACAGTTCATCAAGAGTAGCGACTGGCGTATTGTGATGAGCCAGTTGCTCGGCCGCCATTGACCAGACGTTTTCAATTGGTAAGAGATCTGGAGGATGTGCTGGCCAGGGCAGCACTCGAACATTTTCTGTATCCAGGAAGGCCCGTACAGGACCTTCAACATGCGGTCGTGCATTATCCTGCTGAAATGTAGGGTTTCGCAGGGATGGAATGAAGGTTCAAATGGCTCTGAGCACTATGGGACTCAACTTCTGAGGTCATCAGTCCCCTAGAACTTACAACTACTTAAGCATAACTAACCTAAGGCCATCACACGGGTCCATGCCCGAGGCAGGATTCGAACCTGCGACCGTAGCGGTCGCGCGTCTCCAGAGTGTAGCGCCTAGAACCGCTCGGCCATCCCAGCCGGCTCGAATGAAGGGTAGAGCCACGGGTCGTAACACATCTGAAATGTAACGTCCACTGTTCAGAGTGCCGTCAATGCGAACAAGAAGTGACCGAGAAGTGTGACCAATGGCACCCCATACCATCACGCCGGGTGATACGCCAGTATGGCGATGACGAATACATGCTTCTGATGTACGTTTACCGCATTGTCGCCAAACACGGATGCGACCATCATGATGCTGTAAACAGAACCTGGATTCATCCGAAAAAATGACGTTTTGGCATTCGTGAACCCAGGTTCGCCGTTGATTACACCATCGCAGGCGCTCCTGTCTGTGATGCAGCGTCAAGGGAACCGCAGCCATGGTTTCCGAGCTGATAGTCCATGCTGCTGCAAACGTCGTCGAACTGTTCGTGCAGATGGTTGTTGTCTTGCAAACGTCCCCATCTGTTGACTCAGGGTTCGAGACGTGGCTGCACGATCCGCTACAGCCATGCGGATAAGATGCCTGTCATTTCGAGTACTAGTGATACGAGGCTTTTGGGGTCCAGCACGGCGTTCCGCATTACTCTCGTGAACCCACCGATTCCACATTCTGCTAACAGTCATTGGATCTCGACCAACGCGAGCAGCAATGTCGCGATACGATAAACCGCAATCTGCGATAGCCTACAATCCGGCCTTTATCATAGTCGGAAACGTGATGGTACGCATTTCTCCTCCTTACACGAGGCATCGCAACAACGTTTGACCAGACAACGCCGGTCAACTGCTGTTTGTGTATGAGAAATCGGTTGTAAACTTTCCTCATGTCAGCACGTTGTAGGTGTCGCCACCGGCGCCCACCTTGTATGAATGCTCTGAAAAGCTACTCATTTACATATCACAGCATCTTCTCCCTGTCGGTTAAATTTCGCGTCTGTAGTACGATACCTTCGTGGTGTTGCAATTTTAATGGCCAGTAGTGTATATTCCCGTATAAGGGAGACATTTTACTTGAAAGTCGCATGGCTGGTGTAAGCCGTTAAATACGATGTTGCAGTGCCCGTGTTACTCCGAATTACGATGCAAAGTTCCTTCGGACATGCACCCATGCGATTAAAGGTTGTAAGGACATGGTTGAGGACATATGGAAGTCTGGATCTGGCTTTGAATTGTGGTTCAAATGGCTCCTAGCACTATAGGACTTGACATCTGAGGTCATCAGTCCCCTAGAACGTAGAACTACTTAAACCTAACTAACCTAAGGACATAACACACATCCATGCCCGAGGCAGGATTCAATCCGCGACCGCAGCGGTCGCGCGGTTCCAGACTGAAGCGCCTAGAACGGCTCGGCCAGAATGGTCGGCTTCTGAATTAAGCTCGGGGAGCCAAACGGCAAGGCAATCGCTCACGATAAGCGGGAAATGCCGGATCGAGTCCCGGTCCGGCACAAATTATCGTTGTCTTCATTCAGTTCTACTTTTGATGGTTGTCCATATTCGCAGCTGCGAATACATTTAACGTATTTCGCAATGGCTGTCGTCGCTGCAGTACCTGTTGCTTCGGACATGTATGTCCGAAGGGACTTTGCATCGTACTTCAGAACAACATAGGCATTGCAATATCGTATAGCTCCAAATAATTCCCTATTTTAGGGGCCACATGAAATTATCGATTAACCTGCAGCTGACCCAAAACCAGACATTCCAGAGTAGACCAAAGCTACCACGTTGCTCTCTCAATGTGCAGCCTGACTTCCTCTTGTCTAAATACGAAGGAAGTCAGTCTTTCTCATTCTTACCTGCTTATATTTTATTCTTCTGTCTCAGTTGCTTTTTCCATCGTCAACTCTTACGCTAACTCTCCCCTATTATTACAATTTCTTCTTCTTTTCTAGATCAGTCAATTTCTCTTCCAGGTTCGGTCTTTTCCGCTCTAGTGCCCAGCCTACCGGTTAAAGCATCAGTTCTGTTCCTTTAACAGGAACTGTAGCATGGCAGCTGATCAAGCGGTTTTGTGCTATGCTTAATTATTAACAGGCTGACATATAAAAAATAATTTCGTTAGTTTTCAGAAGTTTTAGTAGCTTCAAGATTCCGTTTAATTTACATCAGAACGCTCCTAATAACGTGTTGTAACACAGGCTACATTCTTTCACTCCCACTATACGTGTACTAAATCCAGTTGTCCAGTTGTGGCTCTTCTAGCGGTTGGTCCACTTTGATTTCGGGACTCTAATGGCGTGCTACGGTGGTCCTGAATGTGTCTGCCGTTTATGCAGTCGCATACTACACAGAGGTATCTGCGTAGGGCGCTGCAGAGTAGGAACCTCTGTGTTCCGATATGTCGTCATACATTTGGCAGCCATAAACTGGAGACCTTCAGATAGTGACTACATCCGCCTGTAGTAATCTTCTATGCCACAGAGCGCCCTGATACCTGAGACTACCTCCCACTTCCACAAAAACAGAGCCCAGATGGATATAACTCCGCCGGGCGGTGAATTAAGGAGGTGCACCCCACTCACTCGGCCAGATGCGGTTCGTCAGCTGCAGCTGACGTCACCTCTAGTTCAAATCGGCAACAATTGTTCCATTTACAGTCACCGCAAGCTGACGTGGACCATCAGCTGCGCTGTTGTACCCAGCAACTGTAAAGCCGATATTACACTATCAAATTTCTTTGTCAAAGATGTGATCAAATATTCGTCAAATGTAATTGACAAAGATATTTGACGTGGCGCTAAAAAGGCGTATTACACTGTCATAATATTTTTCGTCAAAGTTCAAGATTGCTGACAACAACAACTTGTTATTAACCGCAGCAGTTGCACGTACCACAATTGCACTGTGTGCACATGCGGAAGAGAAGCGTGAGGAAAAATATCAAACGTACCCGGGTGAAGCCGTGGGTTTTACGACGACATGATAAAAGCATTCAACAAAACTTGTTATGTGAGCTTATAGTCGAGAACGTCAAGTCGTACGTCAATTAATTAAGAGTGGATGAGCATACATTTCTGTGTGCGCTCAGTGAAGAGTCTCGTCATATCACAAAGCACAATACTCACTCAAGAACTGCTACATTTGCAGAAGACGGGCTCACTGTAACACTCCGATTCCTTGCTACAGGAGAGGGTTAGGTTAGGTCAGGACTCCAATCTTCTTAATCTATTTTTGTATTCAGGATGTCTCACTTTGTAAAGCGCCTCATCAGCTTCATACATCTCTATTAATTTTGTAGTTGTCGGCATACACCAATTGTATTTACCGGCAATGCTTATCAAAACCCCTCAGATGACAGAACTCTGCAGCGATGCTAGCGCTCTACGTGGTAATATGTCACATTGCAGTGAACAGAACACAAGCGACACCTTTGATCAAATCTACAGCGAGGCCCTAGATTTGATTAAATATTTAACGACATTTGACGAAGTTCCCTATTACACCATAAAATTTCTTTGACAAAGATATTTGACAAAGATATTGGACAAAGAAATTTGATAGTGTAATACCAGACTAACGAATGACTGTCCACCACTAAAAGCTCAAGTGTCTTTGTCATGATCAAATCTGAGCCAGAGATGGACTGTTGGATACAACAGTCCAGAATAGTTCTCTTTCAATGTGTGATGTAACAGTACTGTTTAAGACTTTTAACTGTAAAGTCATGCATCGTTCAACACTAAAAGTTGAGTATTATGTATACACGTTTTAAATAAAGGTTTATTACTTGTTTCACTTTGTATAACCCATATTACCTGTTTAGATACATATACAAAATATGATTTACCAACAAGAAGAAAATTGCAAAAGAATTGCGAGGTTTGGTCTGTATCTCCTTACCAAATTTCATTGTTAGAACTGCAAGCTAAACCAGACAAACCAAGAAGAGACAAAATACCGGTAACGAACAACGAAGAATCTGTAGAACTAATATGACCTTAACCATGCCATCATCTTCAGGAACAATCAGATGTAAATTCAAGGAGGGATCTGATGCTCTGAATTGTCCAGGTTGTGGTGAAATCTACAAGGAGCCTATCATCAAAAACTGGATTAAGTATGGTAATTGCTCCCTATGGTAGCATAAACAATGCGTATGCTATGAAGAACATGTTGAATTTTCTTGTTATTTATGTAAGTGCGTACTATTTGATTACATGTCGCGTGCTCCTACCAGAAGATGGGGCTAAAAGTACGAATGAGTAGCGTCTTACGTATGTTGCCATTTAAGATCTGTGTTAAAAGATAGCAGCTGTAGCTGATATACACTGAAGCGCCAAACAAACTGGTGTAGGCATGTGTATTCAAATGCAGAGATATGTAAATAAGCAGAATACGCCGCTGTGGTCAGCAACGCCTATATAAGACAAGTGCCTGGCCCAGTTGTTGGATCGGTTATTGCTGTTACAATCACAGGTTATCAAGATTTAAGAGAGTTTGAACGAGGTGTTATGGTCAGCACACGAGCGATGGAAAACAGCATCTCGGAGATAGCGATGAAGTGGGGATTTTCTGGTACGACCATTTCACGAGTGTACCGTGAATATCAGGAATCCAGTAAAACATCAAATTTCCGACATCGCTGCAGCCGGAAAAAGATCCTGCAACAACGGGACCAACGACGACTGAAGAGAATCGTTCAACGTGTTAGAATTGGAGCCCTTCCGCAAATTGCTGCAGATTTTAATGCTGGACAATCAACTAGTGTGAGCGTGGGGACCATTCAACGAAACATCAACGATATGGGCTTTCGGAGCCGAAGACCCTCGCGTGCTTCCTTGATGACTGCACGACACCAAGCTTTACGATAATTAATTGAATCCTTCAGCTGCCGACAGGTGTTGTTGATATACCTTGATGGGAACAGCTGAAAAAAATGTGTGCCCCGACCGGGACTCGAACCTGAGACCTCCTGCTGACATGGCAGGCCGTGGTACACGCCGCACTAACAGTGAGGTCTCTTCACGGCACTGCCAGTGCGCCGAGGCCCAAACCCCTCCCTCCCCTTTTCTCATGTCCCCTGTTGGGTCATAGCACTAAGTGTGCAGAAATCTTAACACAAAACTCCCATTCTCCGATGTAAGAAAGACAAAGAAACCTCTTCTCTGAGTAGAAACTGAACACTGATAAAACTTAGCAATTCATCTTGAATTACACAAATACTTTGAAAGTCGAACATGAGTAATTCTAAACAAAATGTTTTGAAAAAACTCTTCGAGTAATGTAGAAGTTTCGGAAGCAAGATAATAGTAAATAATGATAACAACACAAGTGACTTTTAATTATCTTCTGCTCGTTCTCATTCAAGGTGTTGTAGTGGTTCGACATATTTAACTGACACCCATTCTTTCAAATATTCGCTCCTTCTGGCTCCTGGATTTCTCCCTTACTGTCGGCGCCCGTCCTGTCCACCTCACCTCCACCCTCATCTACCTTGGCCTCACCATTGACCATCACCTCACCTGAATCCCTCATCTCCGCTCCATCCAATCCAAAGCCCACAACCGCCTCCGACTCCTCAAACTCCTCTCTGGCTGGACGTGGGGGTTGCACCCCTCTACCATCCTCCACACCTACAAATCCTTAATCGGTCCAATCCTCTGTTATGCGAGTCCCGCCTGGATATCTGCCCCCCCCCCCCAAATTCTATAAGTCTCTCCAATTCCTTGAGCGTCATGCACTCTGCCTCGCCTTCCATATACATCTCCCGTCCCCCATGTGGATCCTCTATGACCTCATTCCTTTCCCTCACCTGCTCCTGTTCCTCGAACATATCCGCATACTCTACACCTCCCGGCTCCTTGATCCCCCTCGCCCCCTGGTTGCTCATCTCCTCTCCCTTCCCCGCCCCCTCCGCACCTTCACTGTTGTCCCCCCCCCCCTACCCTCCATCTCTACACCCTTCATCTCCTTTCCCAAGGTGGCTCCCATCAACTCGCCTGCCCTGATGATGCCCTCTCTCCCTCCATCTATCCCTCCTATCAACTCTGATCCCCACCCCCTTCTTTCCTCTGTCCTTTCCCTGGGCTCCCTCTCCCCCCCTTCCATCCTGTTTTCTCCCCACCAACCCTCTCCCTACCTCCCTTCTCCCCCCAAGTCCTTTTGTATTCCCCTCCTCTGCCTTCCCCATCATCTGTCCAGTTTCCCCCCCACCTGCTCTCGGCTGTGGTCTGCCACATTTGCCAACTTTTTAGTGCAGTGTTCCAGTGAATGTTCAGTGTTGTTCGTCTTTCTCATGTTGCGAACAGAAACCGTGCTATCACTGGATGTGAATTTTATGTCTTTTGCGAATGAAAACCAGACTGTCGCCGTGTTTTTTAATTGTCTGTCTCTTGTTTTACCTGTCTGCTTCCTATGTATTTTATTAGCATCATCATCCCTTTGTTCTATGTTTTAAGTTCCACGATTTTTTCGCCATGTTACTCTTTAAGTCTCCGATTTTATTGCCTGTTTTTATTATTTATTCTCTTCCTCTTTTTAACAAAGTCTGTAGGCTGAAGAGCGGCATACTAAGCTGCTGCCAGCCCGCCCCCTTCAGGGGGAATCGAAATTCAATAAAAAAAAATTTTCAAATATGATCTTCAGCATGTTGCCGTAGTGCTTCTTGTGGTTGCGATACATCCTGATTTTTGCGTACTCACACTTCATGTAAACGCGGAATTCTATCTCGTTGTCCGACCCAAGTTTGTTGATGACATAACTAACATATTTTTGCAGTAACCAGCTGATGGCGTTGGTTTTTAATTTCGGAAAGTACGTCATGTCTAGTCTCAGGAGGAGCGATGGCGTTATATATTCCATCGAGGATCTGGTGATTGGTTGGTTGGTTGGTTTTGGGGGAAGGAGACCAGACAGCGAGGTCATCGGTCTCATCGGATTAGGGAAGAACGGGGAAGGAAGTCGGCCGTGCCCTTTGAAATGTACCATCCCGGCATTTGTCTAGAGCGATTGAGGGAAATCACGGAAAACCTAAATCAGGATGGCCGGACGCGGGATTGAACCGTCGTCCTCCCGAATGCGAGTCCAGTGTCTAACCACTGCGCCACCTCTCTCGGTGGGATCTGGTCAGAAAGGCGATTTGTTGCCTGATCCAATTCCAGTTATTCACATTGCCACCACAGGTGAATCTGTGGATGAGTGTATCCACCAGTTTGCATTTTCCACAAAGGTGTGTCTGATTTAAACCGATCCCATATAGTCTCGCGTTGGTGCTGATGACATTGTTAACTATTTTGTACCATGCGGAAATAGCGTCTGTAGATAGTTGATGTTCCGCCATACAGCTTTCCAGTCACAATTAGGGAATTTCTTTTCAGTTTTGTTTCTGCCCTCATTTAACTTCCTTTCAGGTATGATGTCGCGCGCTGTGATACATGTGTTGCTTCTGATTTCGTCACTAAGATAACTTGCTTCGAGGAAAAAGTTCCTCACATACTGCAGACGGGCATTAATCCTTCGCACATCAATCAGTGCTTGCAGGCTATGGGATATCACAGCGTCAAAGAGCTATGCGGTTATACATTGTGGAAGTTCTCTGAGTATATGAAAGTCCGTTTGAGGAACAGAGCAGACGCTTTATTTCGAATATCCAAGAAACCGAGGCTCCAGTTTCTGACATCCAGTATAACGGTAGGCGCACCAACCCTGAATATGTCTCCTCGCCATAAATAATTGGTAACGGTGTACATGATCCCTTTCGCTACTAGTTTGGGGATTGGAAATACCTGCGCAGTGAAATACGCTTTAGACAAAATGCAGGAGTTGATGAATCTGACTTTTTGCACCTGGTCCATACTTTTATGGATGTTCTCCATTACAGTACCATGAACTTTCCTCCTAGTTTTAGTTTCCGTGCAGTTAAAAGCATCCATCCTCATCGGACATGCCATTTAGGTTATTCCCAAAGTTTTATGTTCGTTGTCTTGTTTTGCTCATGCCAGTCGGAGGTGATCTACGCCCCGCAGATTCAATATTTTACTTTTGTTTTCATTTGTTGTCGCTCCCGACACCAGACAATACTTTTGGATTTCTCTTTCCAGTGTAACTGTCTCCTCCTTATTCCTTATTACAACACCCACGCCATCAGCATAAGCTCGTATGACAGTTTTCTCACCACTCAATGTTATGCCTGTTAATCTTGCGTGGACAGTGTGGAGAAAGGGCTCTAAAGAGACGGAAAACAAAAACATAGATGAGGGAGTGCCCTTTGGAACCCCTCGCCTTATCTGTTTGGGTTTAGATGTTTGGCCATTGATTGCTATTTTCGCATTTATACCTGTTGCAATATTTCTTAGCATATTGACAATCTGAGGGTGGAAAGCCATTCTTGACAGCGTCGCAAACAGGTATTTATGACTAACGCGGTCAAAAGCTTTGTTGAAATCTATAAAGTTAAAGCACATTTTATACTTGTCACTGGGGTAATTGCAATGACGTCTCTGTACGCTGATAGACTTTCGAATATCGTTCTGGTTGGAGAACAAGATTGATGATGACTCAATATTTTGTTGGAAAAGGCAGAGAGTCTTTTGTTGATAATACGCGAAATTATTTTGTAATCAGAATTTAGTAGCGAAAGAGGCCGAAAATTGTTTAAGTTGGCTTTGCCTTTACTCTTAGGAATCAGTACTATTTTACTTTCCTTAAACTCTGCAGGGACCACTTTTCCGTTCAGGACCTCATTCGCCGTGGAAGTGATCTTGACCCCCATTATAGACCAGTAGCGGGCATAAAACTTCACAGGGAGGCCATCAAGTCCCGGAGATTTTTTGAGAGGTGGGTCACGCACTGCCTCATGCACTTCATCTTTAATAATAGGTGACAGGATGTCAGCGTTTTCTGTTCCCGACAACTGTGGACCTAAAATAGTGAGAAAGTCCTCGAGAGCTACATCGTCCACTGTGGTAAGGGCACATAAGTTGTCATTTCTTTCTGGCATGTGAGCCTTGTACCAGTATGCGTCTGGACTTCATCAATAAAAGTTTGACGTCTGTTTTTAACATGACGCACCAACTGATACAGAGAAGCTGTTTCATCTGCTACTACTGATGTGGCTTTCGATTTAATTTTTAGTCCCTCCAACTGTTGCTGTTTCATGCTTAATAACTTGGCTTTTATCTTTTTATGTCATTCAGACGAATTACGTCATCATGTGCCTGTTGATATAAGTCTCTTAAAACTTTGTAATAAAACTCAATTGTATTACTCAACTCCCTGTGCCTCGCTACACTATGCTGCTTGACAACTTTTCGCAGACTTGGTTTAGCCCTCCTAGTCCACCAGTCAATGACTGTTGGGTGCTTGTCTGCTGTGCGGAGGCACATAGTCCACGCTACTCTTATTTCCTGTTCCAGTTCTTCGTCAGTTAAAACAGAGATATTCATATTCCATTAGCCTCTGAATCGACGGGTTGGCTGTACACTTCAATTAAAGAGAGTTAAAAGTGTACTGCGATCGCTAAAATACACGGGAACAGTTTCAACGTTTAATAAAAAAATTTGCAAATTTGGTGCCACGTAAATTCTACGTAGTCTGCTGCGGGAGTGGCTGGTTGTATACGTGAACTCGACTGACGTCGGGTGCTGAAGTTCCCACACATCCTTAAATTGTAGATCACTTACTAACTTTTTTCACTGTGGCGAGTAGTTGAAATTGGGTTGTTGAACTTTATGGTTTAAAACACAGTTAAAATCTCCACGTAATATAAGAGAACACGGATTTTTACTCAATAAATAAATAAGTTCATCTTGGAAAAAACTGCGCACGATCCAGTTTATGGGAATTTCCTGACGGGGCGTAAAGGTTAAGCACTGTCACATCGAAAATTTTTATGCCTACGGCTCTTCCTGATTCTAGTCGTTCGATTTCAGTCACCGGTATGCCTTCCCTTATAAGAATGGCTGTACCGATATTGGCTTCCGTAGAAACACTAACAATTTCAAAAAAGCCTGGGATCCGAAATGCCGTTATCGCAACTTCTTGTAGCAAAGCGATATCTGTCCCAGACTCGCACAAGAATACTTTTAGTGCTGCCAATTTCAAGGGTGACTGTATTTTATTAATGTTAATAGCAGTAATGCTATAAGCTTGCATAACAGACATACCAGAAGAAGCTATTTTGGATGAGGATCAGTGTGATTATAGCAGCAACGTGCTTCTCTACAAGTCACAATCTTTACAAGCTGTGTGCCCATTACATGTACTAACTTCCTACAAAACTTTTTACCGTTTTTAAACAAAGTGCTTGAAAAGAAAATTATCCTGAAATCCTGACAATGCATTGCGATAAGTCACTGTGGTGTTTCTCTTTCTCCTCGTCAGTGATGGCTCTGATGACTTCATATTTAATATTCTTTTTCTTGATGTCTTTCTTCTGTGGTGTGGCTTTCGCTTGATGACGCGTGACAGCAAGAACTGGTTTCGGTCGCAGCCTCCGACGGTGGCCGTCTGGCGCAACGGCGGTGGCTTGCGAGTCGTCAATATTTGGCTCCGGCGTGTTGTCTGTTGTGTTGTCTTGCTGGCGAGGTGTTGATGCTTGTTTATTTCCTCCTTCGGCGCGGTGTTGCTCTTCGGAGTCAGCAGGTTGTTTACTTGGTACTTCTTCGTACTGTTCGCACTGTATGGGCTGTGCACTTGATGCGTTTATTGCAGCTGTAACCTCAGGCTCAGGGTCACATTTCTGTGAAAGGTCACTACCAGCTGCGTCACTACCTGTTCGTGGCGGTATAATTCCTTGTGCGGAAGTGGGAGCCACATCGACCTTCATTCCATCTCCTTTTTCCTCTGCCAACAGATCTTCAGGTCTAGGCTTCGGCTTCCTGGCAACGGGTGTTTCACAAGAAGAGTCCTCATCAACATTTTTTTCAGTGTCCTCTAGAGGACGCTTTTTAGTGGGAATCTCGCTGTCACGGGACGGAATTTCAGCAGTTAATTCAGATTTTAAAGACGCAAATGCATTAACATTAAGTACAACATTTTCAGAGGTAGTGTCCGCAGCTCGTGGTCGTGCGGTAGCGTTCTCGCTTCCCACGCCCGGGTTCCCGGGTTCGATTCCCGGCGGGGTCAGGGATTTTCTCTACCTCGTGATGACTGGGTGTTGTGTGCTGTCCTTAGGTTAGTTAGGTTTAAGTAGTTCTAAGTTCTAGGGGACTGATGACCATAGATGTTAAGTCCCATAGTGCTCAGAGCCATTTGAACCAGTTTTCAGAGGTTGTAACAGGATCCACGACAGCCGCCGCCTCTGTTGTATTACTGGCTGGCAACAAATCGTTGAGTGTTAATTTACGGCGTTGCGTAAGGTTATTTTTTAACACAAAAACACGGAAAGGCCAGTCCTGACGGAGGTGACCAGACTCGTTACATACATGACATGTAGGGATTTTCCCTGAGTAAACAACATGCGCCTTGTGCCCGTCAACAAAGATGTGGGAGGGAATGTTTGCCTTCACTTCCATCTCCACGGAGCGAATGCCGTTAAAGCACTGCAGCTTGAAATGCGAAGCCCACCTTTCGTTGACTATTTGCCTGACAACCCCATACTTTGAAAGGACATCTTTAATTTTCGAATTGTCTACTTCTATGGGAATATTCAAAACCCTAACATTTCTATTACAGACTCGGAATTCCTGAGTTTTACAGTACTTTTAGTACCATCACGGTGTATAAATTCCGTTTGATAACCAAATTTTTCCAGAAAGCGGTCTACAATCACGGAATCGTTAAACTTTACAAAAATGCAGAATTCATCAGAGTCTAGCTGCATGGTATGAACAGATTCAGAATGAAAGCGAATTACCTCGGTAATCCAGTCGTGTATTTCAAGTGCAGAGCGCTGTACTCGACGGGTGTACTTGTCGAAGGTGAAAATCGCCGTGTTTTTTCTCACGGAGTTTGCCATAGTGTTCTGCAGCGAAGAAATTTCGGACAACGCCGAAATCCCAACGCACTACGTAGAAAGACGACACGAACGAAGACCAATAGCTGAATTTATAACACTTAATTCACGTGCAAAATGCCAATAAAGACGAAACACGAAAACACTGGCGTAAACACGGAACGTTCACGGAACAAACTTGAGAAGCGTGCGACCACAGCGACAGCTAAAGCCAGACGTCTGAGCCCCCACGGACACAGACGAATAGCGCGACTGCAGATACTTATCCCTTGCACGCTCCCCGTGAGACCCACATTCCCACAAGTCCACAATCTATATATGTAATGCTCCTAGTAGATATTTTGCCCATCCACTCATTACTCGCGCACACTAAGGTGACGATTCCCGTAAGAGTTCGGGCACCCTGTGCGCATTCGCACAGACGAAGGTCAATGGACAGGTAGCCATTTAACTGTATATAAAGATAGAAACTGTTCTCGAAAGAACAGATACCATTGATGACTGTGCAGCTTTCCTAGAATAAATGATAAATAATTGAATCCCTCAGCTGATGACAGGTGTTGTTGATATACCTTGATGGTCACAGCTGAAAAAACGTGTGCCCCGACCGGGACTTGAACACGGGACCTACTGTTCACATGGCAGACGCTCTATCCATTTGAGCCTCATAGAACACGGATGAATGGCGCGACTGCAGGGCTTATCCCTTGCAAGTTCCCCGTGAGACCCACATTCCCAACTGTCCACAATCTTTATATGTAATATTGCTAATAGATATTTGCCCATCCACTCATTACTCGCTAACACTAAGGTAACGACTCCTGTATATCATTTATTCTAGAGCAGCTACACGATCATCAATGGTATCTGCTCTTTCGAGAACAGTTACTATCTTCATACAAAGCGTTACGCCTCTTCTGGGCCCGTCAATACTGACAGCGGACTGTTGATGACTGGAAACATGTTGCCGGGTCGGACGATTCTCCTTTCAAATTGCATCGAGCAGATGAACGAGTACAGCTATGGAGACAACCTCATGAATCCATGGATCCTCCATGTCGACAGAGAACTGTTCAAGCTGGTGGAGGCTCTATAATGGTGTGGGGCGTATGCAGTTGGAGTGATATGAAACCCCTGATACGTCTAGATATGACTGTGACAGATGACACGTACGTAAGCATCCTGTATGATCTCTTGTACCCATTCGTGCCCATTGTGCAGTGTATGTTGTTACTAAATAAACCAGCAATAATTTGTTGTAAGAATATTTTGTTTTAAGCTTCTCATCTGCTATAATTGAGCTCTTCCGACTGGTCTGATGCGGCCCACCACGAATTCCTGTCCTGTGCTAACCTCTTCATCTCAGAGTAACACTTGCACTTACGTCACCAATAATTTGCTGGATGTATTCCAATCTCTGTCTTCCTCTACAGTTTTTGCCTGCTACAGCTCCCTCTAGTACCATGGAACTCATTCCCTCATGTCTGAACAGGTGTTCTGTCATCCTACCCCTTTTCCTTATCAGTGTTTTCCACATGTTCCTTTCCTCTCCGATTCTGCGCAGAACCTCATAATTCCTTACCTTATCAGTCAACCTAATTTTCAACATTCGTCTTTAGTACTGCATCTCAAATGCTTCG
Organism: Schistocerca americana; assembly: GCF_021461395.2. Taxonomy (NCBI): domain Eukaryota; kingdom Metazoa; phylum Arthropoda; class Insecta; order Orthoptera; family Acrididae; genus Schistocerca; species Schistocerca americana. Next base: position 130,066,084 of record NC_060121.1, read on the forward strand.
ATTCTCTTCTGTTACGGTTTTCCCACAGTCCATGTTTCACTGCCATACAATACTGTACTCCAGACGTACATTCTCAGAAATTTCTTCCTCAAATTAAGGCCGATACTTGATATTAGACTTCTCTCTTGACCAGGAATGCCCTTATTGCCATTGCTAGTCTGCTTTTGATGTCCCCCTTACTCCGTCCGTTATTGGTTATTTTACTGCCTAGGTAGCAGAATTCCTTAACTTCATCTACTTCGTGACCATCAATCCTTATGTTAAGTTTCCCTCTGTTCTCATTTCTACTACTTCTCATTACCTTCGTCTTTTTTCAATTTACTCTCAATCCATACTCTGTACTCAGTAGAATGTTCATTCCGATCATGTAATTCTTCTTCACTTTCACTCAATATAGCAAAGTCATTACCTAATTGTATCATTGTTATCCTTTCGCCTTGAATTTTAATTCCGCTCCTGAACCTTTCTTATATTTCTATTATTGTTTCCTCAATGTACAGATTGAACAGTAGGGGTGAAAGCCCACATCCTTGCCTTGACGCTTTTTAATACAAGCACTTCATTCTTGGTCGTCCATCTTTATTATTCCCTCTTGCCTATTGTATATATTCTATATGACCGGTCTCTCCCTATAGCTTACCCCCCTTTTTCTCATAACTTCGAACATCTTGCACGATTGTATATTGTCGACTGGTTTTTCCAGGCCGACAAATCCTATGAACGTGTCTTGATTTTTCTTTAGTCTTGCTTCCATTATTAATCGTAACGTCAGAATTGCCTCTAGCGTGCCTTTACCTTTCCTAAAGCCAAACTGATCGTCATCTAGCGCATCCTCAATTTTCTTTTCCATTCTCCTGTATATCATTCGGGTAAGCAACTTGGATGCATGAGCTGTTAAGCTGATAGTGCGATAATTCTCGCACCTGTCAGCTCTTGCGGTCTTCGGAATTGCGTGGATTTTGCTTTTCCGAAAGTCAGATGGTATGTCGCCAGACTTATACATTCTACACACCAATGTGAATAGTCGTATTGTTATCACTTCCCCAAATGATTTTAGAAATTCTGATGGAATGTGATCTACCCATTTTGCCTAAAAAAATGGTTCAAATGGCTCTGAGCACTATGGGACTCAACTGCTGAGGTCATTAGTCCCCTAGAACTTAGAACTAGTTAAACCTAACTAACCTAAGGACATCACAAACATCCATGCCCGAGGCAGGATTCGAACCTGCGACCGTAGCGGTCTTGCGGTTCCAGACTGCAGCGCCTTTAACCGCACGGCCACTTCGGCCCCCATTTTGCCTAAGTTGATCTTAAGTCCTCCAAAGCTCTTTTAAGTTCTGATTCTGATATTGGACCCCCTATCTCTTCTAAATCAACTCATGTTTCTTCTTGTATTACATCAGACAAATCTTCCACCTCATAGAGACTTTCAATGCTTTTTCTCCACCTATCCGCTCTTTCCTCTGCATTTAACAGTGGAATTCCCGTTGCGCTCTTAACGTTATCAGCCTTCCTTTTAATGTCATCGAAGGTTGTTTTGACTTTCCTGTATGCTGAGTCTGTCCTTCCGACAATCATTTCTTTTTCGATGTCTTCTTATTTTTCCCGCTTCCCTGCACTTCCCATCTATTTCATTCCTCAGGGTCTTGTATTTCTGTATTCCTGAGTTTCCCGAAACATTTTTGTACTTCCTCCTTTTATCGATCAATTGAAGTATTTCTTCCGTTATCCATGGTTTCTTCGCCGTCACCTTCTTTGTACCTGTATTTTCCTTCCCAACTTCTGTGATGGCCTTTTTAGAGATGTCCATTCCTCTTCAAATGTACTGCCTACTGAGCTATTCCCTATTGCTCTGTCTATATCGTTAGAGAACTTCAACCGTATCTCGTCATTGCTTAGTACTTCCGTATTCCACTTCTTTGCCTATTGATTCTTCTTGACTAATGTTTTAACCTTCATCACTGCTATATTGTGATCTGAGTCTATGTCTGCTCCTGGGTACACCTTACAATCCAGTATCTGATTTCAGAATCTCAGTCTGACTATGATGTAATATAAGAAATCTTCCTGTATCTCCCGGCCTTTTCCAAGTATACCTCCTCCTCTTGTGATACTTGAACAGAGTATTTGCTATTACTAGCTGAAACTTGTTACAGAACTCAGTTAGTCTTTCTCCTCTCTCATTCCATGTCCCATGCCCATATTCTCTTGTAACCTTTTTTTCTACTCCTTCCCCTACAACTGCATTCCAGTAAAAAAAAAAAGGGGTTCAAATGGCTCTGAGCACTATGGGACTCAACTGTTGAGGTCATTAGTCCCCTAGAACTTAGAACTAGTTAAACCTAACTAACCTAAGCACACAAACATCCATGCCCGAGGCAGGATTCGAACCTGCGACCGTAGCGGTCTTGCGGTTCCAGACTGCAGTGCCTTTAACCGCACGGCCACTTCGGCCGGCTGCATTTTAATCCCCCATAACTATTACATTCTCATCTCCCTTTACATACAGTATTACCCTTTCAATATCCTTATACAATTTCTCTGTTTTTGGTAATACATCTGTATACGAGGGCTGGAACTCAAAAAGCGGCAACTATTTATTTGCAGCTCGTACAAAATAGATACGTGTTTCAAAGTTTACTGCCCTCCAAAGTAGTCACCAGCTTTGTGTATAACCCGTTGCCAGCGATGTGGAAGTCGTAAGATACTCTTAGCAGTGCCAGTTGTGTTGACAGTTCGAGCGGCTTTGTCTATTGCCCGACGAATTTGTAGCAGTTCTGAAGCGAATGCCGCGAAATGTTTCCTTTAGTTTAGAAATCGAGTTGAACTCACGAGGGCTTAAGTCAGCGGAGCACAGTAGGTGGTATAGCATTCAGCAGTCCCATCAGTCAAACAAATCAGTAACAGCTTGCACTGTACGTGCTTGAGCATTGTCCTGTAAAACTATGGTCAGGTTCTGCAGAAAGTTTCATCACTTCTCTCTCTATACTGTTCATTTTTGGAACACAATCTACGACAAATAAATAAATAGTTTCTACTATTAAAGTTCCAACCCTCATAATCTGTTTTTACTTACAGATTCTTGGTGTGTACTTGAGTAATAACGTTACAGATAGAAGATTACACGCAGTACTGCCAATATTTTCTCGACTGTAAAGTCTTTAAATTTCAAAAGAATATTTGTTCCTAGGTGTATGACCACGTCCTAATTTTTAACGTGTTCTTGGATTTGGAAGGTTCATAATTTTCCGGATTAATTTTTGTCATTTCAGAAAAATACTGCAGCACTTAAAAAGTGAATGCCATCATTTAAAAGTGGAATATGGAAATAGTTTGAACTTCTATTACAGAACTGGGAGAGACGTTGGTCTGCAAAGGGTATCTCCTGCAACAGTAATTTTTCTGTATAGAGGGTTGTTGCTGCCTTCGATGGTTGGCATTCGACTTTTTTTGATGAATACCACGGTGAATCAGCACTGCAGACGTGCACCTTGAAACTATCAAAACAATTAATTACGTAACCTCAGTTTTTGAAGGCGACAATCAAAACTTTGTTACCGCTCCTCATAGATTTTCGACGTATGCCTTTTGTTTTTCTTTTACTGCTAGTCCTTGCTGTTCGTTCCATGTCATCGTGCCTGTCCCATTTCTAATTCTCTTTTTTCCCTCTCTGTAATGTAGTCCTCAAAATGGAGAGACTGTGAGACTGCATTGTGCCTCTTAAAACTAATTGTTCTTGAGGTGGGATACATTGTATAGCCACAGCGGGAGTGGAAGATTGTCACGCGTGAAATGAAATTTAGGTTACATTTAAGTAAAACTCCACACTGGACCAGGATCTGTGCTTTCAGCTTTAGGACTGTATTACATGGCGAAGTCAGGGCGTCGTAGGAGAGCAGATAAATGTGGTGACGGCGGACCGTAATAATATATAGTTCAATGCGACAAATGAGTCACACTGGACGATAGCCGACCGCGGTGGCCACGCGGTTCTAATCGCTGCAGTCCGGAACCGCGTGACTGCTACGGTCGCAGGTTCGAATCCTGCCTCGGGGATAGATGTGTGTGATGTCCTTAGGTTAGTTAGGTTTAAGTAGTTCTAAGTTCTAGGGGACTGATGACCTCAGATGTTAAGTCCCATAGTGCTCAGAGCCATTTGAACAATTTTTGAACACTGGACGATAAGAATAGTCGGACATCGTATTTAAAATAAATTTGACTGCAGGTTCAACTTGAAAACCTACAAATATGCATATAATGCAGCGCTGTTGGGGTATAATCGACACATCACCAAACTAATCCCATCCAAACATAATTAAGCCGATGGCCTTGCCGCAGTGGTACCAACGGTTCCCGTCATATCAGCGAAGTTCAGTCTAGCGCTTGCACGGGTGATCCTCCGACACTGCCGAGCGCTGTCGGCAAACGGGGCGCACTCAACCGTTGTGAGGTCAACTGAGGAGCTACTTGGTTGAGAAGTGGCGGCTCCGGTCACGGAAACTGACAATGGCCTGGAGAGCTATGTGCTGACCGCGAGCCTCCACACATGAGCATGTGATGACGGCATTCGTCTGAGGATGACACTGCTGTCGGTCGGTCCCGTAGGACGTTCGGAGTCCTGTTCGGACAGAGTTAACGTAATTAAGCTGCTGAAACATAAAACAGATCTTTACAAATGATTAACAATGATTAAGGTACTTTCACTATGAGACAACGACATATTAAGACTTAAATACACTACTGGCTATTAAAATTGCTACACCACGAAGATGACTTGCTACAGACGCGAAATTTAACCGACAGCAAGAAGATGCTGTGATATGCAAATGATTAGCTTTTAAGAGCATTCGCGCAAGGTTGGCGCCGGTGGCGACAGCTACAACGTGCTGACATGAGGAAAGTTTCCAACCGATTTCTCGTACACAAACAGCAGTTGACCGGCGTTGCCTGGTGAAACGTTGTTGTGATGTCTCGTGTAAAGAGCAGAAATGCGTACCATCACGTTTCCGACTTTGATAAAGGTCGGATTGTAGCCTATCGCGATCGTGGTTTATCGTATCGCAACATTGCTGCTCGCGTTTGTCGAGATCCAATGACTGTTAGCAGAATCTCAATGTAGACAAGTGTAATGTGCTGCGAATACACAGAAAGATAGATCCTTTATCATTTAGCTACAAAATAGCAGGTCAGCAACTGGAAGCAGTTAATACCATAAATTATCTGGGAGTACGCATTAGGAGTGATTTAAAATGGAATGATCATATAATGTTGATCGTCGGTAAAGCAGATGCCAGACTGAGATTCATTGGAAGAATCCTAAGGAAATGCAATCCGAAAACAAAGGCAGTAGGTTACAGTACGCTTGTTCGCCCACTGCTTGAATACTGCTCAGCAGTGTGGGATCCGTACAAGGTAGGGTTGATAGAAGATATAGAGAAGATCCAACGGAGAGCAGCACGCTTCGTTACAGGATCATTTAGTAATCGCGAAAGCGTTACGGAGATGATAGATAAACTCCAGTGGAAGACTCTGCAGGAGAGACGCTCAGTAGCTCGGTACGGGCTTTTGTCAAAGTTTGGAGAACATACCTTCACCGAAGAGGCAAGCAGTATATTGCTCCCTCCTACGTATATCTCGCGAAGAGACCATGAGGATAAAATCAGAGAGATTAGAGCCCACACAGAGGCATACCGACAATCCTTCTTTCCACGAACAATACGAGAATGGAATAGAAGGGAGAACCGATAGAGGTACTCAAGGTACCCTCCGCCACACACCGTCAGGTGGCTTGCGGAGTATGGATGTAGATGTAGATGTAGAATATGGAATCGGTGGGTTCAGGAGGGTAATACAGAACGCCGTGCTGGATCCCAACGGCCTCGTATCACTAGCAGTCGAGATGACAGGCATCTTATCCGCATGGCTGTAACGGATCGTGCGGCCACGTCTCGATCCCCGACTCAACAGATGGGGACGTTTGCAAGACAACAAACATCTGCACAAACAGTTCGACGATGTTTGCACCAGCATGGACTATCAGCTCGGAGACCATGGCTGCAGTTACTCTTGACGCTGCATCACAGACAGGAGCCCCTGCGATGGTTTACTCAACGACGAACCTGGGTGCACGAATGGCAAAACGTCATTTCTACGGATGAATCCAGGCTCTGTTTACAGAATCATGATGGTCGCAACCGTGTTTGGCGACATCACGGTGAACGCACATTGGAAGCGTGTATTCGTCATCGCCGTACTGGCGTATCACCCGTCATGATCCCTGCGAAACCCTACATTTCAGCAGGATAATGCACGACCGCATGTTGCAGGTCCTGTACGGGCCTTTCTGGACGCAGAAAATGTTCGACTGCTGTCCTGATCAGCACATTCTCCAGATCTCTGACCAACTGAAAACGTCTGGCCAATGGTGGACGAGCAGCTGGCTCGTCACTACTCTTGATGAACTGTGGTATCGTGTTGAAGCTGCATGGGCAGCTGTACGTGTACACGCCATCCAAGCTCTGTTTGATCCAATGCCCGGGCGTATCAATGCCGTCATTACGGCCAGAGGTGAGTGTTCTGGGTACTGATTTCTCAGGATCTATGCACCCAAATTGCGTGAAAATGTAATCACATGTCAGTTCTAGTATATTTGTCTAACGAATACCCGTTTATCATCTTCATTTTTTCTTGGTGTAGCAATTTTAATGGCCAGTAGTGTATGTATAATCATCATTATCCAAAAATCACACAGACTTATCAAATGGTTAACTTATATGTCTCTAGGCACGAGAATAAGGGAGTAGGCACAGAGGACACCAAACGTGCCTCGTTTATTTTGTAATAAGTGATGAACAAAATTTTTGCATCGGTTTTAACGGACGTAGGTCACAGATGTACATTTTCTCTATCGTAGTGCCTCAACTACTGAGAAGATAAATTTATTATACTACTTGGGGCCTTCAGCACTGTTTGTTTGATGTGTTGCTTTATTCTGCCCCATCACCATTCCCCGCCCGCATTTTTCGATCTTGTTCTAATTCTGTTTGATAATGGTGTTTTAATGTTCCTCTCCCCACGTCGCTAATCCCAGACGAGCCTCTTAGGGACGCGATATTTTCATCCAGGTCAGACAGGTGAATGACCGGCATACCCGCGTCCACCCGGGCCGTGACAGAGGGGCTCGAGAGCGGGAGGGGGGGGGGGCGGGAAGCGTAGCGTGGGCGTCCGCGCTTCACTAATTCAGGAAGGGGCGGTGTAGTGTCAGGCGCACATCGATCGAAGCGTTTGGCAGCCCCTGACGTCACACAGCCTTGCGCGTGAGAGCGTGTGAGTGCGTGGGCACGTGTCTTCTAAGCGTCCTGCCACCTGCCACGTCTCATCTCAGCTCTGATCCCGCGAGAAGAGATGCAGCAACTCATAAACGACATGTTTATATTGTTCTAGGAGAACGGCATTCAGTAACTATGAATGGCAGCTCGAGAATCTGGCACTGACGTCTCCTGTAGGCGCTTGCCATCGAGAAAGAGTGAAATTTCACTTCAGTACTGTGCACTCAACAGCAGTGGCAGTTAGTGTTAACTCCCGTCTAGTCGTCAAATGTGGGGTGTCTAGGAAATCTGCTTTCTCGTATCGCTGGAAAACATTCAAACAAATCGTATTAATGCGTTTCATTACAGAATGAGCAATTTCAATACTTAACTTCGTGTTACAGAGATGAGTCGCGAGCAGAGGGCGACATACGAAATGATTAAGTTTCTTCGGTATAACAGTTCCAATGTCTGAGACATAAAGGGTTCAAGCGAAGTAATCAGCTTTGACATTTCTTTGCAAGTCGCTAGTCTTGAGGCTGCTGTTCGACTGGGCGTGACCATTTATTTATTTTGTGGGAGCTTGGAATACAGCTTCAGCGCTTGCTCACGGTCTTACTGTGTTGGTGGATGGTAAAACCCATTCGACAGAGATGCCATTCCAAAGACATCACTGGGTGCACTTTGAATGTGTGGGACTTGAAGTCCCATACCACCCTCTGACGGTGGAAGTTCAGGTTGCAGGCAAGAGGTAACATACCAACGAACAACATTAGGTATCAACATCGATGATTTGCGATGGTCGACACCCATCGAATACTAACGCTGCATGAGTGGTCGTAAGAGGGCGCGACCAGTCGGGTGTGGCGCTTATGTCCTCTCCACATAGGGGCCGCTGCTGTCGTATTGTCGTCCTAGAGAGGGGTCGGTCAGCGTGCGACTAGCTGACCTCTTCTCACAGCCCTCTCTGCTCTAGCGTTCCCGACTGGCGTGCCGAAGCTTAACTTTATGCCGTAACAGTTAGTACTGTTGTCTGTACATGTAAAGGGTGTCCCACCTAATTCTGCCATGTCATCTACACCCGAAACCTAACTAAATGTGAAACATACAATTGGCCAGAGACGCACCTACGTTAAGGGCTCACACAATTTGCAGCAATGTACAACGCATAAATGTAAACAAACATCGCTTCCACCGCAAAGTTACCTTTATTTTTTTGATGGCATGCATATGTTTTTTCTACGGAAACCTAGAGGTGAAATTAGTGAGGGCATACTTGTTTCCAGTGTTCGAAAGCTCATACCTTATGAAATACGTAGATGTTCAAGGATGACCACTACGCCACAGATTCTGCCGGTATGCGCAGCGAAAGGATTGCCTACAGCAGGCTTCAGAACTGTGCAGGCATCATCCATTACGGCATTACAGCATTATAACAAATCGTGGCCCCGTTCTATTATTTCAAGTCTAAGTACTCCAGTAGGTATACAGTTTAGAGCAGTGACACAAAGTATGCCATCACTAATTGTACCTCTAGTTATCGTTTCGGTAGGAATGTACCATTTAAAAAAAGTAACTTTGGGTTGAAAGTGATGTATGTTTACTTGTAGAGATGGTGAATATCTAGCCCATGGTGTCAGCCTGTGACATGGGTGCACCTCTGGCCAACTGCGTTTTTCACATTTTGTTTCATTTCGGAAATATTTGACGTGGCAAAGTTAGGTGGGACGTCCTGTACAGTTAGGCCATTAACTCCCAAGGCACTGTTACGTTGCAGGACCCATCAGGGTAGCCGAGAGCGCTAATGTGCTGCCCCCTGGACTCAGGTAGGCGCGCCGGCCCCCGATTGAATCCACCCAGTGGATTAAGGACGAGGGCCAGTGTGCCAGCCAGCCTGGATGTGGCCTTTAGGCGGTTTTCCACATCCCGCTAGGTGAATACCGGGCTAGTCCCCACATTCCACCTCAGATCCACGACTCACAGACATCTGAAACACGTTCGCATTTTTCGATGGCTTACACTAGACACAGGCATCCGGGGCACACTAATTCTGTCCCAGGCAGTTTGGGGTTGCGGCAGGAAGGGCATCCGGCCACCCTCTGCAACTAACACTGTCAGATCAATAGAAACAAGGCAGACCTCGCATTGCGGCGGGAATAAGGCCTCAAGAAAAAGAAGATGACGCTGTTATGTTGCATGACTTAGCTCAGGGCACGGATATACAAGACGAATGTCACCTACTTCGTTTTACAGAAGCTGATTGTGTTCGAATAGAACAACTGATGGTCTGCCCTGGTGTTTACACCGAGTTTCTTTAATTTAAATTTCACCGTCATGGTAGTTATGCGACTACAACTGTATCTTGTGCAACATTTGAAAGGTGGCTACACTGAGTCACTGCGCCAGAGATTGCGCCAAAGAGTTTTATTCCGCCGCCTCCACTGGCAGTGCTTGTTCAGAAGTTTCCGTGGGCTGTAGTGGTTCCGAGGTTGCCGTAGTCAGTGCTTGTTGAGAGGATGTCGATAGCTGTACTAGTTGTGAGCATGTCGTGTGCAGTTGTTCTGATGGGCTAGACAGCCGATGCTGTTCAAATGGGGATGTTGTAATGATCAGAGTGTATTTTTCGTCAATATATATGAGGTAATAAAAAAAATTTTCTTTTTCAAATTTCCTAAATAACAATCCTTCTTGGTCACAGGTTCAGTCAACAAAGCATCTGGCTTGTGTTCATGTATTAGAGTGTAATTCTGGTTTCCATGTGCAATCATAGTATTTCGGTTTTTTTTAACTACTTCATTATAAATGGCGTTTAAAGCATCTTGTCGTATTGAGGAAGAACCGTGCCAGATGTGTACGTTGAATCACACTTCCACTCACAGAACAGTTACACTTGTGCTTTGTTGTTTCGTAGTTTTTGTTTCGTAGCTTTTATAGTTGCTGGGGACTTAATTAATTAATTGTGTTAACGGAAATTTCCTTTCATTCTTTATTGTTATTCTATGCAGTCAGATTGCGGAGTAATACTAGTCTGGGCCAACCGGTTACGAGACTGCGTAACCGGACAGACAGCTACTAAAATTAAAATTATTTGCATTCTATTTAATTAAGCCCCCATGCACATTTCATAGTCAAAAAGTGTACGATATTTACATACGATTTCCTTATAGTACATGATTATCGCTGCACATTTACACATATCTCTGTTTCTTCATTTCTCAGCTTACATCATCTGATCAATATTATCCGGTCGCTACTATGCCACTGTGGGATTGGCCACTAAATGTCAAGAGAGGTGACTTCCAACTTGGACTAGTCACTCGGTGTCACCGAAGATTTAAAAGCAACAGGGACAATTAAACTCATCTAAAGCTCCCAACTCAGCTGTTGCTGATGTGATTATGAAGCGAAAACGCGAAGCAACAACTACAGCTGAAACAAAACCAAGCAGACATCATCTCCTATGCGGACTTTCAAATAGAAAATGTGATGAGTGGCCCTCAACTACGCACCCTCTGACTCAGAGTTGAAATATTGAAAGTTTTGGCTGGTTTCGTTGTCTAGGGGCTGGGATACCTAGTTACTGCATCACAAGCTAAATACTGCTGAGTCTACAGTATACAATATGAAAATACACATGAATCGAATGGTAGCAGGTTGCCACCACTCTGCAATTGCGAATTTTGAATGTGACATAGAAATTTATAAGTTAAAGATTGCAATTAAATAAAACCTGCAGGTACCACTGTAAACGACTTTAAATGGTGAGTACGATAGCAGAAGTACCTTTAAGAATGCCTTTTATAACGGCAAAACACTTATTGATGTCTATGGTCCAGCAATTAAGTAAAATATAAGTTGATTAACAGGGAAACAATAGATTCCTACTTCACGTAATTTGTTGTGAACACCAACACAGCTCGCGAGATATTCACTTCCAAACGCGTACTACGTCTTCACTGCAGCAGCCACGGAAATCTCACAAGTGCACGAGTCGGCACTACAAAATCTCCCGCGACCACTCACAAACTGCCCCACTCTCCAACGTAGTTCCTGCGACTGACCGTCGCTGCTTCCCATCCAGCACTCACTTCCTGTGCCACCTCTCCTATCCCACTTCCATCCAGTCTCCCCATTAACGAGCACGGTCAGTCACTAGAGCGCTTCCGCCATTTCTCCAAGCCAACACACCCTCGCCGGCCGAAGTGGCCGTGCGGTTAAAGGCGCTGCAGTCTGGAACGCAAGACCGCTACGGTCGCAGGTTCGAATCCTGCCTCGGGCGTGGATGTTTGTGATGTCCTTAGGTTAGTTAGGTTTAAGTAGTTCTAAGTTCTAGGGGACTGATGACCTCAGCAGTTGAGTCCCATAGTGCTCAGAGCCATTTGAACACACACTCACAAACATATTGAAAAACATACAAAATACTGGATTTACATTTAAATAACTTGAAATTAAATAAATATTCCTATGACCGGACCATAAACACGCTCTAACACACATTATTAAACCCATAAACAAATCGCCGGCCGAAGTGGCCGTGCGGTTAAAGGCGCTGCAGTCTGGAACCGCAAGACCGCTACGGTCGCAGGTTCGAATCCTGCCTCGGGCATGGATGTTTGTGATGTCCTTAGGTTAGTTAGGTTTAACTAGTTCTAAGTTCTAGGGGACTAATGACCTCAGCAGTTGAGTCCCATAGTGCTCAGAGCCATTTGAACCATAAACAAATCAAATAAACATATATCGAAGGAATAGAAACAAAAGCAGGCCAGTAGCCTAATGTCTCTGTGCTATCTAAAACACAGTAAATATAAATTTCTTCATAAATAGTATATATCGGATATAAACAAAGACAAAGACGAGTTAACATATTGATAAGCATGCTGCTGCTGTTTCTTTGTGTCACTGTGGAGTACTTATGGCCTGACGCGAGTAATACACTACTGGCCATTAAAATTGCTACACCGCGAAGATGACGTGCTACAGACGCGAAATTTAACCGACAGGAAGAAGATGCTGTGATATGCAAATGATTAGCTTTTCAGAGCATTCACACAATGTTCGTGCCGGTGGCGACACCAACAACGTGCTCACATGAGGAAAGTTTCCAACCGATTTCTCATACACAAAAAGCAGTTGACCTGCGTTGCCTGGTGAAACGCTGTTGTGATGCCTCGTGTAAGGAGTAGAAATGCGTACCGTCACGTTTCCGACTTTGATAAAGGTCGGATTGCAGCCTGTTGCGATTGCGGTTTATCGTATCGCGACATTGCTGCTCGCGTTGGTCGAGATCCAATGGCTGTCTGCAGAATATGGAATCGCTAGGTTCAGGAGGGTAATACGGAACGCCGTGCTGGATCCTAATGGCCTCGTATCACTAGCAGTGCACGAATGGCAAAACGTCATTTTTTCGGATGAATCCAGGTTCTGTTTGCAGCATATTGATGGTCGCATCCGTGTTTGGCGACATCGACGAAACGTACATTGGAAGCGTGTATTCGTCATCGCCATACTGGCGTATCACCAGGCGTGATGGTATGGGGTGCCATTGGTTACACGTCTCGGTCACCTCTTGTTCGCATTCACAGCACTTTCAACAGTGGACGTTACATTTCACATGTGTTACGACCCGTGGCTCTACCCTTCATTCGATCCCTGCAAAACCCTACATATCAGTAGAATAATGCACGACCGCATGTTGCAGGTCCTGTACTGGCCTTTCTCGATACAGAAAATGTTCGACTGCAGCCCTGGCCAGCACATTCTCCAGATCTCTCACCAATTGATAACGTCTGGTCAATGGTGGCCTAGCAACTGGCTCGTCACAATACGCCCGTCACTACTCTTGATGAACTGTGGTATCGTGTTAAAGCTGCAGGGGCAGGTGTACCTGTACACGCCATCCAAGCTCTGTTTGACTCAGTGCCTAGGCGTATCAAGGCCGTTACTACGGCCAGAGGTGGTTTTTCTCGGTACTGATTTCTCAGCATCTGTGCACCCAAATTGCGTGAATATGTAATCACATTTCAGTTCTAGTATAATATATTTGTCCAATGAATACCGTTTATCATCTGCATTTCTTCTTGGTGTATCGATTTTAATGGCCAGTGGTGTAGTAATCGGCCAATTTGATCTCTAATAACTCATGTACTATTCAAGTTACATGCCTGTAATTCATACTAATTTAGGTTTACACTAATAGCTTTCTAAAGACATGTCTATCGACAAAACAAGAAGAACCGTTTAGATTTTGGAAATCCCTTGCTGGGTGTTACTTGTACAATTTACAGTCACATATTAAACTTTAACCCTTTCGTGAACAAATTATTTCCGGAACTTATAGACTTTTTATGAGCACTTTATTGGGATAAGAAGCCGTTCATAAAATCATAGTTTAAATCTTGAAAGTGAGAGTTTGGCCTAAGAGTATAAAAAAATTAGTGGGAACTATTGTTCCCACCGAACTCTGGAGTAACTTCACTTGCTAATTACAAAAAATGTATTTCCTTTATTTTTTAGTACGAAAACATTACATTTATATTTGTATTATTTCATATTGTCCTTTGAGTTCACTAAGGTGATGTACTATGGAGCTTAGAGAAGCATGGTGCTACACACAAAGGTAGACTACAGTTGCTACACATTATTTTTGTTCTCTTTTCTTTGTTCTTGGTGCTACATTGGCGGCATCTTCTGTTTGTTGTACCTTTTGTAGAGAAATGAGTTGCAACTTTCTCCAGACAAAATTTATCTGTTACTCCAGACACACCTCTTTTTGGTGTTTGAAAATGAACAGGCCTTCCTCTTCTCTTACGACTTGAGAAGCCAGAGATAAGCTGCCTTGCCAAGTGCAATCTAAATGTTAGCAGGTCTGATTCTGTCTGCTGTAGCTTCCAAATAACGTAGGAATTGACAACTGCCAAATCGACAAGAAAGAAAAACAATTTGTGCAACCACTTCCATGAACGACGGGCTAAAGCATACCGTTCACGCAGCTGATCAAATATATCCACTCCTCCCGTTATTTTATCATAATCTGCCACAGCCAATGGGCAGAATACTTCACTTCTGCTTCCACTAACTTACCTTGTAATATTTATGTAATTTACAGTCAAATCCAGCAAATATACACGAATAATATCTCCCTCATAAGTATAAAAGTAGATAAATACAACACAAGTCACTTCGCTGTAGCGGTCGAAACAGTGGCTCGTTTTCACGCGGGAACTGTGCTTCTGCATTGATTGACTCACAAGGTAGAAATACAACAGCTTTCGCCTAACCTTTGACAATCTACACATAGTTAGCACACTCTAACAGTGATGGTAGCACAAGTTAGAAGTGGGAACACGGATTACCACTGACCTTACAGCGAAAACAAGTAAGTGGGAACTATAGTTCCCACTGGTCACTAAAGGGTTACTAATAAATATATTGAAAATCTGATTACACCATCAGAATCTTCGTGCAGATAACGATAACGTACATGTTTCTTTTTAAGGTATCATCATTCATCCGACTATTATTAATTCCTACATGAGCTGTGAAGTGTCTGCTATTACAGTTTCATAAAGTACGCCATCCTTGGCACTCCCGGCATACAAGTCTCCTTCATCGACTCAAAGCACAGTCCTCGACACAGCGTCAACATGGAATTCCCAGCCAAGCGGTCGGCCTGGACCGCGCACTCGGGCGGCCCCTCTTGCTCCAGCCAATGTCCGGCACCACGCAGCCACCGACGAGCCACATCCCGCCGAGAAGCCCCCATGCGGCCACGCCAACTCAGAACTTGGAATATTTTCAGTGCACCACAACCTGCCCGTTACCTCACACCTAACAGACAGGGACTGTCGAGCACTAAGGATCGTGGGTGTTAAAAATCGCTTTAAATGAGAGAAGGGGATTACTTGTGAAGTCAAAAGTGCTACATACAGTGCAGCCACTGTACCTAGGGAGTTAAGGAGAGTGGGACACAGTGGTAGAGCAGTCCCTCAGAAGTCACGCTTCCTGCAGGCGATGCTAAAAGATGCTTCAGATGGTGCAACGAGCATCGCCACCAGATACGGGATGACTGGAAGCGAGTGATTTCGAATGATGAATATCGCTGTATCCACCGTCAGTCCGATGTAAGGGGTTGTGTTTCGTGAATGCCCGTCTTGCGTGATGTGTAAGGGATACTGCTGTCTTTGACATTGTAACATACCGATGTCGTACTCCTTACCTATCGCCGGCTTCTGGAACTTTCGAAGGCGAGCGCACCTTTTTTCTGAAGGAGTATTGTGTTGTTTTCTATGGCAACAATGCCCCAGCAGTAGTGCTCACACGCCAGCTTGGTGTTATAAAACTCCCCTTTACACAGTGATGATGTATGTTAGTACAAAAAACGGCTCTGAGCACTATGGGACTTAACATATTAGGTCATCAGTGTCCTAGAACTTAGAACTACTTAAACCTAACTAACCTAAGCACATCACACACATCCATGCCCCAGGCAGGATTCGAACCTGCGACCGTAGCAGGCCAGTTGTGGTGCGTTTAAATGTGCCGGTATATCACTATTACAGAAATACCTGTAGTAAGTAATGAAGGGGGAAACTTCACGGTGGATCGAAAGTTTTTACTTAACTTGCAGTTGGCGTCAGTGTCCAGTAGTAGTAGTAGTAGAGGGGTTTGTGGGCGCACGTCAGCAAGGTCTTCAACGCCCATCAGTGTCCAGCAGCTGGAATGTCTGCACAATCTTGTTATGAAAGAAACATGTTACAGGTATTTAAACAACAATGACTGAACTGTTGGTGATTACTTCTCACACATTCACTTTTATTGTGTTCATATTCAGTTCATACCTCACAAACCACAAACTAAAAATACTGATACAGATTGCACAGTAAAATTCACGAGAAGAAGCTGTTTATTCAGTCATGATAGTAAAGAGTCACGAACAATTTGTGAACAAGTTCCGAATACGAGTGACGCCTTTGGTGCCGAAATTACTACATATATTTTTTCTTTTTCCTCTTTCCCCTTTTCCCCTCACCATTCCTTCTTTTTCTTCCTTCAGTAAACAGCCCCTCCTCAAACAATGCCCATTCCAGTTCCGTTTTCTCTTTCTGATGACTTTCAGGATGTTTCTTTCTTCTCCAACTCTTCTTAATACTTCTTCATTTCTTACTCGGTCTTCCCATTTCACTTTTTCCATTCTTCTCCATATACACAGCTCTAGTGACTCCAATCTTCTTTCATCTTCCTTCCTCAATGTCCAGGTCTCCGTACCATACAGTGCAACGCTCCAGATGTAACATTTGGGAAGCCTTTTCCACAAATCTTTTTTTTAGTGGTCCGCAATGTAATTTCTGTTTCCACTCGAGTCCTTATTTTGCCATTGCAATTCTTTTCCTAATTGAGCAATACATACCATCCATTATTAGACTTCCCAAGTAACTGAAGTTATTCACTTGTTCTTTTTCCTCTCCCCCTATTTTCATATGGCATTTTCTCCACTTTCCTCTAATTACCATGCTTTTCGTTTACTTCTTGTTAATCTTCATTCCATATTCTTATAATTTTGTGTTTAGATCATCTAACATTTCTTGCATCTCTCTTGCACTCTGCCATCACAACCATATCGTCTGCACATCTTATACACTCCACTCTCCGACCCCCTATAGAAACTCCTCTCCTTCCATCAAAACTTTCATTAATAATTTCATCCAGACAGATATTGAACAGTATTGGAGATGAACAAAAACCTTGTCTTACGCTTCTTCCCAGTTCAATTTCTTCACTCATCACACTTCCTATTCTTACTCTTGCTCTCTGCTTCAAATATAAATTTCTAGTTAGCCGTCTCTTGCCATAGCCCGCCTATTTCAGCGTCTGTTATACAGTGTTTCCTAGCACCAATCGGTGTGCTGGCGAAGTCATACGCCAGCACACGTCTAATCTTAACAACAATGTTTACCGGACATGAAAAATTTGTGTCGCAGTACCATCGGCTCAGGCTAGCCACAAGTGCTGCTTGTACGTGCAGGGAGAGTGACCAGACAGTAGACCAACTGCTGTGGATGTGTCGCGAGTTTAATACAGAGGGAGAGATGCCATGAGGAAGAGTATTACAGGATATGGAGGCAGCTGGCCCGTCGATAAACCGATTTTAGTAAAGCTATACACAGACGAATTTCAGAAATTTTCCAATTTAATAACTTTTCCCAGCATATGAATATTCATGTTACTAAAAGTTTAAAAAAATGATGTTCTACCTGGAAACCTTATCTCGATCATACAGACGTTTACTGTTGTGGATATAATTATTAGTATATTTTTATCATGTTCTACCTCGAAACCTTTTATAAGTTTTCTATTCTGAATCATTTTCATCCATACTGTTGTAACCAGTTTTAATATGACTTCTTCTTTATTTATTTTGGTATCTAGACATGTAGTATTATAAATACTGTAATGGAACATGCTGAATAAATGAAATGAAATAAAATAAAAGCTCTGTGCTCGGATTTCACCTCAGTTACAGGCGCCATTTTGAAGGCTGTGTGTAGCGCCGCCACGTTTCGGAACTGTAGGGTGTAAAGAGCGAATATTTCGCCAAGTCCCACAACAGATACCGCGTTTTCTTATCTTTTTCAATCAAAATTTACCGAGAAAAAAATGTGTTGCATTACTTACTGAACGCCTCTCGTATCACATGGATTCTGCTGGCTGTTTGAGGCTGTTATGAAAGTAGATGTTTTCCCATCAGAAACCAGAAACGCTTCATGGGTGACAATTCAGTGGACTGGGCAGATTACTCCAGAACCTGCACAAGCCTCAAGGTGTTGGGACGTGAAATGCAGTGTGGGGTCCTGCGTTATGCTGCTGTATAAAGCCATTTACTACCATGGCGATGAAGGGTATGGTAACAAGGGTAACATACCTGTCACATACTGTCGAGCAGTAACTGCCTTTTTAATTACGTAATTAGTCACGATTTCATATCCAATAGCTCCCCACATCCTGAGCCCAGCAGTTGGTCTGATATTAGCTTTGAGAGGCAATGCTTCCTTCCACTCGCCTTCCACCATACTGGCGTCGATATGACTCACATAAACAGAAGCGAGACTCACCTCTGAAGACGACAAAATGGCAACTAATGTCATGGTTGACGGCGGCAGTCTGTCTGTAACCTCTGCCTAGATTGTAGCTGTTGTCATCCGTCCATTCATCAGAGTCATTCGAACAATCTTACGCTCTTATCACAGTGTAGTCCTTCTGAAAGGATGCGTGCCTAGTCTTCTCTCCACACTGTTGTTCTGGCTTCAGCAAATCACCACTCACACTGCAGTTATTCTAGTACAGCCAACAGTCGGTGCGATCTGTCTGCTCCCGTGTCGCTCTGGACAATCTTCCTCCAAGCCTGAAAACTGGTGATAAGCTGCATCTCCTCTCAGCATGTTGTATCACGATCTCCATCTGAAACATTACAGTACCGTTAAGCACACCAGATAGTCATAATGTAATCACTGGCACCCGTGGTCTAGGCGTAGCGTCTTTGATTCATAATCAAAACGTCTTCGGTCCCGGGTTTAATCCTCTCCACTGCCTAAATTTTGATAAATAATCAGCGTTGGCGGCCGAAGACTTCCGGTATAAGCAGTCAGCCTCATTCTGCCAACGGCCTTGTCAAAGAGGGCGGAGGAGCGGATAGAGGTTCAGGGCACTCACTTGTCCTAGGGGTGGGAAATTGCCCCTAAAGGCGGAAGAATCAGCAATGATCAACGACATGAGGATGCAGAAGGCAATGGAAACCACTGCATTAAAGACACGTAACGTGTATCCACAGGACATGTGGCCTGTAATTGAAGAAGTGTCATGATGATCTCTCCATTGGCAAAAGATTCCGGAATAGTCCCCCATTCGGATCTCCGGGAGGGGACAGCCAAGGGGGAGGTTCCCATGAGAAAAAGATTGAATAATCTACGAAAGGATAACGTTCTACGAGTCGGGGCGTGGAGTGTCAGAAGCTTGAACGTGGTAGGGAAACTAGAAAATCTGAAAAGGGAAATGTAAGGGCTTAATCTAGATATAGTAGGGGTCAGTGAAGTGAAGTGGAAGGAAGACAAGGATTTCTGGTCAGATGAGTATCGGGTAATATCAACAGCAGCAGAAAATGGTATAACAGGTGTAGGATTCGTTATGAATAGGAAGGTAGGGCAGAGGGTGTGTTACTGTGAACAGTTCAGTGACCGGGTTGTTCTAATCAGAATCGACAGCAGACCAACACCGACAACGATAGTTCAGGTATACATGCCGACGTCGCAAGCTGAAGATGAACAGATACAGAAAGTGTATGAGGATATTGAAAGGGTAATGCAGTATGTAAAGGGGGACGAAAATCTAATAGTAATGGGCGACTGGAATGCAGTTGTAGGGGAAGGAGTAGAAGAAAAGGTTACAGGAGAATATGGGCTTGGGACAAGGAATGAAAGAGGAGAAAGACTAATTGAGTTCTGTAACAAGTTTCATCTAGTAATAGCGAATACCCTGTTCAAGAATCACAAGAGGAGGAGGTATACTTGGAAAAGACCGGGAGATACGGGAAGATTTCAATTAGATTACATCATGGTCAGACAGAGATTTCGAAATCAGATACTGGATTGTAAGGCGTACCCAGGAGCAGATATAGACTCAGATCACAATATAGTAGTGATGAAGAGTAGGCTGAAGTTCAAGACATTAGTCAGGAAGAATCAATACGCAAAGAAGTGGGATACGGAAGTACTAAGGAATGACAAGATACGTTTCAAGTTCTCTAACGCTATAAATACAGCAATAAGGAATAGCGCAGTAGGCAGTACAGTTGAAGAGGAATGGACATCTCTAAAAAGGGCCATCACAGAAGTTGGGAAGGAAAACATAGGTACAAAGAAGGTAGCTGCGAAGAAACCATGGGTAACAGAAGAAATACTTCGGTTGATTGATGAAAGGAGGAAGTGCAAACAGGTTCCGGGAAAATCAGGAATACAGAAATACAAGTCGCTGAGGAATGAAATAAATAGGAAATGCAGGGAAGCTAAGACGAAATGGGTGCAGGAAAAATGTGAAGACATCGAAAAAGATATGATTGTCGGAAGGACAGACTCAGCATACAGGAAAGTCAAAACAACCTTTGGTGACATTAAAAGCAACGGTGGTAACATTAAGAGTGCAACGGGAATTCCACCGCTAAATGCAGAGGAGAGAGCAGGTAGGTGGAAAGAATACATTGAAAGCCTCTAAGAGGGTGAAGATTTGTCTGATGTGACAGAAGAAGAAACAGGAGTCGATTTAGAAGAGATAGGGGATCCAGGATTAGATTCGGAATTTAAAAGAGCTTTGGAGGACTTACGGCCAAATAAGGCAGAAGGGATAGATAACATTCCATCAGAATTTCTAAAATCATTGGGGGAAGTGGCAACAAAACGACTATTCACCTTGATGTGTAGAATATATGAGTCTGGCGACATACCATCTGACTTTCGGAAAAGCATCATCCACACAATTCCGAAAAGGGCAAGAGTTGACAAGTGCGAGAATTATCGCACAATCAGCTTAACAGCTCATGCACCGAAGCCGCTTACAAGAATAATATACAGAAGAATGGAAAAGAAAATTGAGAATGCGCTAGGTGACGATCAGTTTGGCTTTAAGAAAAGTAAAGGGACGAGAGAGGCAATTCTGACGTTACGGCTAATAATAGAATCAAGGCTAAAGAAAAATCAAGACACTTTCATAGGATTTATCGACCTGGAAAAAGCGTTCGACAATATAAAATGGTACAAGCTGTTCGAGATTCTGAAAAAAGTAGGGGTAAGCTATAGGGAGTGACGGGTCATATACAATATGTACAACAACCAAGAGGGAATAATAAGAGTGGACGATCAAGAACGAAGTGCGCGTATTAAAAAGGGTGTACGACGAGGCTGCAGCCTTTCGCCCCTACTCTTCAATCTGAACATCGAGGAAGCAATGATGGAAATAAAAGAAAGGTTCAGGAGTGGAATTAAAATACAAGGTGAAAGGATATCAATGATACGATTCGCTGATGACATTGCTATCCTGAGTGAAAGTGAAGAAGAATTAAATGATCTGCTGAACGGAATAAACAGTCTAATGAGTACACAGTATGGTTTGAGAGTAAATCGGAGAAAGACGAATGTAATGAGAAGTAGTAGAAATGAGAACAGCGAGAAACTTAACATCAGGATTGATGGTCACGAAGTAAATGAAGTTAAGGAATTCTGCTAGCTAGGCAGTAAAATAACCAATGACGGACGGAGCAAGGAGGACATCAAAATCAGACTCGCTATGGCAAAAAAGGCATTTCTGGCCAAGAGAAGTCTACTAATATCAAACACCGGCCTTAATTTGGGGAAGAAATTTCTGAGGATGTACGTCTGGAGTACAGCAGTGTATGGTAGTGAAACATGGACTGTGGGAAAACCGGAACAGAAGAGAATCGAAGCATTTGAGATGTGGGGCTATAGGCGAATGTTGAAAATTAGGTGGACTGATAAGGTAAGGAATGAGGAGGTTCTACGCAGAATCGGAGAGGAAAGGAATATGTGGAAAACACTGATAAGGAGAAGGGACAGGATGATAGGACATCTGCTAAGACATGAAGGAATGACTTCCATGGTACTAGAGGGAGCTGTAGAGGGCAAAAACTGTAGAGGAAGACAGAGATTGGAATACGTCAAGCAAATAATTGAGGACGTAGGTTGCAAGTGCTACTCTGAGATGAAGAGGTTAGCACAGGAAAGGAATTCGTGGCGGGCCGCATCAAACCAGTCAGTAGACTGATGACAAAAAAAAAAAAAAAAAAAAAAAAAAAAAAAAAAACTCACTCCATTTTCCATCTGTAGGAATGGCTTCTTTTTGTACTGAAAATTAACTTGCATGAGGAAGGAATACACTGAGCGCTATATTGTATTCAAATACAAAGATATGTAAACGGGCAGAATATGGCTCTGCCCCTATACAAGACAACAAGTATCTGTCGTAGTTGTTAGATCGGTTACTGCTGCTACAATGGCTGGTTATCAAGATTTAAGTGAGTTTGAATGTGGTGTTATAGTCGGCGCACGAGCGATGGAACACAGCATCTCCGAGGTAGCGATGAAGAGGCAATTTTCACGTACGACCACTTCACGAGTGTACAATGAATATCAGGAGTCTGGTAGAACATCAAATATCCTACATCGCTGCGGCCGGAAAAAGATCCTGCAAGAACGGGACGAATGACGACTGAAGAGGCTCGTTCAACGTGACAAAAGGGCGACCATTTCGCATATTGCTGCAGATTTCAATTCTGGGCCAGCAATAAGTCTCAGCGTGCGAACCATTCAACGAAACATCATCGATATGGGCTTTCGGAGCCGAAGGTCCACTCGTGTACCCTTGATGACTGCACGACACAAAGATTTACGCCTCGCCTGGGCCCGTCAACACCAGTATTGGGCTGTGAATGACTGGAAACATGTTGCCTAGTCGGACGAGTCTCGTTTCAAATTGCATAGAGTGGATGTGCATGTGCGGGTATGGAGAGACAACGTCATGAATGCATGGGACCTGCATGTCAGCAGGGGACTGTTCAAGCTGATGGAGGTTCCGTAATGGTGTGGGGCATGAGCAGTTGGAGTGATAGGTGATCCCTGATACGTCTAGATACGACTCTGACAGGTGAAAGATACGTAAGTATCCTCTCTGATCACCTGCATCCATTCATGTCCATTGTGCTTTCCGACGATCTTGGGCAATTCCAGCAGGACAATTCGACCAATTCGACGCTCCACACGTCTGCAATGGCTACAGAGTGGCTCCAGGAATTCTCTTCTGAGTTTAAACGCTTCCGCTAGTCACCAAACTCCACAGACGTGAACGTTACTGAGCATATCTGGGATGCCTTGGAACGTGCTGTTCAGAAGAGATCTCCACACCCTCGTACTCTTACGGATTTATGGACGGCCCTGCAGCATTCATGATATCATTTCCATCGAGCACTACTTCAAACATTCGTCGAGTCCATGCCACGTCCTGTAGCGGCACTTCTGCGAGCTCGCGGGGGCCCTACACGATATTAGGCAGGTGTATCAGTTTCTTTGGCTCTTCAGTATATTTACCAGTGAATCCAACAGGTATGAAGATGGTGTAATATCGGTTTGGCAGCATTTGATTAAGGTGTTCCAAGATGTAAGATTTTCTATTTACGTCAGTGTATACGGGTTATTCATAAGTACTATTGCACAAAAACTACAAGATATGCAGAGAAATAACACATATCGGTGGATAGAGCATTTCTCCTACTCTCTGTTCGCAACACACACGTGGCGTAGTTGCACAGCACACTCCTAGACGGCCAGACTGTCAGAACATGTGAATAAATCATCCTCTCCGAGTTGTCGCATCGAATTAGTTGCCTCCTGCACATAGTCAACCCAGAGAACAGATTTCAAAAGCGAGCTGCTGCCATTAGGCTACCCTCAGCGGCTTCAATGAATTGCACTTGCTCTTGCACCAGTGATGACGTCCACCGCGTCACGAACGGTGCCCATACTGAGCACCTGCAAAGTGAGCTGAAAACTTCGAGAGATTTTCTGTCCATTGATAGGGTGTCCCATTTATCTCGACCACCCTAAATAACTGTTTGTCCAGATGCAAATTATAAAATCTTTTAAGCAAGTGTTCTTTAGCCGTCAGGGGGACATCTATCAGCGTGATTGCCTTCGTTGTGGCTTTGTTTTTTTACAAAGATATGAACAGCGGTATGACTTTTTTAAATGGCACCCTATATTTTTTATTCGGTAATTCATTTACTCTCCTAAAGACCTATTAAAAATGTATGGCAGTGTACCATTCACTGAAATACAACGTTATTAATTACATAGTACAACACTGACTTTGAGCCCAGGAACACAAACTCGTTCACTTGCTAGAGTTGTAGCAAAACAAATGAAAACCAAGTAAAAACATAACACAAAATTGACTTTGACTCTCCTGTACCATTGCCCTGAAGTAGAACATTCAAAGGTGCTCATAGTGGTGACCCTGGACAGGACACCGATACATTGGTACACTCGTTGAATGAAAGAATTATTTACTGCTTACACTGATGACTGCAGAAGAGAATTACAAGCAAGCACAATACGACCATGCATGTCATCTGGGCCGGCCGGAGTGGCCGTGTGGTTCTAGGCGCTACAGTCTGGAGCCGAACGACCGCTACGGTCGCAGGTTCGAATCCTGCCTCGGGCATGGATGTGTGTGATGTCCTTAGGTTAGTTAGGTTTAATTAGTTCTAAGTTCTAGGCGACTGATGACCTCAGAAGTTAAGTCGCATAGTGCTCAGAGCCATTTGTCATCTGGAGTTGTTGGAATATCGCGATAGACAACGTCTTTAATGCATCGCCTAAGAAAAAAGGCCAGGGGATTTAAATCAGGACACCTAGCAGGCCAAGTAACTGTTCCTCCCTGACCAAATGCATCTGGCACGATACTTGCGGTTCAGAAAACGACATGCTGGACATCCATCGTGTTGATACCACATAAGCATTCTGGTTGTTAGCGGCACTTCATCCAGAAGAGGAGAAAGAATTCGTCTGAGGAAGTTGGCATACACTGTCCCGTTTAGACTCCATTGATGAAATAAGGGCCAGTAATTTTAGTACCAAGCATCCCACACCAGACGTTGACTCTCCATTGACACTAATGTTCCACCTGTCTAAGTCACCGTGGGTTGTCGCTGGACTAATAATACATGTTCCTTGTATTTACCTGTCCTTTGTTTGAGAAGGAACATTCATCGGTGCCCGCATCTCGTGGTCGTGCGGTAGCGTTCTCGCTTCCCACGCCCGGGTTCCCGGGTTCGATTCCCGGCGGGGTCAGGGATTTTCTCTACCTCGTGATGGCTGGGTGTTGTGTGCTGTCCTTAGGTTAGTTAGGTTTAATTAGTTCTAAGTTCTAGGCGACTGATGACCTCAGCAGTTGAGTCGCATAGTGCTCAGAGCCATTTGAACCATTCATCGGTAAACAGAACATTGGAGAAGAAGTTCGGGCTGGCGAGGATTTGCTGCTGTGCCCACTGACATAACTGTACACGATTCTGAAAATCATTCCCATGCAATTTTTTGATGTAGGTGTACATGGTAAGGACGGAACCGGTTACGTGTAAGAATACGATGTACACTTGTTTTAGGAATGCCAACCTCGTGTTCAAGCTGTCGCGTGCTCACATGTGGATTCATAGCAAGAAGGGAGAACAGTAACTTCGGCAGTTCCGTCTGTGCGAGTGCTACGACGATTGCGTTGTCGTGGGTTGAAACTTCCCGTTTCTTGAAGCTCGCAAGACGAGGAAACATCCGTCGGGAAGGTAGGTTCTTGTCAGGATATTGCTCTCTTCGTTGGTGTACATTCTACTCATACAACTCTGTAACTGACGATGGTTGACAGAATGACGGGTGTGCATTCTACTTATGTTTCCGTATGTCCTCTGTCGACGTCAGCACGTGGATGTGTTTCATTAGCCCGAGTACCTGCACTAAGCGCTGGGAGCGTCAACGTCAATGTTGTGTTATGTAATTAATAACGTCGTGTTTCAGTGAATGGTACACTGCCATACATTTTTGAATAGGTGCCATTTTAAAAAGTCATACCGCTATTCGCATCTTTGTAAAAAACAAAGCTACAATGAAGGCGACCATGCTGATTGATGTCCACCTGACGGCTAAAGAACATTTGCTTGAAAAATTTTGTTCAAAATGGATTTAAGCACTGTGGGACTTAACATCTGTGGTCTTCAGTCCTCTAGACTTAGAACTACTTAAACCTAACTGTGGTGTCACCGCCAGACACCACACTTGCTAGGTGGTAGTTTTAAATCGGCCGCGGTCCATTAGTACATGTCGGACACGCGTGTCGCCACTGTGTGATCGCAGACCGAGCGCCACCACAAGGCAGGTCTCGAGATACGGAATAGCACTCGCCCCAGTTGTACGGACGACTTTGCTAGCGACTACCCTGACGAAGCCTCGCTCCTTTGCCGAGCAGATAGTTAGAATAGCCTTCAGCTAAGTCCATGGCTACGACCTAGCAAGGCGCCATTAGCCTTACATAGCAATTGATACTTATCGTATAAAGCATGTCTCATCAAGAACGATGTATACAACAAGGATGGATTAAAGTTAAGTATTCCAAAAGCTACGTACTTTTCTTTATAGCATTCATTACGTATCCTGTTTCAGACCTCACGCCATCCTTCGTGTGTTTATAGCGTGCATTGCGGTCCCCTCAAATCACACTGTGTCGGCACTTCTATCGACACATCACTAACTAACATAAGGACACCACACACATCCATGACCGAGGCAGGACTCGAACTTGCGACAGTAGCAGCATCGCGGTTCCGGACTGAAGTGCCTAGAACCGCTCGGCCACAGAGGCTGGCAAGCACTTTGTAATTTGCATATGGACAAACAATTATTTATTGTGGTCAGGATAAATGGGACACCCTGTATGCCTGTTTTTTGCGTGTCATGTAATATCCATATGGTCTTCTTATGAAGCCCCGAGGGTCCTTATGAACACGCCCATATAGTGGCGGCCTGAACTAGTCTTGCTGGAGTATCGTCGTCAGTGCTCTGATGTGGTTGCGCATATCTGGGAAATGGTCACTGTAGAGAGTACAGTTATTACCCCCCCCCCCCCCCCCTGCCACCTCACCACTCGCAGACTACGTAATTATGAGGACAAAGGAGATCGCCCTCAGCGCAAGCACCCCCTTTGAAATATAGTTTTTAATTTCGGCTCTTTGTGGGCGCTCTGTTTCTAGCTCTCTACCTCAGGCCCTACCAAGATTATAGACGTGGCCTGGAAACGGAGAAAATTTTATGCATGGATGCCACCAAGGAAAACCTCCAAGCCCAGAAATTCCTTGTTTGAATAATCTCAGGTCCAGTTAATTCCTCTTATACTGTATAGCACTGAGTTAGCTCCGTGCGATTCCATCCTTATTCTCAAAAGAAAAGAAACTGTCTGAATTCATTGGTTTGAGTTTCCAGATCAAGGTGTCTCTGTCTCTGGCGTATATTGTAACAAATTAGTAAAATAATAAAAAGACTGTAGATGACCTTACAGGGAAAAATTATATACAAAAGAAAATCATGTATTATTAATTGATAAGTTATTTTATGTAATGCTGTTAGACTATGGTTGGTCTTTTATACTGAGAAGCTTTGGCATCAGTTCATTGACGCACAGGAGTCCTTAAATATTATAAACTTCGACTTTTAACCTTTTGGCCTCTTGCGAGTAATTGTAAGGTCTATTACATTACCACTCCTTTCAACAGTTATTTTCGTGTTGGCCGTGATACAGCCAAATTGGACATTAATATTGCTAAGTATTCTTGCTTCAACAGTAGCTTGGACGGATATACGCGATGTTTAATTATCTCGTAAACACTAGTGTATTTTGAACTGTGTATTTTACATGTAGATAATACAAATTTCTGCTCCATTTTCTCATACACACCAAGAGGGTTGTACAGCTCACATCCGTTTGGTCAGAGCAAGACGAAGACCACCTCAGAAAGGTAATAAAATACAATCTTAAATATTCACATATTTCTTTTCCAGTGACCGTAAACTATAAGGAATGAGAAGCACACAGCAGTCAGTCTGAATCCCATTATTTTTTACTATTCTTACCCATCTCGATTTCGACTATAAATAGCCATCATCAGTAGTGCATTCTCGTTACAATTCAACAGACTCGCGGAAGTTCATTGCAATTTATTGTAATTTAATAACACCTTTAAACCAAAACGGCACATAGCCGAACCTTTACAGCTAAAAGTTTCAAAATCCAGTTCTTTCACGGCAGAAGGCTTCCAAACAAGAAATCTTTAAAAACCAACAAGATAAATTTCAAGTGACTGAAGACATGTAGTTAAGATTGCAAATAATATATATATATATATATATATATATATATATATATATATATACACTCCTGGAAATGGAAAAAAGAACACATTGACACCGGTGTGTCAGACACACCATACTTGCTCCGGACACTGCGAGAGGGCTGTACAAGCAATGATCACACACACGGCACAGCGGACACACCAGGAACCGCGGTGTTGGCCGTCGAATGGCGCTAGCTGCGCAGCATTTGTGCACCGCCGCCGTCAGTGTCAGCCAGTTTGCCGTGGCATACGGAGCTCCATCGCAGTCTTTAACACTGGTAGCATGCCGCGACAGCGTGGACGTGAACCGTATGTGCAGTTGACGGACTTTGAGAGAGGGCGTATAGTGGGCATGCGGGAGGCCGGGGGACGTACCGCCGAATTGCTCAACACGTGGGGCGTGAGGTCTCCACAGTACATCGATGTTGTCGCCAGTGGTCGGCGGAAGGTGCACGTGCCCGTCGACCTGGGACCGGACCGCAGCGACGCACGGATGCACGCCAAGACCGTAGGATCCTACGCAGTGCCGTAGGGGACCGCACCGCCACTTCCCAGCAAATTAGGAACACTGTTGCTCCTGGGGTATCGGCGAGGACCATTCGCAACCGTCTCCATGAAGCTGGGCTACGGTCCCGCACACCGTTAGGCCGTCTTCCGCTCGCGCCCCAACATCGTGCAGCCCGCCTCCAGTGGTGTCGCGACAGGCGTGAATGGAGGGACGAATGGAGACGTGTCGTCTTCAGCGATGAGAGTCGCTCCTGCCTTGGTGCCAATGATGGTCGTATGCGTGTTTGGCGCCGTGCAGGTGAGCGCCACACTCAGGACTGCATACGACCGAGGCACACAGGGCCAACACCCGGCATCATGGTGTGGGGAGCTATCTCCTACACTGGCCGTACACCACTGGTAATCGTCGAGGGGACACTGAATAGTGCACGGTACATCCAAACCGTCATCGAACCCATCGTTCTACCATTCCTAGACCGGCAAGGGAACTTGGTGTTCCAACAGGACAATGCACGTCCGCATGTATCCCGTGCCACCCAACGTGCTCTAGAAGGTGTAAGTCAACTACCCTGGCCAGCAAGATCTCCCGATCTGTCCCCCATTGAGCATGTTTGGGACTGGATGAAGCGTCGTCTCACGCGGTCTGCACGTCCAGCACGAACCCTGGTCCAACTGAGGCGCCAGGTGGAAATGGCATGGCAAGCAGTTCCACAGGACTACATCCAGCATCTCTACGATCGTCTCCATGGGAGAATAGCAGCCTGCATTGCTGCGAAAGGTGGATATACACTGTACTAGTGCCGACATTGTGCATGCTCTGTTGCCTGTGTCTATGTGCCTGTGGTTCTGTCAGTGTGATCATGTGATGTATCTGACCCCAGGAATGTGTCAATAAAGTTTCGCCTTCCTGGGACAATGAATTCACGGTGTTCTTATTTCAATTTCCAGGAGTGTATATATATATATCACAGACAGGCGGAAAGCCTCAAGGAAAAAGTGGATAGTACAAATATATACAAGGCGCAATACAAACGGCTGAAGGCCACAATTAATTTTCAAAATCCTAAAATGTATTAACATAATCTTTTAAGGCAGAAGGCCGCAATGTTTTCGCTTAAGGGGAAATTTTGAGAGTAAGGCTTTAAGCCACTGAAGGCCCACAGTTGATTTTTCAAAAATTCAAAAATACCATAACCTTTAAGTTTTCAATGGCCAAAGGCACACTAAATGAAAAAGCAACGCAACGACAATAACTAAATTTGGGAATAAAGGTTTTAAATGGCTGAAGGCCCACAATTGATTTACATAAATTGATTTACATGAAACACAATATTTGTTTTCTTTTAAAGCATTGGCTACAACAGATTACCAACAGACCATTAAACAGGACAATATAGACAACATCACTCAGACGCCTACAGGAAGGGGGGGGGGGGAGCCTGCCCTCGAAACATTAACGTTCACTTAGGTGAGACAGGTGGCGGCCAAACTACAATTGATCCGTCGGTAATCCAACCAAGAGACAGTCACAGACCGACCGACCAAACGATTTCACCACTACAAACACTCGGTGCTGCTTACAGGAAAAGCTCCCCAAAAGCGAACCACCGAAACGAACGACACAACTTGAACGGACGTGGCTTGGGTACTTAAGACACCACTCAACTTTGACGTCCTGGTTCTGTGAACCACGAAGTTCGTAGCGATCGGACAGCTCCAGAAACGCTCCGACACTGTGCAGGTACTGCCAGCGGACCCAGCCGACTGCACTGCATGGATGTATCTTCCCTGGTCCGCACCAACAGACCGTCTGCCCTCAGAATGCCAACAACATCTAAAAGAGTCGTCAGTGGAAATAACGCCAACTACACACATTACCTGACAAACACTTGCACCTAGACCTGAAAGATACCCAACAGTAACTAAGCACGCATGAAGACAAATCAGGAGTCGATGCAGTCACACACACACACACACACACACACACACACACACACACACACACACACACTGCCGACTCATGAACGATCAGCGAACCAAAACGCGTCGTCCAATAGGACGACCGACCGACGATCCACCAAGGCCGTGGCCCGGCTCAAGTGATGCGCGGCGGGAATGGTCGGGCGAGCCATGTCGGCGCAGACCTCACTGCTGCTCCAACCCGACTGCACCAGTGCCGCATTGCAACTGCCGTCTGGCAGGTCCGGACTGCGCTCTACGCACGTTCCAACTGACATACAGCCCGAACTCGCGACCCGAACTCACATACGACAGATACCGACCGGGAAGTAATAGCAGTCCAGCAAAGATACTACGAGACGAGATATATTGATACGCGCTGCTAGCGCCGCTCATGGTCAGTCGAAGCAGCAACTCAGTGGCACCAGTAATTTAAATTAACGTAGTGAGGTGGAATTACGTTAAAAACAGGGTGTAAAATACATGATGGCGGGAGCACGAGCCACGCACGGCTCAGTTACCCTGATGAATACACACATGAAAAAAAAGTTTTGCATCACCCCAGTTCCCAGAACTCCTGAAGATGGATATTGACTGTTGATATTGTTTCACAGACACAGTTCCTTTGACCGTTCAGATACGTCACTACACCCGCCCAATGATGTGAACAACCATGCATGAGCAGGGTCTATTAGACGGAGAGCGCCCGACAGCCGATCAGTTCCAGTCATTGCACCAGGAAGGAGGTACACGGTTCGTGTGGTCTGTAGTTCAACCATGCCTAGACGGCCAATAACGCGGTTCGATCGCGTCTGTATTGTTATCTTGCGCCAGAAAGGGCTCTCAACAAGGAAGAGTGTCCAAAATCTCAGATGTCGTTCGGAAATGGAGGAGATACAGGGAGACAGGAACGGTCGATGACGTGTCTCGCTCTTGCCGCCTATTGGCTACTACTGCAGTAGATGACCGGTACCTACGTATTATCGCTCGGAGTTTCCCTGATGTTTTGGGGTGGCGTTATGTAGGGTGGTCATGGAAGGCGCCGTAACGGCTGTACGATAGGTGAATGCCATTCTCCGACCGATAGTGCAACCATATCGGCAGCATACTGGCGAAGCATTCGTTCTCATGGACGACAATTTGCGCCCCCATCGTGCACATCTTGTGAATGACTTCCTTCGGGATAACGATACGGTTCAACTAGAGTGGCCAGCATATTCTCCAGATACGAACCGTATCGAACATGCCTGGGACGGATTAAAAAGGGCTGTTTATGACCGACGTAACCCACCAACCACTGAGGGATCTACGCCAAATCGCCGTTGAGGAGTGGGACAATCTGGATCAGAAGTGCCTTGATCAACTTGTGGACAGTATGACACGACGAATACATGCATGCATCAATGCAAGAGGACCTGCAAATCACCGGTACCGGTGTGTACAGCAACCTGGACCACCACCTCTGAAGGTCTCACTGTATGCTAGTACAACATGCAATGTGTGGTTTTCATGATCAATAAAAAGGGCGGGAATGAAGTTTATGTTGATCTCTATTCCAATTTTCTCTACAGGTTCCGGAACTCTCGGAGCCGAAGTGATGCAAAACTCTTTTTGATGTGTGTAAATGCTCCTTCTTACAGATTTTTAGAATGTCCTTTTTGCACAGTTTTTTACCACCAACTAAGTATAGTACTGCTTCCATAAAATATGCAGAAACCATGGAACGTTGGCTATAACTCCACAGAGAAGTAATTGGAAAAGTTCGAGAGGTACGAGTTTCATAAGATAACAATTGAGGTAGCTGCTCCAAAACTTTCTTAGTGTGCGTTTTACATCCATTTGCTACATTTAAATCTTGTTAGATCTAAAAAAAAAAAAAAAAAACTTCTTTGCAAATATAGCTGTTCTATATAGGGTACGTCATAAATGAAGAAAAATATCTCATGTATATTGTCACTTAGTAATACTCGAGACTACGATACTGACCTCCAACCAAGTCTAAGGAAAAATTCAATATACAAATTCATATGCATCATCATATTATGTAATATTCCACAAACACAATATCATAGCTACCTCCATTTTCATTGCAATTTTTTTCCTATTTTGGACAGTGTCTTACTTGAGTGAAAATATCACAATAACTGTGACCATTAATGAAGTTATGGGCATGTCATCATGTATCTGAGATAGAAAGCTATAGCTAACAGAAAAATAATTTTTTTACCGAATAGTTTTCTGTAAAGTCATTTGAGAAGCATTGCAGAGCATGCACCTCGATTCTGTCAGCACAGCATGTCCCTAACTGGTCGAAAGCAGGCAAACAGAATCGGCCTCCCCTTCCAAACAAACGAATGAACTCACACAGTACTTACGACGAAAATTCGCCACTGTTCACTAGCCACCGTATCCTGGACGGTCTCTACAGAAGGTTTTCAACCATTTCCCTGGTGAGATCGCTCACCTATTAAAAACATCTGGTCATGGGTTGCCGAGAGACTGGGATCCCAACACTCGCCAGCCACTACGATTGATGAACTCTGACACAGTGTTGAAATAGCATTTGAAAATGTACCCATGCCTATCACCCAAGCTCAGTTTGTCTCAAAGCCCACCAGATTTAGAGCTGTTGCTGATGCCAGAGCTTTGCTCTCTTGGTTCTAAATTTCGCACTGTATAGACCTTCAAATCACAAATTTAATCAGAGGAATAAAAACCTCGTATTTGCATTCCTTCGTGATGTCGCAATTGTAATGGCCAGCAGTGTGGATATTTTTGTAAATGGTCCATCATGTACTGCAAAGCGACAGAGCTTTTCATTTTTATAATTAAAGGAGATAATTGCTTTTAAAATCAGTCATTAGTTTATTGCAATATATGAAGTGTGATGGAGATGAATTATTGTGTCATTAAGCATCGGTAAAGGGCTATGATTCTTCTCTTTGCAAACTTGGTACACTTTGTGCATGAAAGGACTTCTTCTGATGCGTTCCTAGCTGGGAAGCCCGGCTACCAGGTGGACACAGGTAGTGCGCCCGCGGGCGAGCGGCGGTCGCGAGCCTATGTCGGCACGCTTCACAGAGGGCAGGCCCCCAGAGAATTAGCGACAGCCGAAGACGCTGCATACGTCAACACGCTGCCAAGGGAAGCCGTGGACATTCGCACGTGTGCCAGAGGCAGCGGTAACTACAAACTTAGAGCGAAAAATAGTTTTGTCACGATTCTAGATAACACGGACAGAGCGGCGAGTTGAATAGCAACAGCACGACTAGGGTGTCCAAGAATCTCAAGTGGCCCGGGGAATTTTGGCCGTTTCCCGCGAGCAGAACACCTGGGAACGCAGCGGCAATGCTCAATGGGAGAAGTTTTGGTTTATTTGTATACTCTGTCTCACACAGAGTATCTCTCTCTTTTCCCCGCGGAATGCGACGGCAAGGAGGGAGGAAATTTTGAAAGGGACTTCTTCATTGGCAAGAATCTAATGTTCGCTTTGAGAAATAGCACGAGCTACGTAATTTGCGAAAGGGCGGAGACAAGACGCCGGAGGGGAGCGGCTCTCTCTCTCTCTCTCCAGGTGCGAGGAGTGCACTAGTATTTGGGTATTCCGAATATTGCTTCTGAGGAGGCAGGAGTTCACTCTTGACTGCTTCCGTTGAGTCGCAAGGATTCTCTTATCGCTTTTCATGAGACAATGCACTTTGCGTTCGTCGCAAACGGCGTACAGAGCAAAATTTGTTAGATACAAGTAGGGGAGCTTCACTCACTGTGCGCGTTATCAATAGCTTAAACTGAGGATCGTTTTGATTTACTGCATGTCCGATGACGGTAGTACTGTTAGAACAGTTTTGAGCTTTCTTTAATGCAGTTTCAAGTAGGTTTGCACTTGCAGATGGACTCATACCGTCTTCCAATAATGATAACTTTCAGTAGCAGGTTTCGGTCACTATTTTCAGCGTATGGCATGTTAAACGCTATCAACTACGTCGCTAGCAGAGTCTTGATGCAGCCGCACGCAATCAGCCGACTCCACTGGCACGCCGACCACGCTATGAACATGGTAATACAGAAACCCCCGCTTTCCTAGCTGCGCATTATACTTTCGCTTCCTTCAATTTTTTTGCAAGCTGTTAGATGCTCATAAAGACGTGAGGCACAGTATTCACCGTTTGCCCACTAAAAAGTCATATGTTCAACTGTTTTTTTTATTCCTTCCCCATTTATTACACCAGGTCAACCCGTCTCGTGCAATTTATTTATATATTAAATTAGAATGAAGTCATACAATGCTCATGTTAAAAGGCAAATACCAGGGCAGCCACCTGACATAATTCACTTGTTGTGAGCTCTTAGTGTCAATTCAATTCTATTTGTTGTTTTTTTTTTTTTTTTTTTTTGGCGAACCAAAATTCTTTATTTTTGTTTATCATTATTTGAATAACTTGTGAGTGAATGTTTAATGAATTGATAACTCAGACTTGACGCCATTTTGTCTTTCTATTGACTCTCCTTCAAGTGATGCGGCATCCACTGTGCGCAAATTTTGCAGTAATGCAAGTGTCTTTGGTGATGACATGGTAGGAGCTATTGCTAATGCCGACCTGAACTCGAATTTCATCCTCTGTGACCCTTCGGTCTCCCCAGATAAGGCCACCAATCCACCCATCACATCGGGGGTAATGGATCGATGGGACTGTCGTGGACGCGGATCGTCTTGCAGTGATGGGCGCCCTTCACAGAACCTCCTCTACCAGTCGTGGACACACGTCAGACTCATTCAGTGATCACTGTACACAGCAGACATGCGACGATGAATTACGAATACTCCAGCACTCCAGAAAACGAACCACGTCTCTCTGCTCTTCTTTGCTTGCCGCTGTGTAAACAGATCGACAAACACTGTAGACCAGTCCTTCAACTGTCGTAACTCAACAACTGCGTAGACTTGTGTGTGCCACTATGCCGTTCCCCCACCACAGAGCAGAAAGTATCGGAGCGTAACGACAGTAGTGCCACCTGTGGCACAGACTGTGTATTATGGTGAGTTTTTATTTCATTGCCCCTTATACATCAAATGAAAGAGCAAGTAACACAGTTTTTCTTTGAAATCTCCAATGTGAGAAGCATTTGTCACACGAAGTAGAAGGGTCTGAAGAATGTGTTGTGAGCAATGGAGTCTTTCAAGCGTAGCCACAAGAAATCAGTTCTGATGGTTAGTTGTGAATTTTCACTTCCAGAGAGATCTGTGTGGAGATTTTTATATGTACATCCTTACTGTTCAGTCATGCCCCGCCCCCCCCCCCCCCAAATTCTATAAGTGCCTCCAGATCAGTGAGCGCCTCGCCTTCCGTATACGCCACCCATCCCCCACGCGGATCCTCTATGACCTGATTCCTTTCCCCCATCTGCTCCTATTCCTCGAACATATCTGCATGCTCTACACCTTCCACCGCCTTGATCCCCCTCATCCCCTGGTTGCTCCTCTCCTCTCCAAATCCCGCCCCCTGCCACGCCTTCACTGTTGTGTCTCCCCTACCCTTCATCTCTACACCCTTAATCTTCTTTCCCAAGGTGGTTTCCGTCAACTTCCTCTCCTGGATCATGCTCTCTTTCCCTCCATTTATCCCTTCTATCAACTCTGATCCTCACCTCCCCCTCCCTTCCTCTGTCCTTCTCCTGGGCACCCTCCCACCCCTTCCATCCTGTTTTTTCTCCACCTACCCTTTTTCTGCCTCCCTTCTCTCCCCCAAGTCCTTTTGCGTTTCCCTCCTCCACCTTTCCCCATTCCCTCTTGTGTCTGCCCTGCCCCCCCCCCCCCTTATGAGTCCTCTCCCTCTGTCAGTTCCCCACCTCCTTTTGTGTTTCCTCTCCTCCCCCTTTTTTCTCTTCCCCTCATCTGTCCAGGTCCATCCTGCCCTTGGCTGTGGTGTGTCATCTTCGTGCCGACTTTAGTGCAGTGTTTCCCATGATTGTTAAATGTTGTGCGTCTTTTCCAAAGTGTTGCAAACAGACATCATACTGTCGTTGGGTGTGATTTTTATGTCTCTTGTGAACAGAAACCAGACTCGCCATGTTTTTTAATTGTCTGTCTACTATTTTACCTGTCTGCTTCCTCTTTAGAGCGTAACCCACCCTTTGTTTTATGTTTTAACTTTCCACAATTTTCCACCGTTTTGCAATTTACATCACCATTTTATCACCTGAATTTATTGTTTATTATCTTCTTATGCTTTAAAAAATTCTGTAGGCTGAAGAGCAGTGTACTAAGCTGCTCCCAGACCACCCCCTTCGGGGGGAATCGAAGTTCATTAAAAGAAAAAAAAAGAAAACAGTTCAGTTATCGTTCCCCCTCCCCCTCCCCCCCCCCCGAGTCCCTTCTCTTTCCCTTCCACTGTCTTCCCAACTCCTTTTCTCGTGTCCGCCCTGCTCCCCCCCTATATCTGTGCCCTCTCCATCCATCAGCTGCCCCCCACCGTTTTTTTTGCTTTCCCACTGTTTTTTCCCCTCATCCATCCGGTTCTCCCCCTCCCCCATCTGCTTTAAGCAGTGCTGTGTTATCTTTGTCTCTAATCTCTGGTGCAGAGTTCGAATGTTCAGCGTTGTGTGCCCCCTTTTGAAGTGTTGCGAACAGTAACCATACTGTCGCCATGTTTTTTTAATTGTGCCTGTGTACTTACTGTCTGTCTTTATTAGCATCGTCAACCCCATCTTCTCTGTTTTAACTTCCGCAACTTTCCGCCATTTTACTGTTTTTAACAAACTCACGGTTTTATCGCCTTTACATATTGTTTGTCAACTTCCCATTATGTTTTTTACTCATCTATCGGCTGTCGAGCGACGTTTTAAGCTGCTGTCAGCCCACTCCACACCCCTCAAGGGGGAATCGAAATTCAGTAAAGGAAAAAACAGTTCAGTCGTTACAAGCTAATAAGTCTAAAACCACTTTGCAAACGAAATGTTGCTGCATGACGATGAAGATTTTCTGTATAATGTCGTCTCCAGTGAAGAATCGAAATTATACTTAAGAGGAAATGTGAACGCACACAATGTGCTCATCTGAGGGTCGGCAGTTCTTCATGAGGTGGTACAGTCGTTACGAGACTCTCGTAATTTGAATGCTTTTTGTGCCATATTCCTGGGGGAACGTTTATGGACTGTCCTGCCTTGGTGAACCAACTGTTAAGCCTATTCGTGTTTCTTATCTTGATACCCAAGAACTATGGATATTTCCTCAGTTACAAGGAGCTGAGCCATAGAACTTTATTTGGCAGCAAGATGGTGCGCCGCATCCCTGGCATAACTCAGTACGCGACTTGTTGAACGACGGTGTAACCGACCGCTGGATTGGCTGCAAGGGGCCGGATGACAGAGTTTGATCCATCTGGTTTCCCGATCTGACGCCATGCGATTTCTACCTCTGGGGTTCATAAAGGATCATATGTATGTGCATCCGCTGCCAGCTAATATACCAGACTTAAGAAACAGGTTTGAAGAAGTTGTTGGAATAAGATTTGGGAAAAACTCACCCATCGACTCGGTGTGTACTGTGTCACGATTAGTGCTCACACTGAACACTTAAAAGTAAAACTGTTTGAGTTGCTCTTTCATTTGCTGTAACAGTAAGTTGAATGTAATAAATGTTTCATTTCGAAACGCCAGTTATGTTAACAGTGAGCGGTAAGTGGGTATGAACGAATGATGCAGAAAATTGAAAATCGTGTTTTGCTAACACGAGAAGTCCTCATACGGTTTCCAGTAACAGACGCTCTGTAATTATTTCATCTGTTTTCAGCAGCGCCATCGAAATGTCAGTACTCTGTGTTTAACGCGGAGTTTCCTGTTGCCCTTGTGTTAACCTCTTTGATTGGTGCCTGCGGTTGGCAATGTTGTGATTATCGCTGTGGGCACTGGAGCTCGAAATTTTCCATCGCAAATCCAGCAGATCACACACGCCGCGTAATTTCCGCACGTGTTGCTAGAAGCGAGAGCGAAACATTGGAGCACACAATTTTCTGTCATTTGCTTCTGGTCCACGTGTCTGCTGTGTCTGTGGCATTTGCTGTTAATGGACTCGTAATTGCTTTCATTATGCAGTGTGCATCCCAATGTGCCTCTCAGTCCTAAGAATAGGAAAAGTAGGAAGTAGCACTGTAGCTAGAAACGCTCAGTGCAACTTGCCAACACGGATGCAAAATTATCGGATCGAATGCGAGGCATTTTGCATATACTTCGCTCCCAGTATCCCCGGTGCGAAACGTAAACTTACACTGAGCGTTCATGCGGGGCAGGCGATACATTTAAAATTACGAGTTTAAAGACTTTTCCAGGTATTTATAGTATGGAGCCTGTGCAGAAATTCATTATAATTCTACCTGCCGGTATATTGATAAGCCTATTTTACCTGCAGCATCCTTGCAGGAGCGGATATACATCTTGTAAAATGCATCCCACAATTTCTTAAGTACGTATTCGAAAACTTTTAAGGACTTTTGGCTTGTTAATTTAGTGTTTTGAGAATATCTGCGATATTCTCCAATGTCCAGTGCTGTGCTTGGAGTCTGTGGACAATGACACTGCCTTTCTTGGTTTACGTCCCATGTTAGTGAAGGCTGCTAAGGAATACACAGTGTTCCATTATGAATTGTACAAGAGTATTTTTGCAATCTCTCTTGTAAGAAAATTGTAATTTTCCTGTGATCTACATGAAAATAAAAGTATGCGTCTCACTCTGAGCTAGGATGGCCAGATTTCGAAACTCAGGATGTGGAACACCAGATAGAATTTGAAACGTTTCAACATTTTGTGGAAACTATCGTTAATAGTATACCAGCACAGCAGACTTGTGTTAAAATATTTGATTCACGCTACAACTACAGACATCTTCGTACCTTTATGATAAAACACGCATTAAAAAAACGTCAATATTCCTTGCAATGATAAACGAGTAAAAATTTTATTGTTCTATTGTTGTCACATACAAACACAATACATCACTTCAATATATCAAGGTCTTAAAGTAGGGTAGACAATGAAAATTGCTTA
Organism: Schistocerca americana; assembly: GCF_021461395.2. Classification (NCBI taxonomy): domain Eukaryota; kingdom Metazoa; phylum Arthropoda; class Insecta; order Orthoptera; family Acrididae; genus Schistocerca; species Schistocerca americana. The sequence goes on from NC_060121.1 coordinate 130,105,882, forward strand.
CGCAGGATACTTACCTCACGTTCACTTGACCTCCAAGTTTCGCTGTAGGTAGTTCTTGAAAAATGTTATTTAATATATTTTGCAGAAGGATGTGTGTCATACAGCGGTCTAATGTTTTCAAACAGAAATTTATAAAAATCAGCACATGAACTGTGCTGAAGAGTATCCTGAAATGTCTCGTACAATGTTTACACTAAACCTATTATTTCCATCAGTCCATACAGCATCAGCCAACCGGGGTGGCCGAGCGGTTCTAGCCGCTACAGTCTGGAACCGCGCGACCGCTAAGGTCGCAGGTTCGAATCCTGCCTTGGGCATGAATGTGTGTGATGCCCTTCGGTTAGTTAGGTTTAAGTAGTTCTAAGTTCTAGGGGACTGATGACCTCAGAAGTTAAGTCCCATAGTGCTGAGAGCCATTTCAACCATACAGCATCTGTGATACACTTTCTGCAGCACCGTTAGTGTCTCATAGAGCTAGCACAAACGCGGTAATTATCTACAAATTTTTGCTACAGGTATCTTGAGATGCAACTGAGTTGAAAATGACAGAACCCATTGGACGATTTCGCTTTCCTTATCAATATTTCGAAAGCCTCGAAAACTGCGTTGACCAAACTTATCTGCTGCCTCAATAGTTTTAATTGTTGTCGGAAGTATTTTCAATCGGCTCTGAATGAAACAAGGCCAAATTAGTGATTGAGGGTCCCTAACCATTCATTTTTAAATAGTAGGACACATTTCTTGAGGCAAAAATAAAATTTTCTTCCGTCGTAAATATCAATAATTCTGCCAACAGCTGGTTCCAAGAAAAGCCATCTGCCTTTAACACTACGGAACACGATATACACTGGTGTCCAAATTAAAGCAACAAGCGGAAACTTTGCAATGTTGCATTTATTTTGCCACAAAACAGTGTAAACACGTGATAGTAAAGTACACACAATGTAAAGAATACAGAACTTAATCAGCTGGAACGTGCATAACGGTAAAAAAAAATCTTTATTTTTTCAGCTTAACGGATTTGCACACACATTCTGACAACAGGTTAATGTGCTCAGTACGGGTGTGACCACCTCTGGCACCAACACAGGCCTGAAATCGACGGGCCATGCTGTGAATGATATCATCAATCTCATGTTGAGGCAATAACGCCCATTCTTCCTGCACAGCTGCTCGCAAGTCTTGGAGAGTGGTTAGTGGTTGCTGACATGATGCAAACCGTCACCCTAACACATTCCAGACATACTCTCTGGGATACAAATCGAGAAAGTGAGCAGGCCACGCCATGCGTGCAATATCTTCAGTTTTCAAAAAAAAAAAAAAAAAAAAAAAAAAAAAAAAAAAAAAAAAAAAAAAAAAAAAAAAAGACATCAACCATCCGCGCTATATGAGGTCGAGCATTATTGCCCATGAGTGCATGGTCTGGGCCCACAACCGAGCGAGGTGTGGTGCAGTGGCTAGCACTCTGGACTCGCCTTCGGGAGGACGACGGTTCGATCCCGCGTCCGGCCATCCTGATTTAGGTTTCCCGTCATTTCCCTAAATCGCTCCAGGCAAATGCCGGGATGGTTCCTTTGAAAGGGTGTAGCCGACTTCCTTTCCCGTCCTTCCCTAATCCGATGAGACCGATGACCTCGCTGTTTGGTCTCTTCCCCCAAACAACCCAACCCAACCCAATCCTCTGGGCCCACAGCACCTCACAACAACCGCACATTAGGTTCCAAGATCTTGTCATGATACCCGACAACAGTTAAACCTTTCCGATTCACTTGTACAGTTTCATGAAGACCCGTCAACATAATCCCCGCCCACAATATTAGGCATGCTTCTTGACATCAATCTCTTTCCACAATGTTTGGATTCCGAAATTGTCTTCCACGTTCCCTCCAGATGCGAATGCGTCGAGAATCCTTCTCCATACCAAATTGGGACTCTGCGAAAAGAACAGTAGCCCACTGTTCGACTGTCCAGGTGGTATGTTGACGACTCCGCTCTAGACGGTCTCTTCTCTGAAGACCCATCAGAGGTACACATACAGAAGATCTCCGACAATAAAGGCTACTTTCTCTGCTGAAGGCTTCTGTACACCATTTTTCTCAGTACAGCAGTCCAGTGGATGCCGCGAGGACAGATGCCAGTTGTCGTGCGTACTAACGCCGTACCGTCGTGCCGTTACGATCAAATAATGGTCCTCTCCATTTGGTATCAGACGTGGTTGATCCTGCCCTGGCCTTAGGGATACTGTTTCGCCTCTATAAATTGTCGCCACATCTGAGACACAACAAAACGATTCACGTTCAGCCTTCGGACCACATCGGTTTGCGACTGTCCTGCTTCCATTTTTTCTGATGGCCCTCCACCGCAGAGTCTGGTGGGCGTCTTCTTGGTGCCATACTGTACCATACGTGACAGTGTACACAGCTATTACGAACGTGGGACTACCACGGCAAACACTACACCCTTTTGATAGGTGCCCTGACGACATCGCTGACGTGGTTGTCCGTTAACCGGAATGCCATCTTTCACACAGCACAGGATTCTAAGGACACCTGTTGACATTTGATATGATTATACTATGAATTAAACACAAGACGGGGAAATAACAGTTTGTTGCTTTAATTCTCGACACCAGTGTATATTATACTTCAGCAGAGGATTATGTCTTGCAGAAAAATAATCTTAATTCAAGAATTTTATCCCTCAGATGGAATTTTTTAACAATTTCCATGGTAAGGTTTTGTTACATCAGCCGTTTCACCTTTTATCTTCTGGAAGTCAGTCGCCTTTACTTGAATGTCCTTATTTGGCACAAAATATGTAACGGTCACTGGTATAAATTTTACCTTTTGTGGTTAGAAGTGTCCGCTATAACTCAAATGTACATCGCGTCTTTCAGCTTCTCATAATTGATGCAGTGCTTATGGAGCCAACGTATTTACTGTTGTAGATCTACACTTTATTCTGGAACAGGTAAATTTCGAATCAAGCAGTTTATTGACAATCGCAACAGTGCAGTCCATTGACTTGAAGAAATGGTTACGTTTCATCGCGTGGAAGGCCAGCAAACCTCTCTTAGCAGCAAGACGCTTTTCTTCATTCTTTATAACCACACTCTCCTTATGTTTTGTACCAAAAACATAATACCTCATGTGTATATGTATACTGACTGGATGACCCATCTAAGACTTGCACCACAGATATCGTGGAATTGAAAAGTGCTATTGATGTCCGGTTTCCCCGGAATGGATTGGTTTTCAGGGGCTCGTTTTGTTAGTCAATCAACAAATTGTAACAACAGTTAGGAAGTGTATTTTTTATGCAAACAAGCACTTTTTGTAATGAAACAATGCCTATTGACATTAAGAAACTAAATGTTAGGTAAACTAGAACGTCAGTGATGTCTGTTGCAATGCGAGTCGTTTACGAGATATTGTATTTTTAAAAGTTTAAACGTCTACTCTTGTTTCTCCATTCAACGTGCGTAGTTGCTAGGTACGATGTTGTCATGTTTTCTTGCAGTGTGCTTGTGTATTCCTTGAGTGGACTGCGACTTACCATTCAGTTAGTGTGTGACAGTCCAAGCAGTAGGTCGTGAGTGGACGATGGGATTAATCACCGCAGAAAAAGTCTACACACTCATGGAGTATGGAGAGTGTAGGAAGAATGCACTTTGTTCTTATACTGTATATGCGACAAGGTATCCCAAAAGACGTCAGTCATCTCGGCATTTATTTAACAACCTCCTCAACCAGTTACATGAAAGTGCTTGTATAACATCTAGACAACGTAACAAAAGGAAACAAGTGACGACAGAAGAGGAGAAATAATGTTCCTGTACTAAGCATTCTCCACCGGCATATGTAGCATCCCTATCACATCTCTCCCCATCAAGAACTGCATGAAAACAATTATGAGAATCGTGTTAGCTTCTGTACTTGGGATCCGGATGTATCATGTATCTTGTTTAGTGATGAAGCCTTTTTCCCCAATCGTGGCCAGGTAGACCGCGAAAACATGCAATGTTGGTCTTAACACTTCGCCGTCCGCACGTCTCGTACAAATTTATTCTCTTGGCGCCGCAGCGCTAATTCGGATTACTTGGCTTGTCGCCGGCCGCTTGTCGCCTTTCCGTTGATGACAAGCTTTAATTTTTCTGGAAATCCCCTATTTTGCCGTATCGTTCCACAAACTCGAATTTCCTTTTCGAGTAACTTCTCTGCAAGATCTACACTGTTCTAATAGTTATCCATGTAGAGGTGATGCCACTTTCCGTAAGAAGGTGTCAATAGTTGCATCACTGTTTTTGCTAAAGAGTGTCCAGCGCCGGAATATATCTTGAATGAGGTAATGTATGGTTCAAATGGCTCTGAGCACTATGGGACTCAACTGCTGAGGTCATTAGTCCCCTAGAACTTAGAACTAGTTAAACCTAACTAACCTAAGGACATCACACACATCCATGCCCGAGGCAGGATTTGAACCTGCGACCGTAGCGGTCTCGCGGTTCCAGACTGCAGCGCCAGAACCGCGCGGCCACTTCGGCCGGCTGAGGTAATGTATCCCGTACTCGAATCACACAACATCCGAATGAGTATGCCATAATTCGCAATTTTCGACTGATGCTAAACTTTAAAATTTAACTTTCCACGCCACGATATTATTCCTTCATCAATTGAAATGTTTTGACTTAGATTAAACATTTCTTTAAACTTTTTGGAAAAATAATTAATTGAGAATTGCACTTTGAAAAGCCGGTCGGAATTATCCGGTTTATTGTTACTGTCGGAAAAATGTAAAAATGATAATATTTGTCTGAATCGGTTGCGGAACATCGTTTTGCGAAATATCGATGTGTCTATTAACGGATTCGTAGACCAGTAATCATCGATCCTTGCCTTTTTTTACAATTCCGACAAGGATAACAAGCCCAAACCATTTTCTAAGTTCGGGTCCTGTAATGTCGACAGATTTGGCATATTTCGTCCAGTTTCCTTCAATTGCAAGTCCGACTGTAATACTTGTTGGTTTCGTTGCTAATACATTCAAATAGGTCATTTCCACTACATAATTCTACGATATCGATGACGCTCTGTGTATCTTTGGGAAATATATTTGGACCCGGAGATCTTCCTAATTTATTATTGGTCCCCAGTAAATCATAGTCTGTCTTCTTCGTCTGACTCATCCGAATCAGATGGCAACCGTAGCGTTCGCCGGATTCTCCCGAAGATTCTGTTTCACTTTCATTTTGTTGATATCCAATGTCTTCTTCCCAATCGGCCAAGTCGTCCGCAACGTCAGACAAGGCCTCCGAGCATTCATCGTAAATTTCCGTATCGTCTCTTTCGTCTGCCATGATGAAAGTGCCAAGTACTTACAAAAACCAAAAACTTGTTGAAGTGTGTAACTCATTGCCACCTAAACAAAGCACCAACAGAATGAAAAAGATACTAAAGTGCCGTCACCGGCTACTGCGCGATACTATGCACACGACACCACCGTGGTGTCGCCGGCCGCTCAATGCTGTTTCGTGCACGACACCACAGTGGTGTCGCCGGACGGCAAAGTGTTTACAATCCCCGTTGGCTTTGTCAGGTGTAACTTCAGCGTCCATGGAGTGTAAAGTGGCGGTGTGGGATAGTGAGCCATCAGCTCATTGGCCCGTTTTCCACTGATGGAACACTGAACGCGAACAAGTATCGCTGTCTCCAAACAGACCATCTTAAACCGATACTAGAACACGTTGCTCTGTAGATTAGGTAGAACCTGTGGTACCAACATGGTGGCTGCCCAGCCCATAGTGCACGAAGTACTACAGTATGTCTTCAAGAATGGTTTCCAAATTGTTGGACTGGACACAGAGAACCTGTGCATTGGCCAGCCCTTTCTGTGGAGTTGACGCCTGTAGACTTTTTTCTGTGCGGAAAGGCGAAAGACGCAGTCTACAAGGATATACCGACAACATCCGATGATATGCAACGACTTATTACTGCAGCTTGCTCGGACATCTCCGCTGAAATGCCAGCACGTGTCCAGCAACGGTTCCATACCAGAATCGAAGCTGCCAGTGGACATTTTCAACGCAACCTGCGATGGTCAGTTGCCTCGTTACTGGTCAGAATCCATATAACTAATGTATGCACTTATGTTGTACTTTAGCGTGTGATACCAAAGGTGTTGTACAAGTGTCGGTGTGGAAACTTTTCAAAATACGATATCTCTTAAGCGACTTGCGCTATATCCCTTCAACAAACACCACTGACAATGTAATTTAACCTACTTTTAGTCTGTTAATGTCAACAGGCATTCTTCCATTAAAAAGTGTATGTTTGCACAGAAAACACACTTTCTACATATCATTACAATCTGTTGATTGGCTAACACTACGGCTCCATGACTACCAATGCATTTCATGAAAACCGCACAGAAATAGCACTTTCCAGTTTCGCAGTTTTTGCGTTGCAAGTTTTAGATGATTGACCCGCGGTAGTGTTTCCTTCCCAAGAGTCCTCAAAATGGCTCTGAGCACTATGGGACTTAACTTCTGAGGTCATCAGTAGCCCAGAACTTAGAACTACTTAAACCTAACTGACCTAAGGGGATCACACACACCCATGCCCGAGGCAGGATTCGAACCTGCGACCGTAGCGGTCTCGCGGTTCCAGACTGTGGTTCCTAGAACCGCTCGGCCACTCCGGCCGGCCAAGAGTCCTCAGGCGCATTTTGTTTGCTGTTTCGGCAGACATTTGCTGTTTGGTTGTTCAGTGCGTAGCTACATTCAGACCAATCACTACTGCTCGTTGATGTGGGTTGGCAGGAGAGCCAACACCGTGTTATTAGAGGAAGCTAAAAAGGCACGCGTTTTAGCTCACGCAGGCTGGCATGAGGTCTGGAACAGGACAAGGACTTTATAGTAGCAAAGAACGTACGTAGCTTCTGGAATGTAACTGCTAATGGCGCCTTGCTTGGTCGTAGCAAATGACGTAGCTGAAGGCTAAGCTAACTATCGTCTCGGCAAATGAGAGCGTAATTTGTCAGTGAACAATCGCTAGCAAAGTCGGCTGTAGAGCTGGGGCGAGTGCTAGGAAGTCTCTCTAGACCTGCCGTGTGGCGGCCCTCGGTCTGCAATCACTGGTAGTGGCGACACGCGGGTCCGACGAATACTAATGGACCGCAGCTGATTTAAAGGCTACCACCTAGCAAGTGTGGTGTCTGGCGGTGACACCACACTCGTCACGTCTCCCATGCGACACACAGCGTCGACGGAAAGCGTCGATCTGTTTCCAGTTACAAACAAAATTATTTTTAAAGCGAAATTTTACGTGCCCATTCGATCGAGCGGTCTCAGATTGTATAGATGTGTATTAACAGGTATAGTCGCACACGAAGAATAACCAGTAGTCCAGCAGCGGCAACACCCCCCCCCCCCCCACTAGCCCCCCCCCCTGTCTCACACGACTGCTGCCGCCATGCAGCAGCGCTGCCCTGTAGCTGCTGGAGTACTGGTAGTTCTTCCTGGTCGATTATACTTGTTAATACATATCTAAACAATGAATATCGCAGTAGACTACTTTGGGACTGCTCTATCAAATGGGCTTGTAAACTTCAGCTTTATAAAGTCATTTTGTTGGTAAATGGGAAACAAACTGAAGTCTTCCGTAGACATGGAGCTTTGCATGACAGACATGATGAGCAGTATTTGTTTGGACTGAGTCCAGCTATGCAATGCAACATCCAGGTTGCTTATATCTGCCGTAACAGCGCAGAAAACGCCCCTGATGACTCATAGAGGGGTACCCTGTATGTATTTCGTAGGAGAAAAAGGTTTTGACTTCCACGGAAGCTACACTACTAGCAACTAAAATTGCTACACCACGAAGATGACGTGTCACAGACGCGAAATTTAACCGACAGCAAGAAGATACTGTGATATGCAAATGATTAGCTTTTCAGAGCATTCACACAACGTTGGCGCCGGTGGCGACACCTACAACGTGCTGACATGAGGAAAGCTTCCAACCGATTTCTCATACACAAACAGCAGTTGACCGGCGTTGCCTGGTGAATCGTTGTTGTGATGCCTCGTGTATGGAGGAGAAATGCGTACCATCAGCTTTACAACTTTGATAAAGGTCGGATTGTAGTTATCGCGATTGCGGTTTATCGTATCGCGACATTGCTGCTCGCGTAGGTCGTGATCCGATGACTGTTAGCAGAATATGGAATCGGTGGGTTCAGGAGGGTAATACGGAACGCCGTGCTGGATCCCAACGGCCTCGTATCACTAGCAGTCGAGATGACAGGCATCTTATCCGCATGGCTGTAACGGATCGTGCAGCCACGTCTCGATCCCTGGGTCAACAGATGAGCAAGTTTGCAAGACAAAAGCCATCTGCACGAACAGTTCGACGACGTTTGCAGCAGCATGGACTATCAGCTCGGTGACCATGGCTGCGGTTACCCTTGACGCTGCATAACGGGCAGGAGCGCCTGCGATGGTGTACTCAACGACGAACCTGGGTGCACTAATGGCAAAACACTTTTTCGGATGAATCCAGGTTCTGTTTACAGCATCATGATTGTCGCATCCGTGTTCGGCGACATCGCGGTGAACGAACATCGGAAGCGTGTATTCGTCATCGCCATACTGGCGTATCACCCGGGGTGATGGTTTGGGGTGCCATTGGTTACACGTCTCGTTCACCTCTTGTTCGCATTGACGGCACTTTGAACAGTGGACGTTACATTTCAAATGTGTTAGGACCCGTGGCTCTACCCTTCATTCGAGCCCTGCAAAACCTCACATTTCAGCAGGATAATGCACGACCGCATGTTGCATGTTCTGTACGGGCCTTTATGGATACAGACAACGTTCGACTGCTGCCCTGGCCAGCACATTCTCCAGATCTCTCAGCAACTGAAAACGTCTTGTCAATGGTGGCCGAGCAACTGGCTCGTCACAATACGCCAGTCACTACTCTTGACGAACTGTGGTATCGTGTTGAAGCTGCATAGGAAGCTGTCCCTGTACACGCCATCCAGGCTCTGTTTGACACAATGCCCAGGCGTATCAAGGCCGTTATTACGGCCAGAGGTGGTTGTTCTGGGTACTGATTTCTCAGGATCTATGCACCCAAATTGCGTGAAAATGTAATCACATGTTAGTTCTAGTATAAAATATTTGTCCAATGAACACCCGTTTATCATCTGCATTTGTTCTTGGTGTAGCAATTTCAATGGCCAGTAGTGTATTTGTAACTGTCACTGTTAGAAATTCTAATGATGAACGAAACGAAATAACTATCCAATCAAACTCACGTGTTCTCCGCGAACACAATTTCTCTGTGCAGACAGGGAAACTACTCCGCATTATTCGGCCCCTCTGTTGCCTCACTTCAGCATTCGCCTCCCACATTGGGCTGTTGCGACAATCATCAGACTGCCCTGATGGGTAATTACTTGCCCAGGGTGGCATAAATTCCGTGCATATTATCGTAATCATGACACCTTCGTGGTTATCACCCTTGTCAGTAAAATCTGATACATAATAATATTGCCTCTTCAGCTCGTTTATCGGTATAATGTTCTTTGTCGTGCACAAGCTTGACGATTTGGCGCTGCGTACGGCATGGAGCAATTGAAGTCCTGACGTCGGGTTTGAAAAGAATTCCATCTCTCAAGAAAATGTTGTCGTACAGGTGCTCTGTTAGCATATTTTCGGTCGTTGAACAGACTGTCAAGCTTCTCTTGCGACTGTGTTGTGAAAAAAGCTGTCTTTATAAGCAATGGATCTCTGGCCGCCTTCGTAGCTGTGTGCAGCCGGAACGGTAGTTCAGCGTGCTCGGTCAGAAGGCTGAGTACTGTCAGTAGTAAAAAAAAAAAAAAAAAACTGAGTGGACGCATGAATGATGAACTTAAATGGGTGTCATGTGACGCCCGTCCCGGTTCACTGCAACGAACAACAATGAACGAAAATGAAAGCAGAAAAAAGAAGAAAAAAAGAGGCCAGCGAGGCCGACTGTCAGGGCGGTGGCCCGGGTTCGATTCCCGGCCGACTCGGAGATTTTATCCGCTCCGGGATTGATTGTCGTGATGTCTTCATCATTTCGTCGTCATCGAAACAAAAGTCACCGAGGTCGCGCTAAAGAAGAAAGACTTGCGCTAGGCCGCCGAACAACTCCAGATTGGGTCTTCCGGCTAATACTGCCAAATGATCATTTAATTATTGGAGCTCTCGTGGGTAATAGGATAATCCATATTGAACTTAAGTGACCTGAAACTGCGTTTATGGTGCTACAAACGAAGTATACAGTACATTTACTTTCCTCTTCAACACTAATACGAAAAAAATCCATTCTTGTGGTCTGGTGTGCAAAGCACTAATAGGAAATAGGTAATCATCTTTCACTGTAACTCTATTCAACTCTGTGGTCGATACAGAGCGATAAATTCCGTTTTTCTTTTCCACAAAGACAACGATACGTGAATGCCATCCTCCGACCGACAGTGCGACCATATCGGCTGCATACTGGCGAGGCATTCGTCTTCGTGGAAGACAATTCGAGCCCCATCGTGCACATATTGTGAATGACTTCCTTCAGGATAACGACATCGCTCGACTAGAGTGGCCAGCATATTCTCCAGACATGAACCCTATCGACATACGTGGGATAGATTGAAAAGGACTGTTTATGGACGATGTGACCCACCAACCACTCTGAGGGATCTACGTCCAATAGCCGTTGAGGAGGGGGACAATCTGGACCAACTGTGCCTTGATGAACTTGTGGGTAATATGCCACGACGAGTAAAGGCATGCATCAGTGCAAGAGGACGTGCTACTGGGACTTAGCATTTGGACCACCACCTCTGAAGGTCTCGTTGTATGATGGTACAACATGCAGTGTGTAGTTTTCATGAGTAATAAAAAGGGCGGAAATGATGTTCATGTTGATCTCTATTCCAATTTTCTGTACACGTTCCGGTAATTTCGGAACTGTGCTGATGCAAAAATTTTTTGATGTGTGTATATAAAAAGTAAAGAAGTTACAAACTTAGGCGTGCACACACTTTATTCAACAAGTAAATGTCACTACAGGTATTCGAGTTTAGGTTATTGCACATTCAATATTACTGCCACCATTGGTGATGATGTGGCGCAGACGAACAGCGAAATTCTGCGTGACCCGCTGAAGTGTAGGAACATCTATGCTGTCGATGACCTCCTGAATTGCTGTTTTCAAGTCAGCAATCGCTTAGGGGTTACTTTTGTACACCTTGTTTTTAATGTAGCCCCACAAAAAGGAGTCGCATGCGTTCAGATGCGGAGAACATGGCGGCCAATCGAGGCCCATGCCAGTGGCCTCTGGGTATCCCAGAGCCAGAATGCGGTCCGCAGAGTGCTCTTCCAGGACATTAAACACTCTCCTGCTTCGATGGGGTCGAGCTCCGTCTTGCATGAACCAAATCTTGTCGAAATCAGGATCACTTTGGATGATGGGGATGAAATCATCTTCCAAAACCATCACACAACCTTCGGTAGTCACCGTGCCACCACGGAATATCGCACCGATTATTCCATGATTGGACATTGCACACCACACAGTCACCTGTTGACGGTGAAGAGACTTCTCGATCGCGAAATGAGGGTTCTCAGTCCATCAAATGCGCCAGTTTTGCTTATTGACGAACCCATCCAAATGTAAGTGTGCTTCGTCGCTAAACCAAACGATAATGTGCATACTAATTCCCATCATGCCCCGCGGGCAACCGTGCAGTTTGAACGCCCTGACGTAGACCGTTCGGACGTTATGAGGATATTATTTCATATAATCCAGTAATGGCCACACTGTATGTGGAAACTGTTGTAGATGTAAAAGAGACCATTAGTATTCAAACCCCAATGCTAGTATATGAGTCAAAAAAGTAAGTGGTAGATAACAAGGAAGATGAGATTTTCGGTTAATGGTTCGTGTACTCGATGTAAATGCAGGTATTAAATACTACGTGTAGATATCGAGTTTCGGCAAACAGTGGAAGTGCACTGCCGTCGATAACAGTCCGTTTCTTGAAATAGCAGTAATCCTGACAGGTACCTCGACAACGTAAAAGACTACATAATCGAGTCGTCATTTTAAAACAAGAGGGGAAGCCGTGGAGGTGGC